>NC_138772.1:452186067-452586067 GCF_965119305.1 Pelophylax lessonae
GCAAAAATTCGGATTTTGAACCCATCAATGTGTAAAGAGCGGGATTGATGATATTTTAGTAGAATCGCTGCCTTATCCACATAGATAAGGTATTTGGCTATAATCGGGCGAGGGTGTTGTCTGTCAGCAGAGTGTGTTCCTAAGCGGTGGGCCCTTTCCACGGTGATCTAGAATAGATCTTCCACTTTCTGAAGGATGAGCTTATTGATTTTATCTTGGACCTGTTCTGTGGACTGAGCCTGATACAGCTCATCCTCCACAGACGACAGTCTCCCTTCTACCTCATTAATGTGGGAAGCATTATCAGCCAGTTCCTTTCTGAGATACTCCATACCTGCCTGAACAGCTTTTTCCACCATTGAAGTAATCATGCGGGCAAGGAGCGCTGCCACTACTTGTGCAATCCTCTCCCTTTGTGGATCGACAGACTGACAGGAGATTTGTGCCACTTTAGTGCCGGGTTCCATGTCTCTAACCGGCGCCATGTTGGATGACGGCTACAGAGCCACGAGATCGGGCGGGTGTGCTGGGACCTGAGAGTGGGAGCCGCTTTTGTCTAAGAAGCGGTCCATCCAAGCTGGGGTAGCCATGCAGAGCTTTTGCGGTCCAATCCGGTGATCTGGGAAGGTGTTCTAAGCTGATGTGCGCAGCTATACATCGGGAGTAGAGAGGAAATGCAGCTACCCCATCCAGCGCCGGAACCGGAAGTGATTATTAAATGTTTTCAGCTTTTAATCTATAATTAATTTTAAAAAAACCTTATTGAGTATCCTTTAAGAGTTGGTTCACACCACATGCAATCCAGTGTGTTTTCTTTCTGTATCAGAAACGCATGGATAGTAGGTTAAATTCACTGGAAAACGCATGTCTCCATTTAAGGTGAAGAAAAAAAGGCGTTGGAAAATGCACTGAAAAGCATAAAAAACAAACCGGAAATGTGTCAAAAATGTGCATGCAACTAGAATGCAATTAGACTGTGTTTCTATTATGTGAACTGGCCCTAAGGGTACTTTCACACCATTTTGTAGCAAAATCACAGTAAAAATGCATATGCATTTTTACAGCGATTTTGCTGTGTTTCAGATTGCATTTACTGTGCGTTTCTGGTGCATTTTTGGGTTGCCTGAATCTGTGAAAAATTGACATGTGACTCAAAAACGCACCAAAACTGCAAAATCGTTGTGTGTATTTTTACCACAATTTTGCTGCGATTTTCATTCATTTTAATAGGAAGCTACATTTTGGTGCAGTTTTAAATAAATGCAGCATCCAGAACTTTTCAAAACGCACTGCACCTGTAACACAGTGGTGTGAAAAGTCCAATAGGATTTAAAGGGAAACATTTTTCTTTCCATTTTTCTTGCAAGAAAAAAACACAGGCACAGGGCCTGTTGGGCACTTTCACACGTGTGCGACTTGTCCTGCGACTTGGGACAGCAAAGTCATATGGCAAGTTGTACTCCACGATTTCAAATAAATACCATTCATATCTGTGCAACTTAAAGTCGCAGTAAATTCAAAGTAGTCCCTGCACTACTTTGGTCCGACTTTGATGCGATTTAAGTTCCATAGACCTCAAGATTTCACAAGCATTGCTTTAAGTCACGTAAAAGTTGCGTCAAAGTCGAGTGGCAAAGTCATGTCAAAGTCACGTGACTTTTAGGTAATACAGGTGTGAAAGGGACCTTAAACTTGGACATGACTTTGACGGGACTTTGACGCAAATTGAAGCAATGCCTGTGTAATCTTGAGGTCTGTGGCATCAAAGTCGGACCAAAATAGTGCAGGGACTACTTTGAAGTCACTGCAGATATGAATGGTACTCATTGGAAATCACGGAGTACAGCTTGTCAGACTTGTCATGCGACTTTGCAGTCCCAAGTCTCAGGACAAATTGCACAAGTGTAAAAGGGGCCTTAAAGCAAGAGATTTCAGTGATGGTAACCACCAAAGACCAAATATCATTATGCCATTTGGTTTATTCACTAGAATAGGATCTATGCTCAAAAGTTATTACATGGTGTATATTATGTTTAGGATACATGTTCTCACTTGTTACTTTAATGTTTTCTTTTAAGTATCTTTTGATGTAGCATTTTCATTTCTATATGCTTGATATAATATATGTACTGTACATAACTGTATCAGATGTACAGATTTGTATAGATTTAGTGGTGGTCTATATGTCTATACATTATATTGGGCCAGCAGAACTGTAGACTTGCTGAATTACTGATTTATTTCAGAGTTAAAAATCTGACAAACAACTAAAGGTAGAGAGGAACAGAGGAACTTGATATATATATATATATATATATATATATATATAAAGCTGGTTTCAAGTATTTAAAACTGTCTGAAAATTAAAAACCACTGTGCTGCACTAGTAATCAAAAAGCACAAATTATAAGTGCAAGAGCAAATATGTATTTTTATTACATAACAGTGCTGGAGGTACAGAAAAATAACTGTTAATTCTACCACGAAAAATGAGCTGCTGAGTTGATGTACCTGTGCTACATTGACATCCTACATCCAAGGCTACATGTACAATAGTGGACCGCGGCTGTGAGCAAAACGCAAAATGTGTCTTCACCACAATTTCCAGATTTCTTCTATGCCCCCCACCCTAAAGGACCTTGCCCCCATGTTGATGGGGACAGGTGGTCTCTTTCTGGCAACCCTGGGCTGTGGTTGTGGGGGTCTGCGGGGGGAGCCTTATCGGAATCTGGAAGCCCCCTTTAACAAGGGGACCCCCAGATCCCCCCCCCCCATGTGAATGGAATTTCGGGTACATCGTACCCCTACCCATTCACCAAAAAAATGTACAAAAAAAAAAATAAAGACAAAAGCCAGTTTTGGACAAGTCCTTTATTGAAAAATAAAAATAAAAAAATAGTGTCCCCCGATGATCAGTTGCCCGCCCGAAAAAAAGAAAGAAAAAGAAGAAGCTCCTGCCTCTACGGACGCTTCCCGCGCTAATGAACTGTTTGAGTTTGACAGCTCTTTTATAGGGATCTGACGTCACGAGCCGCCCCATAATGCACTGCTCAGGTGCAGTGAATAAATTACATGCTGTCAAACTCAAACTCTGTTTTTCCGTTGCGGGCGGGTGACTGATCATCGGGGGACACTATTTTTTAATAAAGGACTTGTCCTAAACTGGCTTTGTCTTTTTTTTTTTTTTGTATACTTTTTTGGTGAATGGGTAGGGGTACGATGGACCCGATATCCATTCACATAGGGGGCGGGATCTGGGGGCCCCCTTGTTAAAGGGGGCTTCCATATTCCAATAAGCCTCCCCCCGCAGATCCCCACAACCACAGGCCACGGTTGTCGGGAAGAGACCCCTGTCCCCATCAACATGGGGGCAAGGTGCTTTGGGGAGGGGGGGCAGAAAAAAATCTGAAAATTGTGGGGCATGTGGCCTGGTATGGTTCAGGAGGGGGGGCGGGCGCTCACTCGCCCTCCTGGTCAGCCAGGCTGTGTGCTCAGATAAGGGTCTGGTATGGATTTTAGGGGGAACCTCACACCATTTTTTAAAAAATGTTGGCGTTTATTTTCATTTTTTATCTGTATTGCCGGGAGCCAACAATACATTACAGCCGCGAGCAAGTTTAAATGACATTTTTTCCTTTATAAATGTCAGTATTGCTTTACAGGCACATTAAGGGGGCCCCCCAGGCACGATATTTAAAATCATTTTTCATTTTTATTGTTTCACTTTAAGCATTATTAAAATCACTGCTCCTGTAAAAACTATTGTTTTTTTAAAAAAAATGTTTGCATTGATTCATGTCCCCCAGGGCAGTACCCAGGTCCCCATACACTTTTTTTGGGCCAATAACTTGCATTTAAGCCTTTAAAATTATGACTTTAGATTTTTCATGTTCGTGTCCCATAGACTTTAGTAGAGTTTGCATGTTCGCTAGAACATTTCCCCTGTTCGCGATGTTCTGGGGCGAACCGAACAGAGGGGTGATTGGCTCATCACTAGTATAAGTTTACATCTGGCACTATGATCCATCTTTTCCCCTGCTAAGTAATATTTTCATTCTAATACTTTTCTGGGGACAACCCAAAATTTGAGATCTTCTTTGAAACAGGACAAATAGAGAGGGTGAATCTTCTTAACGGGGGCAAAGACAGCAAAAAACTGAAAGGAGTTCCAATCCATCTCTACTCCATCCAAAACTAAAGAAAACATTTTGCTTTTAGTTATACTTTAAACTCAACTCATTTTCTAATAATGCTTTAACTTTTAACATCAATTGTACTTGTAATGAGAGATTTATGCACTAGCTTGATTGGTGAATAATTTTATTGACAGTGTGCTGGCCAAGGGCAGTGGCAGAGATGGAGATGATTTTGTGCGGATTTAATATAGAATGCTACTTTCTCTCTAAGTTCCTATCTTCAGGGGCAAATCAATGGATAACTGTCTATACACTTTTGAAACAAAGCTTGCACTTGTAGTTTTTCATTTTCCTGCTATACATGATACGGAAGGCTGCATGTTTGATTTGGTAGTCTAAAATTGCTGACATATTTCTTAATGAGACTGAAACTTTACAGAAAGATATTTATTTGTCTGCTCTTTTTATTCTCGGCGGAGTTCCTATGAAGGAGTACAGATAAACGTATTTGTATTTGCATCCCAGTCTTTACAGTCTACTTAAAGTACAGAACTCTCCTATGTCAGGCAACTAAAGCAGGATGCAGATGAAGAGTGGAGGTGGTTGCAAGATAGGAGCTTCAGAGGCAGTCCACCTGTCCTCAATAACCTAAATATTTGTTTAATGATTTAATAAAGGAAAGGGCAATAAAATCATCCTTCCCATGCTTTCCCGATGATAAGCACAGCTAAAAAAAAATGTAATGGTTAGGTGTCCATACCTTGTAAAACCAGGCCATCAGACAGTAGCATTAAAAAATATCCTGGAATTCATAAAAACTGGTGCAGACAGATTTTAAGTGTCTTGCATGCATTCAAAAATGGGTGCAGCATGCGCTAAATTTGTGTACCTGTATAGAACTTGTACTTGAATTTGGTGCATACTGTGCCCCTTTTAGAATGCACTCAAGACAGTTTTGCAAAATCTGTCTGCGCCAGGGTCTCTCTCTGCATGTTAAACCCACGTTCACATTGGTTCAAATCACATGTCAAATCGCATGTCCAATCTGAACCAATTGCCGGCAATGGCACCACCCGAATTAGTGCGACGCCAACTTTGTGGCACCGCACAGATTCCCAAAAGTAGTTTCTGTACTACTTTGGCGATTTGGGGGGCGATTTCCTAGACATCTGTGCAGGAACCCACACAGATATCTGTGAAATTGCCCCCTGAAGTCGGACTGAAATGCAGGCTTGAAATCGTCCGAGTTCAGCTGAATTTGCATCAGTGTGAACCTGGGCTAAGACGAGTTCAGTTGCATTTTAGTTAAGTTGGTCTTAATTAACTTCACTTTCGTAATTTGTAATCTGTCAGCATTTTATTTTGAATTTGTGCATTCATTTCACCACATTGTAAAACTGGTGCATTTTAAAATGACTTGAATTTAATGCACGAGTCACTTTCTGAACCAAAAGTGTCACATATGCTTCATGAATTTGGTACAATACACTACTTTATCAGGATGTATTAATGCTAGAAAAATGGCACAGCAGCTGTATGGAATTCTCCCAATAGTTCTTAACAACCTGGCCACATGCATTACATATATAATGAAATCTGCATTTCATAATATCCATATGATACAGAGAGCTAAAGAGGCATTATATAAAAACGGCATACTGTAAACTTATAGATACAACTAATAAACCAAGGATTTTTTCTTTTTTTTTTTTATTATCCCCATCCTAAAGAACAGTCTTATATTGCTTTTTGGTTCTCTGAACATGCATTCATTTAAAAAGTATGGTGATCACCAATGGATGATGGAACAATATGACACCTGCTGATCAATTTTGTATTTTTAACTTAGAGTAGAAAATGATGGCTGAAACTAAGTAAACTTGCTTAAAGTTGACCTGAACTCAAAAAGTAAAGATCTGCTATCTTAAATGAAACATATAAACATAATAAAGCTAATGTATAATCTGCTTATATTTTTGTCTTTCCTTAAATCCCCCCTCATCAAAATACTAATTGCAATTTTAAGTAACTCTTTTTTATTACATATCTTTCTTGGACCCAGTGATGTTATCACTTGGTCTCTATGCTTCTCTATCTAGGCTATCATGGCTGGTGGAAGGGGCTAGAAAGGCGTTGTGCATAGCTTTCTGAAAAAAATCACATCACCCTGCCTCAGTAATCTCTAAAGAGTAGTGGGATGGCTCTTGGGTGGTGCTAATGCCTTGATGGATGCAGGTTAGTCTGGAGGAGCAGACATTCCTAGGCAGGATGTATTTACATGCAGACTGCACTAGGTAAGGCCCAAATGTGATACTGAGCCTCCATGATTAAGTGCAGTAAAATACAATGAACAAATGGGGTGGACAAGAAATAGTAGGACTAGGGAGAAAAAAGCTAGCTGACATTGGATATTATTCAACCAGGAAACTAGGTGGACTTATGGGTAGCAGCAGTGAGGTGCAACTACAGAAAACTATTAGTCCAGGTGCAGAGAACAGAGATACGGTATATTGTAATTAAAGTTCAGCAACATACAACAAGCCCGGCAAGAAGGCAGCCAAACTGGGAGAACTCACCGTATGTAACAGCAATGAGTAGCAGCAAAAGATCTCAGGTGTGCTGACAGCGTCTGTCTCGAGGGGCGGAATGTGGCCTGGCTGGTCCAAACCCAAGTGGAGAGGTTTCCAGAAGGATGGGATGTTATTGCACTTTCCCTTCTCCTCAGGAACTTCTTCCTGACATTAAGCACTGTGCCTAATAGACAGGTGACCTGTCCCTAGCCACATGCGAAATGCATGCTATACCCGGGTATCAGGGTCTTAACTAGACTCTGCCTGACCCAAGTTGGACTCAAAAGTCGCGTGGAGCAAATCATATATCTGCCCCCTTGTGACCAAGGAAATCATAGAGGAACCAAGTTTCTCTTGACTTCCTCTCCCTGTGCAGTGCCACTGCAGTTGAGCACCAGCTGCAATAGAGAATATAGACTGCATCTGCCTACAGGCTCCATATAACTTTCTGAAACATCCAATGCAAGCTGTAAGAAGCTCACAGTGTGCAATGAAATCAGAGTAAGCCATTTCAGTCGAGGAAAGAAGCCTATACAGTAATGAAAGACTGAAGGTAAGGCTGGGTGTTCAGCTTTAATTGTGCCTAAAGAGTAACCTGAAACATTTACCTTTTATTTTGAATTCTTCCTTAAGCACTTGAAGACCGGGCATTTTCTAGCACTTTTTGCGACCTAATCAAACCCGATTCCAGCTTTCTTCGGGTCTCTGACTAGCCGAAAGATGTACCGGCTAGTAGCTTGGGTCTCCCGGTGGGATGGGATAGCCAGAGTGAGCTGCGGAAGGGGGCAGGATAGCGGCTCCAGTTGTTATTACAAGAAATAGTATAAACAATAGTACTGGGATAATGCCTGCGGCTGCAGGCGTCACCCCGTTACAACAACTTGAAGTGAAATGATATGCCAGGTACGTGATTTGGCAGCAAGTGGTTAAAAATAGCAGTATACTTCTTGGGCCTAAACACTCCTGTGCAATGGGCCTCAATCTATATATTAGCAGTGTGAGATCCTAGGCACCGCCTCCTTTTACTGTAGTCTCAGGAGATTTCGAGTGAGATTTGGTCACTACTGTGCTGTTCACTGTTCTCCTTGTTAGAGAGAATGCTGTATCTAATGACCTTGCTTCTACTTTATCAATTATGTGGATCTGTGCTTTCTACTGCTTCTTGAGTTTCCACCACCAGGTATCAGATCACCATTCATCAGGGATTAGCTCTCCATTAAGATGGCTTCCTCTGCACAGAGGAACAGCACAGAACAAAGTCTAGCAAATCAGTTACATTTCAGGTTCTCTTGAAAACCTCTGGTTGGTAGACATTGGATAATTATGATCATCTTTTTTGTACGACCCTCTAATGAATGTATTTTAAGTTCCCATTGATTAGCTCCTGAATGGGCCTGTATTTAATATCAACTATGCATCGTAAATAATTAAATTATTGCCAGATTTGATTATTTTAATTTTTAGGCCTAATTCACATGGTGCATAAAAAAGGCTGCATACAGTGAGGGAAAAAAATATTTGATCCCCTGCTGATTTTGTACATTTGCCCACTGACAAAGAAATAATCAGTCTATAATTTAATGGTAGGTTTATTTAACAGTGAGAGACAGAATAACAACATAAATATCCATAAAAACGCATTTCAAAAAAGTTTAAGATTGATTTGTATTTTAATGAGTGAAATAAGTATTTGACCCCTTCACAAAACTTGATTAGTACTTGGTGGCAAAACCCTTGTTTGCAATCACAGAGGTTATTTTACTCTAAGAGTGTGATTCCTGCGCTATCTTGGTTAAGTAAGCCACTCTGATGCCGCACTTACAGTAACTGATACCGAAAAACAGTTTGAAGTATTAAATATATGGGGGGGGGGGGGGGGGTTGTACTGCGCTTCAAGGGTGTTTAAATAGATCTCATACAAATCAATAAATACAATAAATAAATATCGTGCTTTTATGTGTGTCTTGTGACTATGTGCAAAATATTATCACTGGTCAAAATTAATCATATTGGTACAAATCAATATAAAAATGTAAATACTAAAAAGTGCTAAAGTGTCAGAATCACAATAAAAATAAATAGACTATAAGGTGCTTATATCGCTTAAAGTGAATCCATGCATAATCATATAAATATATGTGTTTCGTGTCAACCAGTGCAAGTGCCTCTCTCCTGTAACCATATATATACACTTGGTGTACAAATATTAGTGAAAAACCAAGATTCTCATCAAAATTAAGTATAAAGTGTCCAATCACAAAATTGTAAAAAATACAAATATAATAGGTAATTCTCTGTGCTGATTATCTTCCTCCACCTTTAATCTCCGTGATTGGGGAATTTTCAGTGATCACACATGTAGGTGTCCTAAATGGTCACCTCAGTGAGGTTAATAATACGCCTGTATCATTAGACCTGTAGTGGATGTGGCTCCTTTGATTCCTTATCCCAACGCAGTCCTGCTCCTTCCAGGGGAGTCTCAGTCTCTCCTGGCCTCGGTCCGTCTCTTTTACCTAGGGTGGGCTTCCTATGGGGGCTTTTTGCGTCCTTCTGGAATCGTTCTGGTAGCTAATACCTCTGCTCCTTGTAGCTCATCAAAACAATGGGGCCATCATGGTATAGTATGTATATATTTTATTTTTAACAAATATAGCAGACTTACATTTAAAATGACTGTCAACTGTATGCAGAGAAGCACTGCAGGACATCCTTCACATCACTTCCGTGTAAAAGAGATGGACCGAGGCCAGGAGAGACAGAGACTCCCGATCTGTGTTCTGTCAGTTTACTCTGCACTAAACATAAATAGAGAAAACCTGCCCCCATCATCAGTTTACAGTCTTCATCCCCCCATTGCACCTGTCACTCAACTGTCACTATATCAGTACCTATAAAGTTCACCTGTCACAATCAGAGACTGTCATCGGTACCGTCAGCGGTGCACCTGTCACCCATCAGGGGCCATCGCCTGTCACCTATTACCCATCAGTGCTGTCGCCTGTCACCCGTCAGTCATCCACAAGTGACCATCACCTGTCACCCATCAGTGACTGTCACTCTTGTGACCCATCAGTGACTATTACCTGTCACCAATCAGTGACCATCATCTGTCACTCATTGGTGATTGTCACCTGTAACCCGTTAGTGAGCGTCACCTGTCACCCACCAGACACCCATCAGTGACTGTCACCTGTCACCTATCAGTCACTGATCAGTGACCGTCAGCAGTCATATGTCACCCAACACACAGCCTATCACCAAAGTACCCGTCGCACAGTCCATCATCAAAGTACCGTCACACAGCCACCATCATGTCCAAAAATGTGTACAGCATTGAAGAGGCGTTTCAGATCCTCTCCATGACTGATGAGAGCAGCGGAGAGTTCTCATCAGATTCCAATTCCAAATTCAATTCAGAATTTGAACCAATTGATAGCAGTGGATTGGCGACGGAATCGGAGGAAGAATGGGTCCCTCCTAAAAAGGCATGGCGCTCTGAAACCAGGCAGAAGCCAGCAATACACCCCAGGATTAAATGCCCAGGCCGAGTACCAGCACTGCCACCAGTGATAGACCCCAAGATCAAATGCCCAGGCCCAGTACCAGCACTGCCACCAGCGATACACCCCAGGATCAAATTCCTTTGCCCAGCACCAGCATTGCAGTATCACCCCCAAGTACAAGCACAGGAATTTCAAATCCCCCAACTACCAGCACTGGAGTATCAAATCCCCCAAGAGTCAGGGCCACTACACACTACATACCTCCCAGATGCTCTTGCCAACCCAACATGGCTGCCTTCCAACTCGGGATCAGCAAGCATTCCCCCTTTCAACGCACAGCCAGGTGTGCAGGCCAATCCTGAGAATTTCTCAGAAATTGATTTTCTTTATTTTTTTTCTCCCCAACACTTTGCTGCAATTTATAGTGGACCAGACTAATCTCTATGCCCAGCAGTATATTGCAAACATCCCCCAATCATCCTTTGCTTGTCCGTTTGAGTGGAGAGATTTGACTTTGGAGGAGTTCAAATTGTTTATGGGCCTCACTATAAACATGGGGCTTACAAAAAAAATGAAGGACATGCCTATTGGTCCACCAACCCATCCACCACATGCCCATTTTTTCTGCCGTAATGTCCAGGTCCAGATATGAGATGATTATGTGCTTCCTTCACTTCAGTGACAACACCCAGTGCCCTCCCCAAAACCATCCAAATTATGACAAGTTATGTAAAATTCGCCCACTTATAATTTTTTTTTCCCAAAGAACTTTATGTCCCTGACCAGAACATAAGTGTGAATGGGTCCCTGGTACACTTTACAGGCCGGCTAGGAATAAAACAATATATTCCTAACAAAAGGGTCAAAAACAGGTTCAAAACGTACAAGTTATGTGAAAGAGCCACAGGATATCTGTATGCGTTCCACATATATGAAGGAAGAGATTTCCAGCTATAGCCCCCTAAGTGTCCAGCCTACATGGGCACAACCGGAAAAATTGTATGGGACCTGGCATTACCATTGATGAACAAAAGGTTATCATATATACCTAAATAACTACTATACTAGCCTGCCCCTTTTCAAACACCTACACCTTACAAAAACCCCCGCCTGCAGAACCACCAGAAAGAACAGGAAGGGCTTTCCATAATCTTTGGTCAACAAAAAAAATGCGAAGGGGGAAAAAAGCAGCTTTGAGAAGCAACAAAGTGCTTGCCTTGAGGTGGAAGGATAGCAGAAATGTATATATAATGTCCACCATCCATAATGACACAACAGTTGAGGTTCAAAGAAGATGAGGTCCCATTCAAAAGCCAACATGCATCCAAGAATATAATCTTTACATGGAGGGGGGGCTGGATTTCAATGACCAAATGCTTCAGCCCTATTTGGCAACAAGGAGGTCCCGTTTCGGGTGCAAAAAAGTAGTGATTTCCTGAATTAATTTGGCCATTTTTAATGCATATATTATTTACACCAAATCCACGGAAATGCCCACCCCCCTCCTAAAATGAATCAAAGAAATTGTCACGTCCCTCATCTATCAACAAAGACCCCCCCCCCCAGAAAACCTTCGCACACATCCTTAACCACTTACCCACTGGGCACTTAAACCCCCTTCCTAACCAGACCAATTTTCAGCTTTCAGTGCTCTCACATTTTGAATGACAATTACTCAGTCATGCAACACTGTCCCCATATGAAATTTCCGTCCTTTTTTTCACACGAACAGAGCTTTCTTTTGGTGGTATTTAATCATAATTGGGTTTTTATTTTTTGCGCTATAAATGAAAAAAGACCGAAAATTTTGTAAAAAAATGCATTTTTCTTCATTTCGGTCTTACATTTTGCAAATTTAGTCATTTTTCTTCATACATTTTGGCCAAAATTTATACTGCTACATATCTTTAGTAAAAATAATCTAAATAAGGATACATTTCATGGTCTTTGTGAAGGGTATAGAGTCTACAAGCCATGGTACCAATCATTGAAAATTGATCACACCTGATGTACTGACGGCCTATCTCAATTCTTGAGACCCTAACAAGTCAGGACAGTACAAATACCCCCCAAATGACCCCTTTTTGGAAAGTAGACATTCCAAGGTATTTAGTAAGAGGCATGGTGAGTTTTTTGAAGTTGTATTTTTTTCCCACAATTCTTGGCAAAATGAAGATTTAAAAAAAATATATATATTTTTCACAAAATGGTCATATTACGAAGTTATTTCTCACACACTGTATAGGCATACTTGCAACTACACCCCAAAATACATTCTGCTACTCCTCCTGAGTATGGAGATACTACATATGTGGGGCTTTTCCACAGCCTGACCACATACAGAGGCCCAACATCCAAGGAGCACCGTCAGGCGTTCTAGAAGCAAAAAGTACACATATAATTTTCTGACCACCTATCACACTTTTGAAGGTCCTGGAGCACCAGGACAATGGAAACACCCACAAAATGACCCCATTTTGGAAAGAAAACACCTCAACACATAATTTAGGAGGCATAATGAGTCTTTTGAACATGTCATTTTTTTCCACAAGTTTTTGGAAAATGTGGAAAGAAAACCAAAACATTTTTTTTTTTTACACAAAGTTGTCCATTTATAGGATATTTCTAACACATAGCATGTACATGGCAAATATTACACCCCAAAATACATTCTGCTACTCCTCCTGAGTATAGTGATACCACATATGTGACACTTTTCCACAGCCTGACCAAATACAGAGGCCCAACATGCTGGGAGCACCGTCATTTCCTGACTTCCCATTACAATTTTGTGAGGCACTGTAGGGCACTGATAAGCATTGTAGTGGCACTGATGTGGCATGGATGTGGCCTGGATGAGCACTGAGGTGGCATGGATGTGGCACTGACGTGGCATGGATGTGGCATGGATTAGCCCTGACGTGGCATGGATGTGGCACGGATGATCACCGACGTGGCATGGATGAGGCACAGATGAGCGCCCTGACGTGGCATGGATGTGGCACAGATGAGCACTGACATGGCATGGATGTGGCATTGATGTGGCACTGACATGGCATGGATGTGGCATGGATGAGCACTGACATGGCATTGATGGGGCACGGATGTGGCACTGACGTGGCATGGATGTGGCACGGATGAGCACTGACGTGGCATTGATGTGGCACTGATGTGGCACTGACGTGGCATGGATGTGGCACGGATGAGCACTGACGTGGCATGGATGTGGCACGGATGAGCACTGATGTGGCATGGATGAGCACTGACATGGCATGGATGTGGCATGGATGAGCACTGATGAGGCATTGATGTGGCACGGATGACCACTGAGATGGCATGGGCGGGCACAGATGTGGCATGGATGTGGCACATATGAGGCACAGATGTGGCACGGATAAGGCATGGATGAGCACGGATATGGAACAGATGAGGCATGGATGAGCATGGATGTGGCATGGATGAGCACTGAGGTGGCATGGGTGGGCACACATGTGGCATTGATGAGCACTGAGGTGGCATGGGTGGGCACGGATGTGGCACGGATGATGCATGGATGAGGCATGGATGATACATGGATGGGGCACAGATTAGGCATGGATGGGGCACGGATTAGGCATGGATGGGGCACGGATTAGGCACTGTGATGGGGCACGGATGAGGCACCGTGATGGGGCAAGGATGAGGCACCTTGATGGGGCACGGATGAGGCACTGTGATGGGGCACGGATGAGGCACTGTGATGGGGCACCGATGAGGCACTGTTATGGGGCACGGATGGCGTGATCAATTTTCAATGATTGGCACCATAGCTTGTAGACTCTTTAACTTTCACAAAGACCAAATAATATACACTTTTTTGGATTATTTTTTATCAAAGATATGTAGCAGTATAAATGTTGGCCAAAATATATGAGGAAAAAATACTAATTTGCAAAATTTTATGACAGAAACAAAGAAAAATTTGTTTTTTCACAAAATTTTCGGTCTTTTTTTATTTATAGCACAAAAAATAAAAAACCTAGTAGCGATTAAATACCACCAAAAGAAATCTCTATTTGTGTGAAAAAAAGGACACAAATTTTATATGGGTACAGTATTGCACGACTGCGTAATTGTCATTCAAAGTGTGAGAGCACTGAGCGCTAAAAATTGGTCTGGGCAGGAAGGGGGTGAAATTACCCTGTATTGAAGTGGTTAAATATCTGACCAAATAATGGAGGATTTACTAAAATTGAAGCACACGGAATATGGTGCAGCTTTGCACAGTAACCAATCAGCTTCTAGGTTTCTTTGCCAAAACATTACTGAACAAGCTGAAGTTAGAGGCCATTTGCTTAATATGCACAGCGGCACCAGATTCTAAGGTTTTATCAAATCTGCCCAATGGGTTTATTGACAACTAAAAGGTGTTACATGTGTTTTAATATTTGAGAAATGAGATAACTGGCTACACTGGCTACACATTTTTTTCCAATTTCAGTGGCAATAGGCATTCTATATAAGGTTTTTTACACATTACCATATTATTCTAAAATAAAGTCTGCCTGTTTAGCTTCTGTTTGTGTTCCTAACAGGTGGGTGTTACTAAGGGCCCTAGAGGTTTTGTGCTTGCAGGCTTCATGGGTGAAAACATAGTTCTAAACCACACTGTGGTTAAATCCATAAATTGCTTAACTTTGGCACAGAGTATTTGATTACCTTGGTAAAACGTGACTCTCTGACATGTAAATAAATGCCTGTAATTATTGTTTCCATGTTGTGCAGCCTTTGAGACAGTGTAGTAGGTATGGTAAAAACAGCATATGTAAATCAGGTTATCCCTAAACAAGGTTACATTGTCAAGAAATAGGCTGAGAAGAGATGTCATCTTTTATTTTTTTCATAAGTTAATAGCATTTTGTGGAGGCAATCCTTTGAAGATAACTTATTTTTCAGAGGTATGTCTCAGTGTTAGTGAGCGGGATTCTAAAGTCATGATAACTCATATTCAATATTGTTTAAATAGGTAGAATTCTTACAATGGGCTAAACCATATGAGGTTATTCACATATTTGGAGAGGCCTGACACAGGAAAAACTTAGAAGTCTTCCTAAACATTAGAAATTATTATGCTGGATAGAGGTCTGCTGATTGTAAATTTACTGCTAATTTACCCAACACTTCTAGAGCTGTGAAGGAAGATAACTGCACTTTTAATGCACTTATACTTTTCTTTTTTTTCTGTCCAAAAAGCTTTATTGAACAAAGTACACATTAAAGAAGAGTACAACAGTTGGATCATTCCAATCAACATTTTCGGTGATCCAATACTAACTAAATAGATAACAAAGCGAAGATACATAATATAACAAGGAAATTATCAGGAGAGGAATTCAGAGGCAAATGTCTCGGGACAGTGCTTTAAGTGGGCCGGTATGCACTGGTACTCAGTACCGCCACTTCCAAATATGGCTCTTGAGCATACCGCCACCTCTCTGTGCGCCTTAGCGTACGAGTACACTCATTTTGGACATCTGCGCCCTCAATTGCCCCGCCCCCCCAAGAATATTTCCCACTCACAGACCAGTCACCACCAGTGAGTCCCCCTGCTCTGGAGTCCCAGGCCAGGGCGGGTGCTCTGTGGGGACCCTGATGTGGGATGGGGGGGCGACAAAATTTATAGACTATAATAGAGTACCGGCACCTCTTTTGGGCCACTTAAAGCACTGTCTCGGGAGTATTGAAGTGATTTTAGTAAAGGACAGTGTTAATTTCAATAGAATATAAATAGGTGGATTTTATTTAAAGAATCTCTATGTAGGAAGGATTCAATAATGTAATACTTTTCTAACTTCACCTCCCCCATCTTATTGACCATAACACTGACTTACCTACTTTGTAAGTGCACCTGACCTGGTAGTGCACATCCTTTGACTCGAATGGAATGTATATTTTCTTACTGAAACTAACAGAGTGTGAGTTGCACATGTGCCAGTAGACTCAAAGGATTTCATGGGAACTTATTAAGAAGGCATTTTAAACTAGGTTGTATGTAAATTGAAGATCTCTGGAGATCCCTGTTGTAGGCAGATTTATGTATGATCACCATGCTGAATAGGCATAGAGAAGTATAAACCTTGAAAGAAAAAAGTATAAAAGAAAAAAAAATTGATTGCATGAATAAATATAAAGTCAAGGTCTCTGGGACTGAAGCCTTCCTGCTTCATGAAGCACTGTGAGGACCATAGTTGTAAATTTGGTCTAAATCTTCCTTTGGAGATATTGATAGTTTTTGTTTCCACTTGCAATATTTTGCTGCATCCTCTACAAATTTGTGTTGCTAGTTGCTTTTACATACATGGTGACTCTCCCTTCATTTCTGGGAATCCCCAGCACCTTTACCGGAAAACTGCACTGTCTGCTCCAATCAACAGTTCTGATGTTCCACCACAGTTCTTAAGCTTCCATCAGAGTCAGGCAGAACTTTTTAGGTCAAACTAATGTTAGACTCTAATTTTTTCAAAAAAATTCAGAGTATTTTTTATGACTAAGGACCAGAGAAACAATCTTGTATTCTTACCCATCTTATTCCTGCCCAAAAATTGATAATAAAAGTCCACAGAGGGTTTCTAGGCAGACCTCGTTTTAGAGGTCCAGAGGCAGGTTCTACCTGTAGGACACCTATTCAGCCCCCACTCTGGAAGTGCACACCACACAATTTCTTCCCATTTCCCTGGGACTCTAGTGAAATATAGAGCCTGTTCCTTGTCTAGAACCTATTTCCATCCTGCTGGTAGTTCTAAACATTCAATTCAATCTAGTCTTCATATTTTCAAAACCTTGTCTAGGGTCCCTACAATAAATTTGCTGTATGCAGTAAATTACATCGTCCTTACTAGGTATACAATATTGAGGTGCTGGCTATTTGTTTTTTTGGTAGTATACTCATTAGAAAAAGAGAAAATGTATCCCAGCACACCCATCATGGATTCTGTTTGAAGGGATATTCTAACAAAATTTATAGTTTGATCAAACCATGTAGTGAAAAATGGAAATTGATATACCTCTGACATCTTCTAAGTGGTTCTAAAGGCAGAAGTTTTTTTTAATCTTAATGCATACAATGCATTAAGATAAAAAAAACGTTCTGTGTGCAGCAGCCCCCCTCAGTCCCCCTAATACTTACCTGAGCCCCATCTCAATTCAGATTGGTTTCACGAGAGCCTCAGCTGTCTGGCAGTCTCTCTCCTCATTGGCTGAGACAGCAGCAGGCGTCATTGGCTTCCACTACTGTCAATCAAAGTCAGTGAGCCAATGAGGAGAGAGAGGGGGCGGGGTTGGACCATGGCTCTGTGCCTGAATGGACACATAGAGCAGCAGCTCGGCTCGGGTACCCCCATAGCAAGATGCTTGCTTTGGGGGCACTCGGCAGAAGGGAGGGACCAGGAGCGCCAGCGAGGGACCCTAGAAGAGGAGCATCCACGCCGCTCTGTGCAAAATCACTGCACAGAGCAGGTAAGTATGATATGTTTGTTATTTTTAAAGAGATAAAAAAAAAACGTCAATATCACTTTAACTTCCTTTAACCTAACACACATTTGTGTTGTCAGGATCAGTCCATATTAAACTAGCTTAGTTTTCACCATAAAGTAAAAGCAAGGTGTGGTTTTAGTGTATACATTACAGTAGGTTTCTTAACCACAACCACACACACCTTTCTGTAAACACACATGACAGCGTGATCAATAAATCATATCCTGCTTCCAGAATGACAAAACTGCATTTTAGCTTTTAAACACAAAGGCTATTACTAAATACAGTATATTTGACAGATGACTTATGATAGCTTTTCCTTCAGGATCAGTCCAACCTAAAAAGACATTCTCTTTTGGGTTTGTCCATTGGTTGAATCAAACACTGGGTTCTTGGTTATTAGGCTCCGTTCACATCTACGCATTTTTGGGCAATTTTCTGCTCTAAGCCTCAGCTCTAAAAATGCCCAACAAGACAAATCCCATTAATTTCAATGGCCCCTATTCATATCTGACCGTTCTGTTGCCTAAAGCAAAACTCCTGTCACTCAAAAAACGACATGAGCTTTTTTGGTAGATTACATGCATTTTTTATTTATTTCATTGGTCTCTTGACAAGCTAAAAACGCCTGCAAGAAAACGCTGCAAAACACTACAAAAACGCTACAAAAAAAAAAAAGAAAAAACACTTAAAAAAAAAGCCTGAAAAATGCCTGTAAAAATAGCATTTCCTAAATGTGAATGGAGCCATAGGAACACATATAGCACAATCTTTACACCAGCTATTACAAGGGAGTCTCACTCTGTAGATTAAGAATTAATTAATTTATTCTACATTATAGAAAAAGCATCATAAAGTGTAAAACACTAATGTTTATCTTAGTACTGGCTATAAGAAGGTTGTTGACCAATGGAACTGATGCATGGATTTTACCACCGAGACGCCCAATAGATGTACAAAGCCATGAAATGATTCACACTGGTGATTACAATAACACAAAATACTATTTTATGGTGGACTTAGATTTACGTGCTTGTCTATGTTGGAATTCTGTGGATGACCACTGTTGTACTCTTAGGATGAGACCTACATTGGGGGGAAGGGGGAGTATTACAATGTATATGTATGTATGCTTTACCAATATGAGTGTACTTGTTTATACCTGGATTGTACCAGAGGCGTAACTAGAACCTTCAGGGCCCCCTGGTGCAAGAAACCATGAAGAGCCCCCCGTACCCCTGGCCGGGGCCCTTCACTTCAAGCCTGGGGCTCTTCCCACTGATCTTTGGTCCCTTTACTCTCGTTGCGGGGCCCTTTATTACGGTCCCGCAGAGGGACCCTTTCACAAGTTCTGCAAAGACAGCAGAACACGAGTGAACTGGATGGGAGGAGTGGTGGAGGCAGCATACAGAAGAACCAATCTCCTCCATTTTCCTCCTGCAGCTACAGGAGGAAAAAGGAGGACAGTGATTTCTCTACATGCTGCCCCCGCCGCCCCTCCTATCCAGGTGTACAGGGGAGCCGCGCAGGCCCCCTGGAGCATGGGGCCCGGTTGCAATTGCACCCCCTGCAACCCCTGTAGTTACGCCCCTGGATTGTACTAAATGACAATCTCTCAGCAATAACATCTTTTAAACTACGGTAAATTTTATAAGCAAAAATGATTCAGACTAGTAAATATTGCCAGTAGTGATGAGCCGAACTGCCCTGGATTCAGAACTCCATTGAAATCAGGAGCTGAATCTGTCAAAATAAAAATGACCATCTTCTAGGCTAATAGTCAAGTGTGTGTCAAAGAAATAGCATTGGGGGGGGGGGGGGGGGACACTGATCTGGGAAACATGTACCTATGTTTTTTTTAATTCTGTGAGGCCAGATCATTTAAAGCATTTACATTTACAGAGGGAAAATTCGTTTTACATTGACAGCAATGTAAAGGACCCCCTCCTTCCTTCCTTTTCTTAAGGCCGTACAGATGTGTGCAGCCGCGGGTTTTTGCCTGTTCACTGGTTGAAATGCCATTCAGGTTTGAATTTGTGCCTGAATTTGCACCTGAACCAGACACACATGGCCCTGTTGCAATTCACTCCGCGGCCACCCTAGACTGATGTGAAGCGGCTCTAATGAGAGGCGCTCACACTCGCATGTCATGCGAATTGGATGCAAGGAAACCCACATCCAATTCACACATATGTGAACCCGGCCCAAAAAAATAAACAGAACACAGGCCCCAAAGCTCCCCCAAAATACATAGCAAACCCCCAAGGATCTGTTAAGTATTGTCAGAGATGTTTGTAGGAGTTTAGATAAAATAAGGGAAACCAACACCCATGCCTGTACAATTCAGCAATAAATTTAAAAGTGCACAGCAGCTGTGCCAAACACCTATAGTGCCAAAATTTGAATAAAGTATATGAACAGCTCTTATAATACAAAAACTCAATATGTAAAATAATTAAAGTCTAAACAAATGTCCAAATAAAGAAATGAAAACAATCTAAAAATAAATGTGCTGTGTCCCTAATTCACCCACATGCTTCAATAGGTAAATCAATATGTGCTCTGTTCCAAAGTGCTCAAGACAATATATACACTCCACACTCACCAGATCAATTTGACCTTTTTTGGATGTGAGTACCACTGGACCAAGGACGGAAGGAAGTCAGAACCACCATGCAGCCAGGAAGGATGGCCTGATCTGGATATCTCTAAAAACACTCCAACCAGTCATAATATCCACCTTATGGTCCTCTTAAAATGTCTGGATGCTCATGGCAGCAATGTTAAATGGGAAAAAAGAAGCCTCCCATAGTGTAAACCAATTTTATTGTATTGAAAGATAGCCAAATTGCACTTACATCACAGTAGATGAGAATCACATTTACAGAATAGTAACCTGGACGTACCTCTGGCTCCCCAGCATGTGTTCCACCAACCAGGAAGTGATGTGCTGAAAGTCCCACCCTGTGCGTTTTGCCACATGCATGTCCTCAAAGCCTGAACAAAAAAAAAAAATCAAATAGATTCCTTCATCCAAATAATTGAGGTGGATGGAGGAATCCTCCCTGCTGAGATTTTGTATTCTGACAGTGGGGACTCTTCGCTGTCAGAATACACTGATCAGCAGCTACAGCCCATTGGATTGTCCACACATGGATCAAAATGTAGCTGGTCCCTGCTGAACCGACCGGATTTTGATCTATCTACAGTAAATACAGCTTAACCACTAGCCGACTGTGCACTGTACATTTACGTTGGCAAAGTGGCTCTCCCAGGCAGAATCATGTTAATAAACGTCATCTTCCTGGGGGGCGAGCGTGCGCCACCGGCAGCATGCTCCCGCCCCCGATCCTCAGTGGGGAAGCTGGCACGAGTGTCAGGCGGCTCCGATTGCTGCCTGACACCGGCGATCTCTCCCTGTTGACAGAGAAGGACGGTCGGCTGATGTAAACACAGCCTTCCGTCCTTCTCCCTTGGATGATCACAGAGGCTATGCAATCCTGCTATATAGGATCGCATGTCTCTGTGATCATCTCACAAGCCCAACCCCCCCACAGTTAGAATCACACCCCTAGGTACACATTTAACCCCTTGATCACCTATACTGTTAACCCCTTCCCTGTCAGTGTCATTATTACAGTAACAGTGCATATTTTTAGCACTGATTACTGTAGTAATGTCACTGTTCCCCCCAAAAGTGTCAAAAATGTCAGTTATGGGTCCGATCTGTCCGCCGCAATGTCGCAGTCCCGCTAAAAATCGCAAATCGCCGTCATTAGTAGTAAAAAAAAGAAAAAAACAATAAAAAAGACATAAATCGTTCCCGTAGTTATTAAATGCAAAAACTTTTGTGCAAACCAATCAAAATACGCTTATTGTGATTTTTTTTTTCCCAAAAATTTGTAGCAGAAAACAAATTGGCCTAAAATGTTAAAAATTTTGATTTTAAATTTTTTTTTTGGGGAATGTCATATAACAGAATGTGAAAAATATTGTTTTTTTTGCAAAATTGTCGCTCTTTTTTTGTTTATAAAATAAAAATCGCCGAGGTGATCAAGTACCACCAAAAGAAAGTTCTATTTGTGGGGAAAAAAGGACGTCAATTTGATTTAGGTACAGCATCACACGGCCGCGTAATTGTCCGTTAAAATAACGCAGTGCCGAATTGCAAAATAGGGCCTGGTCATTAAGGGGGAAAATCCTCCGTTCTGAAAGTGGTTAACAGGGTGACAATGCTGAGTACAATTGGGAGACAGGAATAGAGCGTTGTTACCCTATAACAGGAAGTGTCTGAGCAAAAGCCTTCATGGTAGGACAACCAGGTACTTTTTTGTGAATGCTGCAGATTTAAAGAGATTGTAAAGGCAGATTTTTTTTTTTTTTTAAATAACACACTTCATACTTATCTGCTCTGTGCAATGGTTTTGCACAGAGCAGCCCCAATCCTGCTCTTTTTATGTCCTCCACCGGTGCTCTTGGCATTTTCCCTCCAACCAGTGACCCCATTGCTATGTGGGCACTAGTGCATGCTTACTCCCGAGCCTGATCTGTGCATCCATAAGACAGACACAGCACGGCACGGCCCTGCTCCCCACTTCCTCTTTTTTGGCTGTTATTGACAGCAGCAGGAGCCAATGGTTCCTTCTTCTCTGTCGGAGCCAATGGTTCCTTCTTCTCTGTCTGAGCCAATGGGGAGAGAGAACCAAGAGAGCCTTTGCTCTCGTGCACATCACTGGATCAAGATTGGGCTCAGGTAATTATGGGGGGGGGGGGCAGGAGCTGCTTGCAGAAGGTTTTTAACCATAATGCGTAGAACCTTTTACTTTTAGAATCACTTTACAAATTATAACTTTTGAAAGCACATTACCATGTTTCAGATTATATAACATTTTAATGAGTAGATTTGCATACATTTTGAAAGTGCAGCTTCACATTTCTTTCCATTTTTGAAAAATAATGCACATTAAAAAACAAGTATAAGGCCCTTTCAAATTGCTATTCAGTGTGTACAGGCTGTGGAAATATCCTGAATGCCTAATGACGAAGATATACATTTGTCCATACAAATATTCAACTGCCAACTGTTGATAACTGCATTTCACACTGAAAATAATGCAGACTTGAGATAATCAGTTCCCCAAAAGGGATATTTCATATGTGTGGTTAAGTGATAGATTATCTGTGAGATTTTTATATTATTATTTACATTTTTCTATGTAGCCAAGTTATTTTACAATATTTTTTTTTTGTTATAATTATAGACCATGGGGGAGTTGCACTTAAAAGTAACAGTCAGGGGCTGATTTACTAAAAGAGTAATTTTCACTCCAGCCAACTCTTTACTTTAAAAACACCATTAGCTTCAAGGGAAGACTCTTGTGTTATTATTTTTTTTTTTTTTAATCCCCTTTACCCGATTGTGTATTTGATTTTGAAGTGAGCACAGCCTGGCTGAAAATTACTCCTTTGGTAAATCAGCAGCTTTGTGTGCAGCAAATACAATGTCTATTTGCCTCACTTGTGTCACCTTTGTGAGAAATATATGCATGCTTTTCACTTAAGGAATTGCTATTGTTATTTGTTATTTCCCACTGAGCTGATTTATTTCTTTCCATTCTCTGTGCTATTTTAATGCTGTTAAAAGGATAGGTTGAATGTTCATTTTTTTTTTCAATTTTTTTTCCTGCTTATTTTAATACAAAAATAATTGCGGACGTATTTGTAACTGCACATATATTAAATCCTCTGTGCGTATATCCTGAAATCAGTAAGGATTTTTGCAGCAGAGAAACAAGAAATACTTTATTCAAGTAATGTATTCCGTGCCACAATTGCGGATTGATTCTTTGCAGGCTCCAGTTTATTATGTTCTCAAGTTCATTGATCTCTGAGGTGCTTAAACAAGCTCTTATTGGGTTTCGTTTACTGTTTAGTTACATATTTTAGAATAACATTGAAGTCACCTGTGCCCTGCTTTTTCCCAGGAAGAATAAAGCAGCCAAATATTAACTATTTAACAGGATTTCTATGAATTGTATCTGATTCCTTTTTTTTTTTTTAAGGGAAATTCGTATCCGTTATAGCATGCATTGTCAGTCATATTTATACATTTATCAGAAGCACAATAAAGTGTTTCTAAACCCAAAACTAAAAGTGAAATACGTTGCAGCTAACCAATACTTAGGCGTGAAGGCGGCGTTCGTTTTCTTTTTTTAAGCTTTTTTTTTTTTTTTTCCATCTGGTTATCTGACCATGAACATACTTCCTCTCTCAGTCCCAGGTTAACACATATGCAATGCGGGAATCCTGCAAAACCACTGCGGGTTCCCGCATCATATTCAACTCGCAGGCAGTTTACAATGCCATATGCGAATCGATGGGGGTGGTGATACAAAGTTAACCACACCCCCAGATCAGTTTGCATATCGCAGTGCAAGCTGTCAGTTCGGACATGAATCGGATCGCATAGGTGTGAACACCCATGCAATCCAATTCTGGTGCGGACCCAAAAAAGGGTCCTGTGTGAGTTGTGTCCGAATCCAATGCAAATTTAGCCATACAATATGTATGGCTGAATTTGCATCGCATGTGATTTGCAGAGCAGTGCGCTCCGAATCAAATGCGATGTCTGTCATCGCATATATATGAACCGGGACTTAAAGTGTCTCCACTCTGAGTGGAGGAGCAAAAGAGAAACATTTGGACAGCAACATTGACAGTCTGGGGAGAGGGTAGTATTAGATGCGCTAGTAGATTTAGATGAACTTGACTAATAAACTGAACTCCAGCTAACACTTTTTAAGTAGTTACAGTAATTTTTTTTTTCCTTTTGGGTTAATTTACTTAGAATTTATAGATTTTTTTCTACTTGAAACGTTCAAATTGATAAACTTTGATTTGGTAGAATCGAAAACTTAAGTTTTTTTTTTTTATTTGAATGTGGCAAAAGGAAAAAACAAAAGAAAATCTCTCATCAAATGATTAAAATTACTCTTTAACTACTTGCCGCCCACCCACCTTTAAATGACGGCAGAGCGGTGCAGCTCTCGTTCTGGGACACCGTCATATGACGGCGCACCAGAACAGCCTCTCTAGTGGCCGCGCTGCATTGCTAGGACACGGCGGGACCCCAATCTTGGTAAAGAGCCAATGACATGGCTCTTTACCCATGTGATCGCCTGTGTCCAATCATGTAACATGTAACACTGTCAGAGTGTGTGGCGAGGAGAGCCGATTAGTGGCTCCTCCTTAAAGGGAAACCTAGGAAAAGTAATCAGGGCACTAATCATCAGTGTCCTGATTACTGTAAACTTAAAAACTGGGCCCATATGTCCCCCCAAGCAATTTCCATCAGTGCCCACCATCAGTGCCTACAGTGCCCATCATCAGTGCCCACAATCAGTGGCCATAGTGTTGCCAGCCAGTGCCTGCTCATCTGTGCTGCCCATCAATGTCCGTCAGTGTCCAGCAGTGCCCATCAGTGCTGTCCATCAGTGCTCATCAGTGCCCATCAGTGCCGCCTGTCAGTGCTGCCTATCAGTGCCCATCAGTGCCACCTGTCAGTGCTGCCTATCAGTGCCCATCAGTGCCGCCTGTCAGTGCTGCCTATCAGTGCCCATCAGTGCCACCTCTCATTGCCCATCAGTGCTGCCTTTCAATGCCCATCAGTGCCCCATATCAGTGCTCATCAGTGCTGCCTATCAGTGCCACCTATCAGTGTCCATCAGTGTGGCATATTAGTACCTCCTCATCAGTGCCACCTCATCAGTGCCTTTAACTGCCACCTCATCAGTGCCCATACGTGCCACCTCATCATTGCCCATCAGTGCAGCCTATCAGTGCCCATTAGTGCTGCCTCATCAGTGCACATCAGTGAAAGAAAAAAATTACTTATTTTCAAAATGTTACTCACAGAAAATGAGAAAAGTTTTTTTTTTTTTTTTCAAAATGTTCTGTCTTTTTTCTAAATACCACCAAAATAAAGCTCTATTTGTTTGAAAAAAAATGATAAAAATTTCATATGGGTACAGTGTAGCATGACCACGCAATTGTCATTTAAAGTGTGACAGCACTGAAAGCTGAAAATTGGCCTGGGCAGGAAGGGGGTGAAAGTGCACTGTATTGAAGAAGTTAAATCACCTTTGGCTTTACAAAAACAGCATTATTTTGAAATGTTACTCTAATAACACACAGTCTTTGGCTTCAGAAATATGTTTACAGTTCAAATTCGACTTGAATTCGATGTAAAATTCAAATCGAATTTCAATTAGAATTTCTCAAATTTGGACAAATTTGTTTTGCTATTTGGAGCATTCGGTAAAGTTTGTTTATACTGTAATTCAGGTATTGGGATATATCTGAATCTCCGAATAACGAAAGATGTGTCTGAATATTTATTTGGAATGAAACATACCGCAGGTGTCTATTATGAATCAAAGGACAGAATAAGAAGTGTGCAGAAGAGTATTTTTCCTCAGTGACTGTGGACTATTTTGTGGAGGTGGAGTTAAAGATTACATACTATGAACATTCACATTGTCTAAAGCGGTGGTGGGCAATTCATTTTCCCAAGGGGCCACATGAGAAGCTTTGCTTCACAGCTGCGGGTGCAGAGTTTGACAAGCAGAATTGCTTGAATTTGGCATTTTTTGAGGTTCTTTTGAGGCCGGAAAAAAACATCAGAACTTGTGCACAGTACCACTATACACAAGTTCAGATGTTTTGCCTGCCTCAAAAGAACCCCAAAAAATGCCAAAAAAAACGCTAGCGTCAAAAAAAAATGCCCAGGTGTGTTTTTGCTGGCATTTTTTGGGGGGTTTTGGAGGCAGGCAAAACATCAGAACTTGTGCACAGTACCACTATACACAAGTTCAGATGTTTTTCCTGACTGCAAAGAACCCAAAAAAATGCCTGCTATTAAACCGGCAAGGTGTTACAGCAGAGAAGCCATATTCCTGTGCTTAAAGTTTTCTAATACAAACAATCTTTTTTTTTATGGTTCTGGACATGCTACAGAGCTGAAACTTCACATGTACACTTTTTAGACCCCCCCAGATCTGAAATCCAAAGTAAAATCAAAAAATCTCTTTTTTTTTTTTTAATTTTTCAATAATTGGCTTTTTTTTTTATCAAAAATGACAATTTTTAAGAACTTTTTTGTGTGATTTTGTGTCTGGGGGGTCTAAAAGGTGTACCTGTGACGTTTCAGCTCTGTAGCATGTCCAGAACCCCAAAAAAAGATCATATAAGTGTAAAAGAGGGGTCCCACCATCCCTGCTCTACTGAAAAATTATCTTTTTTCTGGTTCTGGACATGCTACAGAGCTGAAACTTCACATGTACACTTTTTAGACCCCCCAGACACTAAATCCAAAAAAAAGTCATGCCTGCCTCCAAAAATTCCCGATAAATGCAAGAAAAAAACGCCGTAGAGAAGCCGTATTCCTGTTCTAATAAAAATTATAAGAAAATGCTAATTTTTGGGGGGTTCTGGACATGCTACAGAGCTGAAACTTCACATGTACACTTTTTAGACCCCCCAGATACTAAATCCAAAGTAAAAATCAAAAAATCTCTTTTTTTTTTAATTTTTCAATAATTGGCTTTTTTATCAAAAATGACAATTTTTAAGAACTTTTTTTGTGTGATTTTGTGTCTGGGGGGGGTCTAAAAGGTGTACCTGTGAAGTTTCAGCTCTGTAGCATGTCCAGAACCAGAAAAAAAAAGGATTGTTTGTATTAGAAAACTTTGAGCTCAGGAATATGGCTTCTCTGCTGTAGCCGGTTTCAAAGCAGGCATTTTTTTGGGTTCTTTGCAGTCAGGAAAAACATCTGAACTTGTGTATAGTGGTACTGTGCACAAGTTCAGATGTTTTGCCTGCCTCCAAAACCCCC
Organism: Pelophylax lessonae; assembly: GCF_965119305.1. NCBI lineage: Eukaryota > Metazoa > Chordata > Amphibia > Anura > Ranidae > Pelophylax > Pelophylax lessonae. The sequence goes on from NC_138772.1 coordinate 452,213,681, forward strand.
CAAAAAATGCCAGCAAAAACACACCTGGGCATTTTTTTTTTTTGACGCTAGCGTTTTTTTGGCATTTTTTGGGGTTCTTTTGAGGCAGGCAAAACATCTGAACATGTGTATAGGGGGTATATATAGACATATATGTCTGAATATATACCCCTAGACATATATAGGTGTGATAGTAGCAGAAATATATTCCTGTAAATTATTTCATTAGCGCAATCATTTATTTCTGCTACTATCACACCTATATATGTCTAGGGGTATATATTCAGACATATAGGTCTATATATACCCCCTATACACATGTTCAGATGTTTTGCCTGCCTCCAAAACCCCCCAAAAAAATGCCAGCAAAAACACACCTGGGCATTTTTTTTTTGATGCTAGCGTTTTTTTGGCATTTTTTTGGGTTCTTTTGAGGCAGGCAAAACATCTGAACATGTGTATAGGGGGTATATATAGACATATATGTCTGAATATATACCCCTAGACATATATAGGTGTGATAGTAGCAGAAATATATTCCTGTAAATGATTTCATTAGCGCAAGCATTTATTTCTGCTACTATCACACCTATATATGTCTAGGGGTATATATTCAGACATATATGTCTATATATACCCCCTATACACATGTTCAGATGTCATGTCTGACATCAAACATGTCCTCAAAAAAGCACCTGCAGTGGCAGCCCCTGCAGCATAAAAAATGCTTGGCTGGTGAGAAGCCATATTCCAGTTCCGAAGCTATTCAGAGAAATGATAATTTCTCTATAGCGGTCACCCTGCTATGGAAGGGTTTTGTCACTGCCAGTTAACCCTACACTACACTACGGTCCCCTTACACTTAACACTTTCCCTACAGAAACTCAATTTTTGAAGCTAACTTAAGTGTAAAGGAGAACTCTAACTACACTAGATATCCCTTTCCTCACACTAAAAATAGCTAAATGACACTTTTAAAGTAAAATTAACAGAACTGCTTCCATTCTCTTCCATGTCCAGTATAACAATGCTAGGAATATGGCGGGGGCGATCTTATATACTGGGGGGCGTATTCACTATTGATTGGTCTAGGGACCCCCTAGTCACTCCAATCACATTCCTAGCATTCTCCTGCCCCCTCAATTGGCTTTTGCTAATGGTTCTGGTCCAATCACGGGCTTTTAAAGCCCATTTCCTGAAGCATTGCATTTTGGGCGGTTCTGGTTGCTGAATTCCGAACTTTTTGGGCAAAAGGTTCTAAATTCGGCCGAACCTCGAACACCCAATGTTCGGGCCGAACCGATGGTGAACCTGAACCGTTCGATCATCCCTATTCCCACATTTACAGAAGCCCACTTGATCTAGAAAGGTCACTGTTTTAGTGGGAAGGTCTGGGATACTCTTAACCACTTTTTCCCTTAATGTAGGTGGCTGTCTTTAACCACTTTTGGACCAGAAGGATTTACCCCCTTAATGACCAAGTTATTTTTTGTAATTCGGCACCGCGTTATTTTAACAAAAAATAGCGACAATTTAAAAGAAAAAAAAAAAAAACAATATTTTTCACATTCTGCTATATAACATTCACAAAAAAAAATTAAAAAAATCAAAATTTTTAACATCTTAGCCCAATTTGTTTTTTGCTACATATTTTTGGTAAAAAAAATACGCAATAATCGTATTTTGATTGGTTTGTGCAAAAGTTATCGCGTCTACAAACTACCAAACTACGGGAAAGATATATGTAATTGTTATTGGTTTTTTTTTTTTTTACTAATAATGGCGTCGATCTGCGATTTTTAGCGGGACTGCGACATTGCGGCGGACAGATCGAACCCCAAACTGACATTTTTAACACTTTTGGGGGGACCAGTGACATTACTACACGAATCAGTGCTAAAAATATGCACTGTTACTGTAATAATGACACTGGTAGGGAAGGGGTTTACACTGTGGGTGATCAAGGGGTTAAATGTGAGCCTAGAGGGTGTGATTCTAACTGTATGGGGGTGGGGCTTATGAAATTACCATACTTTATAAAAGGATCACAGGCACTCTGTGATCATTCCAGAGAGAAGAATGGTCAGCTGTGTTTACAACAGCTGACCGTTCTTCTCTCTCATTGGGGAACGATCGCGGGTGACAGGCAGCCCCGTGCATCGAAATCCCCGCTGCCGAGTGGGGCGGGAGCAGGCCGCCGTATACCTATGTCGGTTTGCGCAGGAGGGGCTGCCTGCCACAGTATAACTGCAGCGGGCGGTCCTTAAAGCGGAGTTCCAGCCATTTACTCACCTGTCCAACGGTCCAGCGATGCGGCCGCCGGAAGCCTCGATCCTCTCCCTCGGCGCCGGCATCACTGCTGTGGGCACCCGGCTGTTACAGTTTGCGGCTTCACAGCCGGGTACCCACTGCGCATGCGCGAGTCGCGCTGCGCGCCGTGATTGGCCGGCAATCTTCTGGGACCTCTGACGTGTCCCAGAAGATTGCAGGGAGGGAGGGGGAGAGGAGAACTTCCGCTCAGGGCGCCGCGGCGCTCCGAGTGGAAGTGGGAGCGGGTACCTGTCAAAACTAGGTACCCGCTCCCCCCCCCAAAAAATGACATGCCAAATGTGGCATGTCGGGGGGTCAGGACTCCCTAAAGCGGAAGTTCCACTTTTGGGTGGAACTCCGCTTTAAGTGGCTAAATACATTTTGGACACTTAGGTAGTATTTTTGCAAAAATTGGATCCCTCTGCAAGATGGGCCAATTTTTCTTCTTCTTCTCAGCTGGGAATGATCGCGGGTGACAGGCAGCAATTGGAGCCTCCTGCCCCATGCATTGGAGTCCCTGCTGCCGAGTGGGGGCGGAAGCGTGCCAGCTGCGGTGCGCGCTCGCCCACTAGCTACAGGCGCGCAACCGACGTATACAGACGTATAACTGCAGTGGGCAGTCCTTAAGTGGCTAAATAAATTTTGGAGACTTAGGTAGTATTTTTGCAAAAATTAGATCCCTCTGCAAGATGGGCCAATGTTTCTTTATACATTTTTCAATGGATCTATATTGTCTATTATATTCTGTATAAACGACTATACCATATTCTTCCCTATTTTTTCGTTCGGTTTTCTTTCTTTCTTTCTTTAATAGATTCTCCCTTTCCATATCCTTCACCTGTTTTTTTTTGTAACTGATGCATCTTGTTTTACTTTTCCCTAAACCTATTGATAAGTTTGTCAGATTGCTCCTCAAAATCTTCATCTAAATCACAATTCCTTTTTATCCACATTAGTTTTCCTTTTGAGATTGCCGCTATCCATTTAGGGTGATCTCCACTTATAGTAGGTTTATAGCTGTTCCGATCCGTGTCTTTAAATAATGTTTGCGTATATAGCCTTCCCTGATGTTTGTATATCTCTAGATCCAGATATTGAACTTTAGTTTCATTATAGTTAGCTGTAAAAGATGTATTATATTTATTTATGTTTACTTCTTTTAGGAACTGTTTTAACCTTGATTCTGAGCCCTCCATTACAAAATAATGTTTACAATGATTTGGTGCTTTGTTGATAGCACTAAAAGATAGAAAATACAAGTCAGTGGTAATAGTTTATGATTGTAAGGTTGGTTATTATAACTGGATGCAGTAAAAGAATGAATGTGCTTTTAAAATTTAGCTATTCTTTAACCACTTCAGCTCCGGAAGGTTTTACCCCCTTAAAGACCAGGCCATTTTTTGCGATTCGGCATTGCATTATTTTAACGGTAAATTAAACGGTCGTGCGACACTGTACCCAAATACAATCAATGTCCTTTTTTCCCCCACAAATAGAGCTTTCTTTGGTGGTATCTAATCACCTCTGCGGTCTTTCAATTTTGCACTATAAACAAAAAAAGAGCAACAATTTTGAAAAAAACACAATATTTTTTACTTTCTGCTAAAAAATATTCCCAATAAAAAAATTTAAAAATCAATTTTTTTTTTATCAGTTTAGGCCAATTTGTATTCTGCTACATATTTTTGGCTAAAAAAATCCCAAAAAGCATATTTTATTTGGTTTGCGCAAAAGTTATATTAATAATGGCGGCGATCAGTGATTCATATTATATTTCTACAATACCTGATGTCTAGGAACAATAATACTAAAAATAGTATTATTCAATAGTATTGCATGCCAAGGCTTCTAGGAGACAGGGACCAAAGGCTATTAATAGCTTATGCATAGAGAAAAAGCAGCTCCGCTGCTTTTCCTTAAGGTCCCTTTCACACTTGCGGACCACTCAGATCCACCTGTCAGTTTTTCAGGTGGATCTGAACGGATGTCCCATGCATTTCTATGGGGCATCGAATATCAGCAGAGACATGTCCGCTGACATCCGACCCGATCCTGTCTGTGAAATATGGACGGATGAAAACCCTATTTTCCATCTGTTCTCATCTGATTTCCCCATGGAGAACAGCAAGGGCCTGACAGCTCTGTCTCCGCACACAGCGCGGAGACAGAGCTGCCATCCACCTGCTCAGCAGGGGATCGGTGGGTCGATCCCCCGCTGAGAAAAATGGAGGCTGCCAATGGAGCGGCAAGTGTGAACGGGGTCTTATGCTTTTGCTTCAGAGCTACTCCATGCTCCAGCTAGCTGCCACTAAGGACAAGCTACCTCCTATCCCCCAGAAACTCATATGACTCATTGATTGTATTATACCATACTATATGGGTCCCCAGCTTGGTCCTGTCTAGAGAGCACCATATACCATTGTGTGTTATTGTTAATAGCTTATACCTGCTTCTGCTGGACACCTTTAAGTTTACTGTCTAGGTGACCAGATTCCACACTTCTTAGTATCCCTAGCTATTTTTGGGTCAATCATCTAATTGGGTAGGGTTGCTAGAAGCTGCCCAAACCATTCTGCATAACATTTTCCATTCAGACCTCAAATACCTGTGCTGAACTGGAGATGTAATGTAGAAATAATCTCCAAAAGAACCAAAAAAACAGAACTTTTATAATACCAAATTGAACAATATATAACACCATATTGTACTTTTTCTGTTGAAAATCATGTTTATTAGTGCAAAAATATATGTGAAATCCATATTTTTATGATATATTTATACAATACCAGCCTCTTTGAGGGTATAACCAACTACCTCCTCATTGATCCTGCTCGTCATCAACCAATGAATATATTAAAATTGATTGCATATAGAATTGTACAACATCATTTAAATCTCATGTTCAAATCTACTATAACATAATTTGGTTTATGGGGGGGGGGGGGGGGGGGGACAACGTTTTTAAAAACGTTTCATAGACTTGTGTCTACTTCTTCAGGACATGCAATGCGGTGTGCCTTTTACCGAACCAAATGGAGTCCACCAAGCAGTTTACAACATTATTGCATTCTTCTGCAAGGGTATCTCCTGCAAGGGTATTGGGAGTGACATTCTCTAATATCCTAATATATTTCTGAAGGGACACTAGAAGTCAATCTCTCTCACATCAGCACTTGTATGTGTTTCACTATAGCACACCAGCTTCCATGATATTGTTTAGGTTTCTTGCAACATTTTTCTCCATACACATAGTATCAGGCAGTTTTCCCTGTTTGCCAGTCCATAAGTGAGGATCAGCGCCTCTGGAAGTTCCTCCTGTCACCCATATGCTTTAGATTGTGAGTGGCCTCATTGTCACAGGTGTTGTAACATACTGTACAAACAGGAAGTCACATGACAGAGGCAAAGACAAACAACTAGTTCTTTCATGAAAGGGAAATGACCTGTGCACTAAGGAAATTGTGTCAGGCAACGTGTGCAATGTGTCTTTTGAATTGGTGGGAATAGTGAAAGGAGGGTGTTAAGAAAGAACATGGTTTATCATGACACACACACATTTGGTCACATGACATCTCAGAGCTGCAAAGAAAGTCAGTGTTGAAAGAATTTCTTCTATCAGACATTGAGATCACAAGTCTGGATAAGGAGCATTGTGAGGTCCGAAAAAGGGGTTATATTAACTCAGGGCCACCTACCCAACATATCTTATTACTACTGGCCAGGGAAACAAATGCCACTCTGTTCCTAAGCTGTGCCCCCCCCCCCCCTGCTTACAGAGTAATGAGAGGTGAAAACTCTGGAAAAATTGTACATATTCAAGGTAAACCTGTCATAAGAAATATGGGGGCTGATATTGTTATTCGTTTTTGATAATGCTAGTTGCCTGACTGTTATGCTGACCCACCTACTTCAGTGCTTTCTTAGGGGTGTGGCTTCTGGTGGGCGTCAACAGTGTATGCTGTCAGCTGGGTTGAACCATGTTGGAACACACACAACTAAAGTGGGGCTTGTCTTTTGTGTTTCAATGCTTTCTGAGTTACTGACCTGCTAATCAGAAAAAATAGAAAAAAGACAGAAGTCTTTGCATATTCATCATCAACGATTTAAAGTACTGAAGCAAAAAAGGTCCACATTTAAGGGTTAGCTCAACTTTTAAGGGGAAATGAAAAAGTTAACTAACACCCTACACCCTCCCCACCCCCCTGGTCCCCGCGGTACTTACCACCTTGGGTGAGGAGCTGTCAGTACCCATGCATTTGAAATCCCCACTCTTCTTCCCTTTTATTTTTGTAACACTTCTGGGTTGGATCAGAGCCATTCTGATTAATCAGCACCAGAACTTGACTGCTTTGACTAACTGGAATCTCTCTGATCCATCCTGGAAGCCATACAGAGAGAAGGGGAAGAAGAGCAGGGAGTTCAAATCCTGGGTCGCTTCATGGCTGCATAGGAACTGACTGCCCACAGTGATGAACTTAGTGTTTGGATTGAACATAAGAATGAATGAGAAAGTTCTGGCTGTCAATGGTTGATAGGAAAGCATCTGATGTCTGAGCCCACCACATCCTTACCAACCATTGATGCCACCAGGCCCATTCACTTACATGGCCAAGAATCCCCAGCCACGTATCAAAGGGCTTACAATATTGCCTAAATATAGCCATATGGTAATAACATTGCCTGAAAAAGGCCGTGGCCATCTTTGGTCAATGATGTAACATTCATTCCTGCCCTTTCCCTAAGATTTCCAATGACACCTTACTCATTCACGTGAGGGGTTGATACCTAAGTGCCCCCAGATTGTTAACGCTGATTTACAGCTTTTCTGTTACTTAAAACAGTTTGTTTGGACCACGTTGGCCCAAACAAACTGTTTCCTACACTAACAGGTGTGCCCGCTGGGGGTACTATATAGACTGTATGTAGCCTCAGCTACATAAAGTATACAGCACAATGTTCCACTTGTGGGACGCAAATATCCCATTTCACACACAGAACAAAGTAGAGCCAGGCTCAGCAGCGATCATCCATTCATAGGCAGTATGTATTCTCTGAAAAAATACAAAGATTACTTTGATAGGCAGAGGTGGGCGGAGGAAATCTGAGTAAGCCTTGTATTCATTCAGAGAATGCAAAGTTGCCTAGAAAAAGCTAAGCGCTGCTCAGCCTGACTCAATTTTGTTTGGAAGTGTGGAATGGGTTAGCTCAGTGGACTCACCTGTTTGTGTAGGAAATAGTTTGTTTGGTCCAGCTTGGCCCAAATTAACAAATCAAAGTGACAGTAAAGCTGGAAATCCGCTTTAACACCTTTCCCCCTGGTCTATAGGAGAATGACGGCTGGGCAGAGGCTCTCCCGTTCAGTGCCCATCAGTGCCACCTATTAGTACCCATCAGTGATGCCTCTTAGTGCCCATCAGTGCTGCATATTAGTGCCACCTATTGGTGCCCATCAATGCAGCATATTAGTGCCATACTATTAGTGCCCATCAGTGATGCATATCAGTACCTCCTAGCAGTGCTGCATGTTAGTGCCTCCTCATCAGTGCCCGTCAATGCAGCTTCATCAGTGCACATCAGTGAAGGAGAAAACTTACTTATTTACAAAATTTTATAACAGAAATGAAGAAAACTTACTGAAAGCTGAAACTTGGCCTGGGCAGGAAGGGGTGAAAGTGCCCTGTAATTAAGTGATTTGCTAGGCCAGCCCCCACCCCCCCCTCTAATGTTTAGGTCAGTGGCCTGATATGGTTCAGGAGGGGGCCACATACATGTCCCCTTCCCCACTTCTGGGCAGCTAGGCTGCATGCTTGGATTAGGGGACTGGTATGCATTTTTAGGGGCACATCATACACATTTTCTGTGGATTCCTCTTAAAATTCATACTAGGCTCAAAGGGTCTGGTATGCATTTTGAGGGGGATCTACTCAATTTCTTGCTGTGGGATGTGCTACAACAGGTGACATTTACAGAAAAGTATATACCATTTACATTGGCAGGACATTTCATTTCATTGGTTTCTATGCAAATCTGCACCAGATTTTGCACTCTCCAGTTTTAGTAAATGCTTTAACCACTTGCCGAACGCCCGCCGGCTTTTTACTGCGGCAAGGCGGCTCGGCTGCATCCAGTCACGTAGTACTACGTGACTGAAGTGCATGTGGCTTTGGCGGCAGGAGCGGGAGACACAGACACAGCGGGAGGCGGCCGCGGGAGGAGCGGCGGTGTTTGCCGCTGCCCTCCCGCGATCGTCCGAAAAACCGAGAGAAGACCTGCCTGCTTATGTAAACAAAGCAGGCGGATCTTCTGTCAGACAGGCAGGGACAGATCAGCAGTTTCACTAAGCTGAAACTGCGATCTGTCTGTGCCTGTCACAGAACCCCCCCCCCCCCCACCACACACAGTCAGTAAGCATACAGGCATACATTTAATCCCTTTGTTCACCCCCAGTATTAATCCATTCCCTGCCAGTGTCATTTATACAGTAACAGTGCACATAATTTAGCACTGACTACTGTATTAGTGTCACTGGTCCCCAAAAAGTGTCAAAAATGTCAGTTGGGGTCTGATCTGTACGCCGCAATGTTGCAATCCCACAAAAAATCGCAGATTCGCCTCCATTACTAATAAAAAATAAATAAATAAATAAAAAGTCCAAAAATCTATCCTGTACTTTGTAAATGCTATAACTTTTGCGCAAACCAATTAAAATACGCTTTTTGGGATTTTTTTTTTACCAAAAATATGTAGCAGAATACAAATTGGCCGAAACTAATAAAAAAAAAAAAAAAAAAAATTTTTGTGAATGTTTTATAGCAGAAAGTAAACAATATGGCATTTTTTTTAGAATTGTGGCTCTTTTTTTGATTATAGCGCAAAATCTAAAAACCGCAGAGATGATCAAATACCACCAAAAGAAATCTCTATTTGTGGGAAAAAAAGGACATCAATTGTATTTGGGTACAGCATCGCACGACCGTGCAATTTTACGTTAAAGTAACGCAGTGCCAAATCACAAAAAATGGCCTGGTCATTAAGGGGGTAAAACAAGACAGAAAATTCCCCTAGGGTATGGGACTTTAATGGCAATAACCAGACCTTGAGTAGTAAGTGTATTTCAACAAATGTATTATTCTACAAATAAGTTATGAAAATATATATAAAAGGTGCGTATTAAATAAGCACAAGCAGCGCTATACCTAAAACCAAACATATGACATGGTTGGATGACTCAAAGATCTTTCACATATAGTCATAAGTCTCTTTTAAAAGAAAACAAATTCAACAAATAAATACGAGTCCGTGATAAGGAAAGTCCGTCACCACCAGAGCTTCATGTGGGGTCACTATGGGATGTGTGTTCCCGGTGTTAGCAACACTACTCGATGTGCACCTCCACCTCACCGCATGTGACACACTCAAGTATGCACGCTTACCAGACAGCTCTGTTAATGGAGCCTATAAGATGTATTCTCGTCCGGACTCTCCAAATGGTCTGATCCCTATGGGACCTGCTCGTGGCTGTAATCTCCTCAAAGATGCGGTGCATGGGAAGGAGTAAAATACACATAGGGCAATATTGTTTGGATAAAACATGCACCTTTATTTAAATCCTCCCCCCCCCCCTCACCCATTACACTCACATCTGACAAAATAAAATACAGCATGTATGGATAATGCAGGCGTTACGGTCTCTGCCGGACGCTTACCGGTCTCTCGCTCGCTCGTCAGCGTCCCGGAAGTTACCGATCCTTGTGGTCGTGCAGTATCACTGCTCCCGGCCAAATTTATTTTTTCTAGCATTGGTACATGTTCCCCAGGTGTCTACACTCCCAATGCTTTTTTCCTAACAACCCCCAAAAATAGCCATTTTTATTTGACAGATTCAGCTCTGCCGCATCCAAACTTCTTTGAAGTATGCCAAACCCTGTTTAAACCAAACCTAGGGCAGTTTGGATCATCACCAGTCGCCCATCATTTCCAGGGCCGTTTTTGGACTTCAGTTACATGCATATGCAAGAACCTCCTTTTAGTTTGAGGAGTGATGTAATTTCTCACTTTGAAAGAAGGCATCAACGCTTTTGCATGCAAATGCTTCCACAAGTATATGAATATCTGTTTAATTGGTTGCTGAGATCTAAAAGTCTACTAAGGTGGATTTTGTTCCATTCAGTTAATAAAATTGACTATTGCAAGCTGGGACTTGTATTTAAACAAAGCTGATAACTGTCTCCCTTATGTGTGGGATGTGGGGATACTTGTCAAATGCTTGCCCTAGGCTCTTCAGAGGGCCATTAATGGCTATCAAATTAATGCAGATTAAGGAGGAGAATGGTCACCTTATCAGTGTAAGTGATTTTTCATTACTGTCCTCTTATTATGCTCATAATTAGGCGTGGGTTCCTTTAACTCTTTTTCTCATCTTTGCAACCATAGTCCCCTGAGTTTTGGGACATGCCCAGGGAATATATGTTCCCCCTTTTCTTGCCCACAGCAGTTTAGAGAGACTGCATATGATCAGGCAGAGGTGGCTGGGCATATGATTTGCACCCAGGTGTATTCTTCTCCCCTGTTGGCCCCAGCATATGTGTAGTTGGGAAAGAGCCTAATATAAAGTTGCTTCTACGGAGGACCTAACAAACAGCACTGCACTAGTTGTTTTCAGAGTGTTATGCCTAAAGTGTGGTTGCCCTGTACTTACAGCTGTTTACCTGTTTCCAGATGATAGACACCTCCAGTCGCTTGCCTGTGGAACCCGTAGTGGGATCCTTTCAGCTGATCGTCTGGTTTACCAGAATCAGCCTAACTCACTGATACTGTCCAGGTGCCAGGTGCAAGTAATTCATACCTGAAGGTTCTTTTATATCTGGATCCACGGTGCATTTAACCATTTGATTGCAATTTAGCTCTAAATTCAGATCTAGGGCTTTATTCACATGAGTACTTTTGTAGTTCATTGTATTGTTTGTTTTCCTATACAAAGGTCAGGCTGAAAAAATCTTTGCACATTTTGGTGGTACCTTCACATTTGCCTTGTGCACTCTGTTATTTAAAGCACATCTCCAGGATAAATTTACACCCCCCCCCCCACACCTAATCAGATTCAAAAGAGGACCAAAATCTGACTTTGGGGGAGTGAGTAGACTAGCCTATGAAAAAATTATGTGCAGTGCTGGAGAAGTGGCCTTTGCAGGCAGAAACAGTACCAGCCAGTGTCCTGTATGGGGGACTCAGGTGATTGTAACTGGTATAACTGGCTTTATTATGCAAAGAAAACTTCTTTCAGGATGGGTTAGTAGGAGGGTGGGAAAAATTGATTTTGCCCAGAGTTGTACTTTAAACATCAACAGATTATTTTTAATTGTAACAGTAGACTGTGGGCAGATACAGTATAAAAAGAAAATAAAGTCATAATTGAAAAAAAAGTGTATTATATAAGTGGTCCTTATGTAGCCGATCAATTAAAAAAAACAAGTTGAGATTCTAAACATCCTATTTTTATCTTTCTATATAGCACAGAGATTTTATTTTTCAAGTCTTTGGGACTCTATAATGTGGATAAAGGAGACAATAATATATATTATGTAAAATAGAGCAGTCATTAGGCTATTTTGTATAAAATACTATTTATAGAGACAGAGTGTAGGTAGTCAGATAAAAGTATATATTGATTATAGGCCTTTGCAAACTTTGTTTTTGGAATGTTTGTGTTGAACCTTTGTATCATGTGCTTTTTGGGTGATACCAACATTTTAGTAAAGTTTTTTCTATATGCTGTAGATATTGTGGGTGTATCCGATAAGCCATCTTGATAATATATATTCTACAATAATATTTTAATTGTTAAACGACACTAATAACAAATACAGTATGAAAAAATAGTTATATTAAAAAAAATTATTTCAAATGCATTTTATAAGTCCCCTAATTTGTATTGTATCTGTTAAAAACAGATTGTTGTGATAGTCGTATGCACACAGCATTTTTTTCACTACAATTCCTATGGTATTCTCTCTAACAGTTACATAAAAACCCATCAGTCAAGTGATGAGGTGATAATTAAGCACAGATTGAGAACTCATCAGATGTCAACTTAAATATTAAAAATAACACCTTTTAAAGCCAGCACATATGTTAGTCTACATTAGAGTTCTTTCAAAACTTGATAATAAAGCAGTATAAAGCTGTACACAATGATCTATATTTTACGATACAGTAAAAAATGAACATTTTCCTCTCCATGAGCCTAGGGACATTAATTGGAGCTCATTTCATGCCAAACCATCATCACTTTTTCTCACACCAAATGCATTTTACAAGATACGTGATTACATGGGGAGATCATAATATTAACAGTCAGAGCCTTATGTGAATGTGTCACATTATTTGACATTTCTTATTTTCGTGTCATTAACAAGACTGTCATTAGAACACAATATATAGGCCTCACAGAATATAAATTACTATTAAAAATGAAGAATGTTCGGTGACCTCAGGCTGCTGAGATATGAACTCATAAATCCACATGTTATTTTATAGGAATGTACAATTTTTATATTTATGTGTCATGGGCTAGTATGTGTGTAGTACTTAGATTCTACAGAATAAAATTATAGTGAACCTGTACTCCATGGTAAACTTTTTAAAATGCTCTATAAGAACAGAAAAAAACAAGAGGACTGCTGTTTTTTATTTATTTTTTTTAAGCCAAAAGGCTTATTATGAGTATTACCCTGATTTAAAGTTATTTTCTACAAAATAGGCACAGCAAAATATGTGAATAAAACTCGTGATGCAGAACCATATACAGCGCATGTAATAAAAAACACTTTTGCATTCAGTGCTAATGCAGCGGAGTTGATTTACTAAACATGTTAATTTTTTATTGGGTATGTTACCTTTTAAAGTGAAGTCAGTTAGCTTAGTAAATGGAGTAAATCAGTCATCCAATCATGCAAGTAAAAAAAAAAATGTTTTTTTTTTTTCTTTTTCCTTTGCACACGATTATGTATTCAAAGTGAATACAGTAACACATTACTTATTAAGCAAAGTGAACATGCAGTTTTCATAGTGAACATTTAAAAGCTTCTACTCCATCCAAATCAAACTCAACAGGCACATTGATACAATAAATAAATACAATAGACCGTAACATGGTGCATAGTGCCATAGTGCTGTAATTAGTCTTTCAGTTTGTGAACAGAGACTTCCATACATTTTTGGACTCACTCTTTGGATTGGACCCCTCTACTTATAGAGATGGCCAATAACACTTTTTAACCCTCCACTTACTTGCAGAGTTGTGATGATAAATCTTTCAGTTCCCCTCTGTGTTTCTTTAACATTCCTGTAAGCTTGTTATGAAGTCAATATAATGAAACATGTACAGTACAGTTTCTGATTCCACAAAACATGTACAACAGCTTAAGTGTGCTCGTGAAATAGTTTTTATTATTTGTGCAGACACTCTATGGGCACCTGTTTTTTTTTTTAAATTACAGTTGTTGTTTATGGTTCTGAAAAAAAGACCTTTATTCAAAATTGTATTTGAATAAATGATATATAGGAAGTGATATAATCAGCTATCATTTTTTTTTTTTTTTTTTTTTAATTTATCTTTCAGTCGGTTTATTATTTAATTTCAGAAAAATTATGTACAAATCAAATGAATGCAAATGCCATCATGTACAATTATGAATAATTAAATTCACTTTTGCTATGCCTACGCACTGGTCTTATTGTGTGATATTGGACTTAGACGTTTATAAAGTGTATAAGTCACTAAGGTACAGTTTTTTTTAGCATTTAATGATAGTAATTATTATGATCATTTAGGCATTTCATTCTCTGAAAGATAAGATCATAACGAAGGGCCAGACCAATCTGTAATAGAACAGTAGTCCTTCAGAAAAAGGTAAAGAGTGAAAGAAAAAAGATAGAAAGAAGGGAGAAAAATCAGTTGTTGCCCTCGAGCCTCAATGATCCAGAGAAGAGTAGTGAATCCACCAGTTCCACTGATTTTTTTTAAATAAATTTTTCATGGTATGAAAATTACACATAAATGTATCATTAACCTTCACCCAGTTTAGCTTATGTTTAACCTTAAGACCATGTAGATGGTAGTTTGTTTCTAATTTACTGCTATTGCTATCCTATCAGTCAAGATCCTAAATTAAAGCAAGTATTTGGTGAATTATACTTACCTTATAAATAGACCTGATCTGGCTGCCATTTTACATTCTGCCTTTTGTCAGTGTAGGGAGAGGTTGGTGTGTGGAGCAGGGACAGACTGTTAGTGACAGAAATCGCTTGCTATTGCTAATAGGTTCCTTTTAAGGACTGGTATAGGTGTACTATTGTTTGGTGTGCAGTATATAGGGGTGTAATACACTTATAATATACTTTCTAATATAGAAAGCATATTATGTATTGTGCAGAATTGTGACTGGTGAGCGGTTCTGCAGCGATACTACAACTACAAAGAGTGACAAACGCAATTAGAAAAAAGTACTTTATTTTATATATATATATATATATATATATATATATATATATAATAAGTATTATAACTGGTGCGATATACCAGTGGCCCCCCAAAACGACAGACTGAAGCGGGGTGTTATATAACAGGATACTTTCATAATAGTGTATTTGGTTACTGCAGAAATTTTGCCTCTTTCGCTGCGTTACCTCTGCTACACACAGTGACAAAGGTTACTGGGAAAAAAAGTATTATAACTGGTGTGATAGACCAGTGGCCCCCCAAAACGACAGATTGAAGCAGGGTGTTATATAACAATATATTTTCATAAAAGTGTATTTGGGTACTGCAGAAATGTTGCCTCTTTCACTGCGTTACCTCTGCTACACACAGTGACAAAAGTTACTTTAAAAAAATGTCTTATATCTCGTGTGATAGACCAGTGGCCCCCCAAAAGGGCAGATTGAAATATTTTTTTATAATAGTGTATTTGGGTACTGCAGAAATATTTCTCGCAGAAGGGCATCCCAGAGCTATATGGCCATGTTCAGCTGCAAGTGAATGTATCTCTGGCACACAGTGTCGGTGCCAAGATACATCTGACCACAGACACGTGGTCTAGCAAACATGGGCACGGAAGGTATATAACTTTTACTGCCCACTGGGTGAACCTTCTGACGGCCGTCAAGCATGTAACCCATGGCACCGGTGTAGATTTGGTTTTACTGCCACGGATTGCACGCAGGCCTGCCTCTTCTTCTCCTCCACCTACTCTATCCTCCTTCTCTTCCTGGGCTGACTCCTCCTTTTCCACTGTGCCGCTCAAGATCCCCAGAACCTATTCGACATGCCAGGTGAGACGTTGCCATGCTGTGCTGCATCTGTTGTGCCTGGAAGTCAAGAGCCACACTGGTCCTGCACTCCTTTCAGCTTTGCGTTCACAGGCAGATCAATGGCTAACACTGCTCAATTAGACATTTGGTAAAGTGGTGTGCGACAACGGTGCCAATCTGCTGAGCGCGCTGAAACAGGGCAAAATTACACACGTGCCATGCATGGCACACGTCCTGAACTTGGTCGTGCATCGATTCGTTGTCAAATACTCTGGGGTCCAGGACATCTTGCGGCAGGCCAGGAAAATCTCGGCCCATTTCAGAAGATCTTACACAGCCATGGCTCACCTTGCTGACATTCAGCGGCGACACAACCTGCACGTCAGACGTCTTATTTGTGACTGCCCGACACGATGGAACTCAACCTTGTATATGCTTGATAGGCTGCTCCAGCAGAAACGCACAGTTAATGACTACCTGTACGAACTCTGCAGCAGGGCAGGTTCTGGAGAGCTTGGTTTTTTTTCACTGCGCCAGTGGCTGCTCATGCGTGACGCACGCAGGCTTCTACGGCCATTTGATGAGATCACCAAACTGGTCAGTCGCAGCCAGGGCGCCATCAGTGACATCATACCTTATGCCTTATTTCTGGAGCGTGCATTGAGTCGTGTCATTGATCAAGCCGTGGAGGAGCAGGAAGAGAGATCACCAAACTGGTCAGTCGCAGCCAGGGCGCCATCAGCGACATCGTACCTTACGCCTTCTTTCTGGAGCGTGCATTGAGTCGTGTCATGGATCAAGCCGTCGAGGAGCAGGAAGATGAGGAAATCGCATTCCTGGATGAATTCCCAGGGGGGGCTACTCCATCTGAGACAAGTCAACAACAGGAGTCTGAAGAGGAGTCAGAGGAAGATGGTGCCGGAGCAGATGAGGATGAGCAAGAAGAGCATGCTTTAAACCTTTCTGGGATCCCTGGTGTTGTCCGTTGATGGGGGGAGGAGAACAAGGATGACATTATCCTGGATGATGAGCAGGAACCAGGCCACTGCATCGCTTCCAGTTTAGTGCAAATGGGGGCCTTCATGCCCCAGTGTTTTAAGAGGGACCCCCGTATAAAAAGCATAAATGGCAAGGACCAGTGCTGGGTGGCAATGTACTTAGACCCCCGGTACAAACAAAAAATGGCGGAAATGTTACCACCAACACAGAGGGCTGTCAGCATGCAGCACTTCCAGACCTTGCTTCGAGAAATGCTGAATTCTCTTTTGTGGGCGCTGGCAGAGGAATTTCCACTCACATAGAAACAGTTTCGGGTACCAATCCAACAGCGCCTGCAAGAAGAGGGCAGTTTGAAGATGTGTTGGTCACTTCTGATATGAGATCATTCTTTCAGCCGACCCATCGACAGCTGTCCTCTGGATCCAGCATCAGGGAACGCCTAGACCGTCAGGTGTCCGATTACATCGGGTTAACGGCCGATGTGGACGCTCTGAGAAGTGATGAAACCCTGGACTACTGGGTGGGCAGGCTCTGGCCAGAGCTTGCACAATTTGCAATGGAACTGTTGGCTTGCCCCTCGTCCAGTGTCCTGTCTGAAAGGACGTTCAGCGGAGACCGATAAGCGCACTCGCCTAGCTCACGACAGTGTTGACTACCTTTCATTTCTAAAAATGAATGAGGCATGGATCTCGGAGGAATTCAACACATGTAAACAGTGGACCATGTTTGATTCAAATTCCTCATGACAGGCCACAAATATCCGCCACCACCCATAACAATTCATGGTCCCTGTCTTAGGTAAATACAGCGGCATAAAAGTCCTTTTATGTTCGTTGAATGCCTAATTTTTGGGGCCTGTAATGGCCGACACTTATTTATCCTGTGAATGCCTAATGTACCTCCAGCTACATAATACAAAGTTATTTGCTGTCAGGTGAACGCCTGTGGGCTTATTTTTGGGGCCTGTAATGGCCGACACTTACTTCTTTATCGTAAAAAAAGAATGCTTGTCGATCGCAGATTCGCTTAATACTTCTGGTATGTCAGTGTCCATGTGTGGGACTATGTGTGCACAGCTAGTAAGTATTTTGTGGCTGCAAATATGACCTGGAGGTTTTTCATGTTCGCCTGCCAATAAAATGAATTGGACACGCCGCGAACCTGACGTTCGCGAACATGTGAGCGAGTTTGCGCGATCACTTTGTGAACCGCCCCATCAGATGTTCATCCATCACTAGTAAGTATGTTGTAAATAGTAGATATCTGTCCTCTTAAGGAATCCCCAGGGTTGTAGATGACTTTCGAGTCAAAGAGATGGGATGTATGGTCAGCTTGAGCTTGATTTTTATAAAAGAAGTTATTTGGGAATAATGAAAAAAAATCTGATGGGGGCAATTTAAATTTCTTTTAAAGGAAGTCCAGTCTAAGAATATACCCTCTTGACAGAAAGTCTCTTTTATGGAACAAGCCGTTATGTCTACCATTGATACAGTGATGGTCTGCAGAAAGATTGAAACTCTGGGTTGGTCAAAATAGGTTTCAGGGGTAAATGCAGGGAACAAATCCTGTCTGCCCCTCTGTTTATCCCAGACAGAGAGGGAATTGGACAGTGTAAGGTACAGAATATAGTGGAATAATCTATTTAGCATCCTCAACAGCAGAGTGCAGGAGAGAGCTTGTGAACAAGTTAGGACATTTATGTTTCCTTGAAAATGTAGCACTAAGCATAAATCTCTGGTTGGAGATGCCTATAATTCGTCCCAAAGGTGTTCTATCAGGTTAAGGTCAGGATTCTGTGCAGGCCAATCCTCCACCCCAAACTCATTCATCCATGTCTTTATGGACCTTCCTTTATGTACTGGTGTGCAGTCAAGTTGGAACAGGAAGGGGCCAACCCAAAACTGTTCCCACAAAGTTGGGAGCATAAAATTGTCCAAAATGTCTTGGTATGCTGACACCTTAAGAGTTCCCTTCAATGGAACTAAGGGGCTATGCCCAACCCCTGAAAAACAACCCCACACCATAATACCCCCCCCCCCCCCCCCACCAAATGATTTGGACCAGTGCGCAAAGCAAGGTCCAAAAAAAAAAAGGATGAGCAAGTATTGGGGTGGAGGATCTTGACTGGCCTGCAAAGAGTCCTGACCTCAACCCAATAGAGCAAACTAGAGCGGAGCCTGTGAGCCAGGCCTTCTTGTCCGCATCAGTACCTGACTTCACAAATGCGCTTCTGAAAGAATGGACAAACATACCTATAGCCACACTCATAAACCTTGTGGACAGCCTTCCTAGAAGAGTTGAAGCTGTTATAGCTGCAAGCGTGGGCCAACTCGCAATTGAACCCAACGGAATAAGACTGGGATGCCATTAAAGTTCATGTGTGTGTAAAGGCAAGTGTCCCAATACTTTTGGTAATATATTGTATGTCAGCAACAAGTTTTTTATGCAAAGACGTTAGATGGATAAACTTGTGACAAGAAACCTTGAACTTCACTTACTGATTTGAAAAAAAATAAAACAAAGGAAAACAAGAGGTCTGGCAAAGGTAGGTGGCACATAAGCCTGTAGAAAACTCTCCACAGTTCAGCACTATGGAGAGCTCAAGTTGGCACATAATATGACATTTACCAAATGGTTTGCAACTGTCACAGTCATCAAATTTGCATTAGTAAATTATAAATTTAAAAACATTATAGAGAATTCCAGTGGGTGTTCAGAGAGCAAACATAAAAAAAAAACATTTACTTGTGATTCGTGAATATGCTGGTGAATTTTTAGACATACCGTATGTCCCTTTATATGAAATGTTCATATAAATCACCATCTTTACCAGTGTTGGAATGTATTATTATTTTTCTTTCTGCTGATATAATAAATATTAATAACTATTATTATTAATATTAGTATAATACATAGGTGTCACCTTCAAAAGCTAGATGGAAGCATGTGTCATTCCAGCACACCCCTTATTATTATGCCTTGCTCCCTCTATGCTTATTAGCAAACAAGAGAAAGCTGAACGCAGCTTATTCCACAAATACATCTGTGTGTGAGGGAGCACAAAGAAAATAAATACTGTATAAGGAATTAACCAAAAGCAATTTAACTCTCTCCATGCTAGGCCTGATCTACGGATGAGCACGGTACTTTTTAACTCTTTTTAAAAACACTATTATCAAAGCTGTTACAAAAAGTCCTATGAAGCAATGTGCCAACATTTATCATTTTTCATTATGTTGTGTTGTGCTACCAACATGCATTAATGTGTAGTATTTATTGTGTGGTACATTCATGTGTATTTCAAATGAACAGCCAACAAATAGCAAAAATGTACCTGCGCAATTTCCTACACATTACACCACACTGTGCTGTACGCTGTAGAGCGGGTGTAATGCCAGCTTCTGTACCTATGTGGGGTGCAGGGCCAGCCCTACTATGGGTCCCGCTGGGTCCACTGGACCCAAGCAGAACTTGGAGAGGGGCGGCAAATTGACTCTCAAGATTTTCTTTTTCCAGCAGTTTTGTGTGTCATCAGTTTGTGGGGCATTACGGGCGGCATTTCCCCAGCTCATACTGCCCCCCATAGTGTAGACTGATGAGTATGAGGAGGCAGGGCAACTCCTCCGGGAAATGTCCCTTGTGATCGTGGTATGCGCCATGACATCAGACATCAGCGCACTCTATCCCACGCAGGGTGGGCTTGATCTTCTAGGGCGGTTGGCGCGACAGACACAGGAGTGACAGGAGGACTGAGGACAGTCAGTGGGTGTTTGGTGGACCGGTCCCATGGTGAGTTATGGAAGAAGATAACAGTATATATATATATATATATATTATTTTCTAAATGTTATATTTACATAAAATAATGGATGGGGCGGCCTTTTAATGGGCATAATTTTTTTTGGGGGGGGCAGCATTGTATTCTTGGACCCAGGCAGCACAATGTCTTGAGCTAGCCCTGGTGGGGTGTGATTCTGAATAAATGGCATACTAAATGAATACTCTCAAATAGAACTTTGTGTTAATGTACATTGTGGCAATATGCATTAGTTGGCATATTTTACCAAGCTTTACCACAATATATCAGGTGAGAAGAACATGGTAGGTGCATTTGTTTTCCTTATACATTAGTTTTAATGATGTACCTACAATACATAATTTTAAGGTGTGTTTTGGGAAGTATAAAATTATGGCTCTCACAAATATGTCTTAGTTTTAAAAAGCAAAGTAAATGCTAAACAAATATTGGGTTGTTGCTGGTTGCAGTCATGTAAATTATCTTTAAAATGAGAACACTGCCCTCCGAAATAGAATGAGTGATTCCGCCCTGGTTTGGTTCACAAACTGTATCACAGCTTTTGCTTTAAGTTTAAAACTAATGAACTTTGGGGCAAACCCCATTGAAATTTGTGGGGGACAAATCGTGTTCTTCAATTCTGGCTAATAAGCAAACTATTGTCAAACAAATGGCATGGAAAGCCACTGCCATAAATGGATATACAGTGTATACTAATGCCAAAATGTAAAAAAAAAAAAAAAAAAAAATACTATACAGTGGGGAGAAGGCACACATCCTTTACCTTACAGGCTTGGGGGTGCCTTAAAAATGCACATGGTGTTATGGAGTAATGCAGTTGTCATGGACAGTCTGAGAGGCAGTGTTTGCTGGCAGCACATATTTCGCCGAGGAATTGATTTTAATATTTTACTCTTGCTAATAATCTTGCTTACATGCAGCAGCATCACTCCAATCTGATTAATTTCAGTTTGAAATGAATGCTTTTTATCAACCCATGCTTTTTCAACCAGCAACAATAGGCTCATTTTGACCGGCAAAGAGAAATTGGCAAGTGGTTTTCTGAAGCTGTCCCTGTTTTTATTAACAGGAAACTGCTCTGCCATTAGACAATTTCTATCAAATTTTCATTAAGAATTAAATAGCCACATATGGTACAGCAGTGTAAAATTGCCCTGCAGCAGGACATTTGTATTGAAGGAGAAATTTGCCAAAATATTTAAAGGGAAACTCCAGTCAAAAATGAAAATGTTCTTATTAATAGTATGTTAAATGTCTTTATCTTTGATATTATTCATTTTCTGGCCAGCTGCTTGTGTAGCTTAGAAAGTCTTATCTAAGCTGAACAATCATCTTCTTCCTGTTCTTCACCGACAACGCTATCTCCCTTTATCTGAATTTGTTAAGTTGTCTTTCACTTCCTGAAAAGGTTGTCAGTCTTTCTTAGACAGGCATGCCTAGACCTGCCCAGCCCCGCCCCCATCCCTCCTATTCCTCCTATCCTTCACCATGATCGCCTCCTGTCTTCATTGCCTTGTTTAGGCCAGCAGCTTCTCCTAAGAGAGAGAGTAAGAAGAAGAGAGGAGGGGGAGGGGGGTCATGTGACCGGCACAATATATGAAAGAAATAAGGTACAAAGAAACATTTGTGGAAGTAGAAGGATACAGATTCATTTCTATTCCTCATTACATGTGAGTAATGGGTTTTAAGCTTTGTTTCCACTAGTGTGACTTGTCATGCAACTTTGGATGCTTTAAGTCGCATGCAGTGTTGGGGTAGTTACTCAAAAAATGTAACTAGTTACTAGTTACTTCTGTAAATTGTAACGAGATTACTTTACTAGTTACTGCATTTGAAAAGTAACTTCACTACTTATTACTTTACTTTCCTCTTTCTTAATTGACCGTGTAGAAGAAGATACATGACACTCTTTCTGCATAGAGTTTATTGTATAAACACAGGCTTTGGGAAACATGAGAACAAAACCTGAAAAAACAGAATAAAACATAAAGTGCAACAAAAAGTCATAAACTTCATCCCTCTCTATTCTTCAAAATAACGATTGTATCGCACGGCTTGGGTAACGCAGGAAAGCGCGTTCCTATAGCCTAGTAAAGTAGTGTAGTTACCAATATTAGTATTGTAACTAGTTACTTTACTTAGTTACCAAAAAAAGTAATGTAGTTACTGTAATCAGTTACTTTGTAGCTAGTTACCCCCAACACTGGTCGCATGACAAGTGACAGCCCATTGATTTCAATGGCACCCGTTTCCATCTATGCCACTTTGAAAATCAGCGACTTTGGAAAGGTGCCTGCACTACCTTAATGCGACTTTGATCCAGAGAGTGTAAAGTTGGATCAAAGTTGCACTCAAAGTCGCACTCTAAATCGAACAACTTAGTTTGAGTGCAACTTTGATCCAACTTTACACTCTCTGCATCAAAGTTGCATCAGAAGTTGCATCAAAGTAGTGCAGGTACCTTTTCAAGGTTGCTGATTTTCTAAGTCGCATAGATGGGAACGGATGGCATATAAATCAATGGGCTGTGACTTTTCATGCGACTTTGTGTGTCCAAAGTCACATGGCAAGTCACACTAGTGGAAACATGGCTTTTAGTCCACGTTTCCACTATTGCGATTTAGAGTGTGACTTTGATCCAACTTTACACTTTCTGGATCAAAGCCACATCAAAAGTCGTATCAAAGTTGTGCAGGTACCTTTTCAAAGTCGCTGATTTTCAAAGTTGCATAGGTGGGAAGGGGTGTCAAAAATTATTTGCACTAGTGGAAATGGAGCTTAAGGTCCTTTTCACACTTGTGCGGCCTAAAAGTCGCATGATTTAGCCGCAATTTTACCGCAATTATTTTGCCACGATTTTGACTGGACTTGAAGCAATGCCTATGTCTTTGGACCTCAAAACGCATCAAAGTCAGACCAAAGTTGTGCAGGGACTGACTACTTTGAAGTCATTGCAACTTGGAGTCGCACAGATATGAGCAGTACTCATTGGAAATCATGGAGTACGACTTGTCATGTGACTTTGCAGTTCGAAATCACAGGACAAGTCGCACCAGTGTGAAAGGGGCCTTAGTCTACTTTTCCACTAATGCAACTTAGAGTGCAACTTTGATGCAAATTTGATGCAAATTTGATGCAAATTTGATCCAACTTTATAATCCCTGGATCAAAGTTGCATCAAAAGTTGCATCAAAGTAGTGCGGGCACCTTTACAAAGTCACTGATTTTCAAAGTCGCATAGATGGGAACGGGTGCCATTGATTAGTCACACTAGTGGAAATGTAGACTATTGTAGACTGTGACCTGAGGCCCCGTGTCCAGCTTCCTTCTCCTATGGTAGTCTTCATTCAAAGCCCAGCACAGCCGTATTGTATATGTGCTCCTCCCCCCATGTCCTGTGTGGATTATCTCATAATTTTCTCATGAATTAGGATGTACAATGCAGCCTTACTGATGAGAGAACACTGGGTGGGAACCTATGATCAGCTCCTCCCATTCTGTATACACCCAGTGATGTCACTAGCTTTCAGTAACCACACCCACTTGCTGCTCTTGGACTCAGCAGGAACAGGAATTAAAGTCATGTCACAGCACTGAAAACTGCAAAATAAAGGTAAAAAAATACTGGGATTTTTTTTTTCATTTTGACACATAAGGGTGAACTCAGCTCACATTAATGATTGCAGGGGAGAATTTAAGGTATTAGGCTGGACTTCCACTTTAAGAGACAGAAAGCACAGGCAGATGTTTTACTACAAGAATCAAGAGACCAGATTGCTTGTAAAGCTCCAGATCAGCAGAAGAGCAGTCAGTTTACAGAAAGATTGTCAGTGTAGTTAGAAATACAGCGATTGTGCTGTTTGAGTTAGAAAAAAATAAAATAAAAAATTTAAAGGGACAGTGTCAGTTAGAAATTATCTTCTGCTGTATGGAGCTGTTCTTTTAGTGCGAGGAAAGGGATATGCAGTGTAGTTAGGGTACTATATACCACTATAGTTAGATTCAATAATCTAGTTTTTGTAGGGATACTTTTAAGTGTCAGGGTTCCGTCTAGTGAGCATGTTGCACTGCTGATATATCTACAGCAGGTATACGTGCTTGCTAGTCAGCTATTGTGCAAAATACATTTCAGCTATACACACATCTGCTGTATTTAGTGACAACTTTGGGTCGCATAGCAGTGTGCGTTTTGCAGGTGAATTTCACCGCGCAGAGTTGCCAAAGCCTCAGTGACAACTATACATAAATTAAAATTGATCACAAAAAAAACTGATTATTTTTCTTAGAATTTCAGTAGCGGCAGGGATGGTGCTACCCTCCTTTCATAAAGTGCAAATAAATTGCATAAATAATCCAAAACATCCAACTAAGCAAGAACAGAGTCCTTCAAAAGTATTTGTTTATGTTTAGGTTTTAGGGCTTCAAAATGGTGTTTTATGATTCCCGAAGTTCGGGTCCCATTGATTTCAATGGGGTTCAGGAATCCGAACCAAACTTTTGGGAAATTCGGGTGTTCTGGTCGAACCAAACTTTTCAAAAGTTCGATCATCCCTAGAGACCATGGGTCATGCAGCAGTGTAAAACTGGCCAGCAGCAGGAAAGTAATACTAAGCAAGAATAGGCCCAAATAATATGGAAAAGGAGCACAGATGTTTTATTAAATATATCACAGAGTATACAGAAATATAAAATTATCCATCAGCAGGAAAGTTTTAATCACTTAATCAAGACAAAAAAAAACAAATCCTAAAAAATAAACACAAAAAAGGCAGCAAAATGGTTGATTGCCGATTCAGCTAGCAATCAAATTTGAAGCATAGTTTCCTATATGATCTCAATCTCTCATAGCGAAATCTATTGGGGTGCTGGGGGTAGGCTGCGCCCCTCCAGATTTAAGATGTGCCCACCTATTGACATGGTACCTGGCCTGCTGACCTCCTTCCCCCATTTACACACTCAGGGCTGGGACACGAGTGGGCAGCCTTGTGAAGTGAACTGTGAGCAGACAGCGGCAGCGGTAGAGAAGAGAGAACATGGAGGAGGTGCCCTCCCCCTCCTGTCGATGACCCACTCCTCTGTACAGTAGAACACGAATGATTGCTAGATTGTACTGTATACAGTTTGTATATCCGCCCCCTACACCCAATTCCTGCTGCTAGGAGATGAGCAGTCAGTGAAGGAGATAGGCAGTGGGTAATCAAGCTGTACATTCTGGTCTAAGAGTCTGTCATCTGCTGTACCGAGGAGCTGTTCTGACAGGAAAGAAGAGAGAACAGCGCAGCGTGCACTTCCTCAGGGCTCTATAGTGATCATCTCTTGCCTGTAAGATTGGGGAGGGGGGGGGGGTCAGGGGGGGTAACAATAATTTGAGCTTTGTGGAGGCGGAGGAATGGGACGCTATTTGTGCTGGAAAGGTTGGGGGGAGTGATATGTGGTAGAAAGAGAAATGGGGGGATATTTGCTAGTAGGGGGGGATTGGGGAGATACGTCCCAGAAGGGGGATATGTACTAGGAAGGGGGTTTGGGGGAAAAATATGTACTAGGAGGGGAGATTGGGGGGGGGATGTGTACTAGCAGGGTGGTTTGGGGGGTATGTACTAAGAGGGGGGACTGGGGGGGGATATGTACTAGAAGGTGCGATTGGGGGGGAGGTATGTACTAGGAGAAGTGATTAGGGGTGTGTGTACTAGAAGGGAGGATTGGGGGATATGTATTTGGAGAGGGGAATGGGGGGATATGTCCTAGGAGGGGGGATTTGGGGTATGTACTAGGAGGGGGGATTGGGGGATACGTACTAGAGGGGGGGTTTGGGGGAGAAATGTAATGGGAGGGGGGATTTGGGGTAAATGTACTATAGGAGGGGGGATTTGGGGGGAAATATAGTAGGAGAGAGGATTGGGGGTATATGTATTAGGAGGGGAGATTGGGGGGATATTTGCTTGGAGGAGGAATGGGGGGAGTCGCAGTAGGTGGGGGGAATTGGGGTAACTATTGGGGGAAAATATACTAGGATGAGAAATGGGGAAGATACATTATATTACTAAAAGTATTGGGAGGCCTGTCTTTACATGCACATGAATTTTAATGGCATCCCAGTCTTAGTCTGTAGGGTTCAGTATTGAGTTGGCCCACCCTTTGCACCTTTAACAGCTTCAACGCTTCTTGGAAGGCTGTCCACAAGGTTTAGAAGTGTGTCCATGGGAATGTTTGACCATTCTTCCAGAAGCGCATTGGTGAGGTCAGGCACTGATGTGGATGAGAAGGCCTAGCTCGCAGTCTCTGCTCTAATTTATTCCAAATGTGTTCTATCGGGTTGAGGTCAGGACTCTGTGCATGTCAGTCAAGTACTTCCACCCCAAATTCACTCATCCATGTCTTTATGGACCTTGCTTTGTGCACTGGTCCAAATCATTTGGTGGAGGGGGGATTATGATGTGGGGTTGTTTTTCAGGGGTTGGGCTTGGCCCCTTAGTTCCAGTAAAGGGAACTCTTAAAGGCATCAGTATACCAATACATTTGTTTACAATTTCATGCTCCTAAGTTTGTGAGAACAGTTTGGAGATGACCTCTTCTTGTTCCAACATGACTGTGCAACAGTGCACAAAGAAAGGTCCATAAAGCCAGTGAGTTAGGGATGGAGGAACATGACTGACCTGCACAGAGTCCTGACCTCGATAGAACACCTTTGGGATGAATTACAGTGGAGACTGCGGCCAAGCCTTCTTGTTCACATCAGTGCCTGACCTCACAAATGCTATTCTGGAAGAATGGTCAAACATTCCCATAGACACACTCCTAAACCTTGTGGACAGCCTTGCAGAAGAGTTGAAGTTGTTATTGCTGCAAAGCGTGGGCCAACTCAATACTGGACCTTACAGGCTAAGACTGGGACTCCAATAAAGTTAATGTTCTTGTAAAGGCAGGTGTCCCAATACTTTTGGCAATATAGTGTATGTACTAGGAGGAGAAATAGGGGGGGTATGTACTAGAAGCGGGGATTTGGGGGATGGGAGGATATGTACTAGGAGGAGGAATGGGGGGGGATATTAGCTAGGAGGAGGAATGGGGGGATAGGTGCTAGGAGGGGGGATTAGGGATATATGTGCTAGGGGTTGGGATTGAGGAGATGATATGCGCTAGGAGGAGGTATTGGGGTGGGAAATTTTTTTTTGTTAGGAGAGGGTGGGGGGATTTGGGCTAAGAGGGGGATCTGGGGGGGGGGGATTTGTGCTAGAAGGGGGTAAGGGAATTTGGGTTAAGAGGAGAAGGCTGGGGTGGGAATTATACTAGGAGGGGAAATTTGGGGGCAGTTGGGTGGTGAAGGAGGATTTGTGCTGAGAATAGCCATTTGGAGGGGGTTGTGCTAGGAGCCGGGATTTGGGGGGATTTGTGCTGGGCGGGGGGGGGGGGGGGGGGGGTTGTGCTAGGAGGGGGATTTTGGGGATAGGATTATTGCTGGGGCGGGAGAGATTTGATGGGGAGGATTTGAGCTAGGATTAGAATTGTAGGGTAAAGAAGATGTGTACTAGGAGTGGGATTTTCTTTGGGTGGGAGAGATTTTTGCTAGGAGGGGGGAAATAGGGGGGGGGGGGGGATTTTGAGCTGGGAGGTTTAATTGAGTGGCAAAGATTTGTGCTGAGAAGGGGATTTGGACAGGGAGGAGGGGGGATTTTAATTCTGGCTTGCAGGGGGAATTTATGTTTAGGGGTGAGCATGCTGATCAGTGATGGGGATTTTTAAAAGAGAGGGGTTTATGCTGAGACATGATACTCACACATCGAGGGAGTGCAGTTTGTCATCCTCTCCCTGAGCGCTAGGTGACCTTGCCTTGGCACTGTCCACACTGCACACAGGACATTCAACAGATCTCCCCCTCCCTAGACAGCACGTAGCTGAGATCAGATTTCTTTATAAACACAGCCTTGATCGCACAGTGTGTACCTGGTTGCTATGTTGCAGTTCTGACTTGTGAAATGGCAGCTACACACTGTGCAGATGGAGGCTGTGTCTATAAGGGAATCAATCCCAGCTAAGTGATGTGTGGGGAGGAGGAGATATAAAGAACCCAAGCTGTGTGGCTTGAGTGCTCTGCCAGCAGTGACCCTGTCCTCTTCTCTGCTGACCACTGTCTTCTGCCTTGCTGGCCCCTTTACAATGCTCTACTGACCACTGACCCCCTGTACACTGCCATACTGACCTCACATCCTCTGCCTCCCTGACATTTCTTACTGTACCCTCACATCATATTGGCTAGATGTGGCCTTGTAATCTCATTCTCTAAATATGGAGTTTGTCAGCTTTTATTATCCTTTCTCTGCAGCAGCATAAATACACTGACACTATGGCTGTTCTCTGTTCTTTTATAATGAAGTAGCTGACTTATCTAAAACCCTCTTATTGGCCTTTCTAAAGCTGGATAATTTTCTTTTACCCTGTTAGCTCTGAGCACACGCAAATATTTGGCCTCTCGTGGCTGGGCCCTGGTGCCAAGGGGCCACATATTTGCGTGCAATAGCCCCAATAGAGTTGTGCTGAGAGCGCATGCCCTGCGCGCTCCCGACACAGTGACCAGTGGCTCATGAAAAACTCCCGATCGCAAGCATTTTGGATTATGTGACCGCCGTGACAGCCAATCGCAGCAGTCATAAGCCCTCCTGGATATCCAAACCCCTTAAACCAAGGGGTTAATTAGGCCAGTGGAGCTGAAGGGAAAAAAAAAATGAACGTATTGCTCCATCCACTTGCTGTCAGAATACACTGATCTATGGATGCAGCAAAACAACAACAACAGCGGTCACATGGTCATAAGCCCTCCCAGAAATCCAAATCCCTTAAAGGGTCGGCGCCAAGGGGTTAATTCAGCCAGTGGGGCTGAACGAAAAAAAAATTAACATATTGCTCCAGCCACTTGCTGTCAGAATACTCTGATCAGTGGTTGCAGCAAAAAAACATAATTTTCTGACTTGTTCAATTGACAGAAGTCACTCTAATGATTGACTTTTGCTGAACAAAGATGGCAACACACTGAATAAAAAAGGATCTATGGGCACCTTAACTTGCTGACCTTGATTCAAAGGCCAAGCAGTGCGATATGGGTTTGTAAAGATTTTATTTTACCTGGGCAAATTCAGGCATCAATTTGATGGGACAGAATACTTCAGACCCGCAGGAGGATATCCCGTTCACTTATGAAAGTGGCAAATCTAAACCTTATCCATATTCTTGAATCCTATTCACCTTATTTTTAAAGGTTTACGTAATACCCCCCTTTTCTTTTCTTTTCTTTTCTTTTCTTTTCTTTTCTTTTCTTTTCTTTTCTTTTCTTTTCTTTTCTTTTCTGCTTCAGTATGTCACAGTACATGTTGGCATTCATGGTTCCCTCCATGAACTGTAGCTCCCCAGTGCAGGCAGCCCCAGACCATGACACTCCCACCACTATCCTTGACTGTAGGCAAGACACACTTGTGTTTGCTCTCCCCAACTGTTTGCCGCCACATGCGCTTGACACCATCTGAACCAAATAGGTTTATTTTGGTCTCATCGGACCACAGGACATAATTCCAGTAATCCATGTCCTTAGTCTGCTTGTCTTCAGCAAACTGTTTTCGGGCTTTCTTGTGCATCATTATTAGAGGAAGCTTCCTTCTAGGATAACAGCAATGCAGACCAATATGATGCAGTGTGTGGCATATGGTCTGAGCACTGACAGGTTGACCCCCACCCCTTCAACCTCTGCAGCAATGCTGGCAGCACTCATACCTCTATTTCCCAAAGAAAAACCTCTGGATATGACACTGAGCACGTGCACTCAACTTCTTTGGTTGACCATGGCAAGGCCTGTTCTGTGTGAAACCTGTTCTGTTAAACTGCTGTATGGTCTTGGCCACTCTGCTGCAGCTCAGTTTCAGGGTCTTGGAAATCTTCTTATAGCCTAGGCTATCTTTCTTTTTGTTCTTTGCCATGAGGTGCCATGTTGAACTTCCAGTGACCAGTATGGAAGAATGAGAGCGATAACACCAAATTTAACACACCTGCTCCCCATTCACAATTGAGACCTTTATTACACTAACAAGTCACATGACACAGGGGAGGGAAAATGGCTATTTGAGCCCAATTTGAACTTAGGGGTGTATTCACTTTTGTTGCCAGTGGTTTAGACATTAATGGCTGTGTGTTCAGTTATTTTGAGGGAACAGCAAATTTACACTGTTATACAAGCTGTACACTCACTACTTTACATTATAGCAAAGTGCAATTTCCTTAGTGTTGTCACATGAAAAGATATAATAAAATATTTACAAAAATGTGAGGGGTGTACTCACCTTTGTGAGATACTATATAAATATAATATATATATATATATATATATATATATATATATATATATATATATATATATATATATATATATATATATATATATATATATACACATTAAACACGTTTTGTATATTTAACAAGAAAAACACGAATTACATCGCCATATACAGGGTGGGGAAGTGTAGTGTTTTGTTGGGTGCACAGTGTTCTTGCATTTTGTTTTTGTTTTACAAAGAATGCAGTGATGCAATGAGGTTCAGAAACAACTGTCTAAGGCACCCTAAGAACCCAAAGTTATAATCTATAAAATAGGCAAAAGTCTCCAAATTGATAGAAAAAGAAGCAACTATAGATCTGTTATTTACTTTGTAGTGGCCTAGGATTTTTGGGCATTTGGCTCTGGGCACACAGGCAGGGCATATAGGAAGAGGTACCCCAGCACTGCAATTAAAAGAACTCAAGCATAGTTTGTTAATGTTGATATAAACCAAATCACTTAAATATCATGTAAACTTTAACATAATAGTATCACTTGAAAAGTTTATATTTAAAAGTGAAATTCTTACTTCCTTGCTGCAGTGGTTCTGTGGCTTCTTTGTTCACCTTTTTGAGAACTGGCGCCCAAAACTGAACTGCATATTCCAGATGAGGTCTTACTAATGATTTGTACAGGGGCAAAATTATATTTCCCTCTCTTGAGTCTATACCGCTCTTAATACAAAAAAGGAACCTGCAGCTTGTCCTTGCATGCTATTATTAAGCTCATGATCTACCAAAACCCCCAGATCCTTCTCCACTATGGATTACCCCAGTTGTGCTCCCCCTAGTATGTATGATGTATGCATATTCTTAGCTCCCAAGTGCATAACTTAAAATTTATCAACATTAAACCTCATTTGCCACATAATTGCCCAGTTTAACAGTGCATTGAGGTTGGCTTGTATGTATGCCCTGTGAAAAACACATGCAACCTATTATCCTTGTGGAGCATGTGGACATGGATAAACTGTAAAGAGGATGCAGTACATCAGCAGCAGTAATATGTAACAAAGGTTGAATGAAGGTAAAAACCCTTTTCTCACCAGTCCTCTAATTCACCAAGATGCACAGTATACCCACAGAACATTCAGTAAGGGTTTACATATACTTTACCAACCTACCAACACCTGCCACAACCCCTACACTAATCTCTCATTATGCACTTTATCGTTAACAGCAGCGCTTATTGTGCTTTCCCTATCACAGCTAAAGCATGTTGTCAATATGGCTGCCTGGGAACCCATCCTTTTAAAGAAAGGGGCTGGTGCATGCATAAGCCCCTTGTTTGCCCTTCTAAGCCAGCTGTTTTAAGTTCAATGGGCAGGTAGTGCTTTATAGTTACTAAGCACCCTGTAGCTTGCTGTAAAATAAAGATTTAAAAAACAAAAAAATACATCATCCATAAATAAAGATAGAATAATGACCAAACACCATTACAGTCTATTCAGGTGTTAAAGAGGTTGTAAACTCGTTCAAATTTTTTTTTTTTTACATCCTGCAAGAGAAAGACATAATGAGCTAGTATGCATCGCATACTAGCTCATTATGAAATACTTACCTTAGAACGAGCCCCCGCCGTGCCGCTCTCTTACCTGTATGACGAGCGACATGTTCAGTCGCCCGTCTTCCGGGATCGCGGCATCCGGCCATGTGATTGGCCGGAGCCGCGGTGACGTCACTCCCGCGCACGCGCGCGGGAGCCGACGGTCACGGCACGGGGCTCTGAAGGAACGGCACGATCAGCCGTTCCTTCAGAGCGCATGCGCCAGTGACGTCACTGGCTGCATTAAAGGTAAATATCTCCTAAACCGTACATGTTTAGGAGATATTTACAGTACCTATAGGTAAGCCTTATCATAGGCTTACCTATAGGTACAACTTCCTGAGGAGGGTTTACTTCCTCTTTAAGATTTTATACATACATAATCATGAAAACACAGATAAGCAAACAGGTAAAATATGAACATCACATAACAATTATGTCAATGTAGACTTTACAGTAAAATATATAATAGTAGGGTTCGATAAAACACATGACATATTTTAAAGCTATAGGACAAATTATTACACAAAAGAAAACGTGGCTTTGCTATAAACATAAACTTGTGTTAATATACTAAAACTTGCATACAAAGAAAAACAAAAAACAACTATGCTATATTTTGTATATTTTTAGTAGAACATACAGTACCTTATTTCCCTCCTATATCATAATATTAAATTTAACATTTTAAAAAAAAATCCTACAGATATTAATAAGGGTGAAAAAGCATGTACCCTTACCTGCATACAGTAGTTACAAATATCAAATACACATTGGTTTCTAATTTAATATGCTGCATTACCATATCTTGCTGACAGGGGGAGACATCACTCAATCTTATTACCTCAGGAGCCTATTTATGATGCAGATTATAATTGGTTAAAGATTATGTATATTTATTATTCATAATAGCCATAATCTAACAATCATTAACATACATGTACATGTGTATCTTTTTTTTTTCACTAGCTAAAGAAAGGAACATAATAAAGATTGTATAACTCTGTTTTCCTCAATTATATCATCATGTATTCTATAAGACTAATTAGGTGAATGTGTTCAGAAGAAGCAAATGACGCTAATTAGTGGCAATAATAGTAATTAGGGATGGTAGATTGAATTTCTCTGAAACCCATACAATCCACAAGGTCTACTGCACTATCTATAGGTCTTTTTGTTTCATTTCTACTCAATGCACACCTAAGTTGTGTGAGCCTGTTAATAAATTAAAGTGGAACTTCACTCTCTCAATACATATTGACTATTTCTAACCCTTATGCTGCTAGCATTAGTAAATAGATAGGAACGTATATAATATGTGCTTGTTTTTAAACTTTTTTTTATATTTCATAATTTACTTCCTGGTTTCCAGGCCTAGGCAAATGATATCATACATTCCAGGAGTCTTCAGGAAGGAAGGATGGCTTTCTAAGCTAAGCACACCCTCCTGCCTGCATGCCTGAGCTAAGGGCAGATGGATTCCAGGAAGTAAATGCCACATTAAACATCTACCCTTACTCAAGATGGACATGACCAGAAGTGCCATGCAAAATAAAGCACAGAGACATAGATGGATGGGTGCATTTACTTTGAATAATAAAAATTAAACAAATAGCATTTTTGGTTTGTGGTGCTCAGATGCAGTGCAGTGCTACTTTAAACAGAATGTTATGATAATACTGACTACCGGGGGGGCGAGCGTTCAGTCATCTTGATGGCCATAGGAATGGTCAAATGGATCCCAAGCCAGCATTCTTGTTGCATATCAAATCCACCGAGGAATACGCAGAAGGTGAAGTAACAATAGGGAATCTACACATTATTCTTTTGAATGCAACATTTCAATAATGGTATTGTTTTTTCAAGCTCCTAGGATGATTAAGTAAAGTTTACAGATTATGCTGCACCTGGCAAATGTACAGTACATGATGGCTTTACCAGGGCCGCCATCAGGGGGGTACAGCCCATACATATGTATGGGGCCCGATCAACCTCAGGGGCCCACAGGGGCCCACCGCCCGCTCAGCTGTTTCTTCCTTTCAGTAATGAGGGGAGAACGTAGCACAATGGACAGACTGTTCCTCTCACCTACAGCTTCCTGCTTTACCAGCAGGTGGGTGGGGCGCCGCTGGGTCAACACGTGACCAGTGTCCAGTGGTAGCAAGCGCGGTACACTCAAACTGAGGCCGGAGGAGAGACAGAGAGGAGAGCAGAGCATCAGCGTGCTGGGCTGTCTTATCGAGCATAGAGGTAAGCTGCTGGCAGTGCTGGGGTGGCATGGTATACTGCACACTAACAGTAGTTTTATTAGCAGCGGTGTGCACCTGCTGCCTGCAGTATTTAGGTTCTCATCATGGTCAATTACTGGTCTGGGCAGCTACCTGTCTCGGGAGTTTGTTGCTTTGTCTCACACTGCTGTACCGATCTTTTCACTCAATGTCTCATTTGCAGAAAACCTGCGAGTGAGACAGGAATGGGAGTGCACAGCACAGTGTGATCAACATGCCAGTCCAGTGACTCTGCTCCTCCTCTGATGATCCATCCTATCCCTGCTGTGCCTGCCCCAGTGGCCCCACCCATATTCCACCCCTTTCTCACAAACATGCACACACTGTGAAGGGGCTTGCTGTGTGTATGCAGGACAGATGCCAAACTAGAGCACACAGCCACTACAGCAGGGCCAACACAGTGATAGATCCTGGCTGGATAATTGGTGAGTGTCTCTAACTCGCCCCCCCCCTTGAGAATTGCAGATGTACCCCCCCCCCCCTCTGCTCTGTGTCTCTGATTGAGAGCTGTGGGTCAGTGGGTATATGTGGCCGCCGGCTCTGTTCACTATAGCGACTGCTGCACTTTA
Organism: Pelophylax lessonae; assembly: GCF_965119305.1. Taxonomy (NCBI): domain Eukaryota; kingdom Metazoa; phylum Chordata; class Amphibia; order Anura; family Ranidae; genus Pelophylax; species Pelophylax lessonae. Next base: position 452,248,856 of record NC_138772.1, read on the forward strand.
CTGAGGGTAATCATTAGCTGTGCAGAGAGCCACAAATAGGTGCAGCTGCCAGCGACCTGTCATTATCGTGAACAGGACCAGTGGCCACACTTACCTGCTAACAGCTGCTGAGAGCTGCTTCAATTAACACTGGCGCTAATCCCTGGTGTGAATGTAGCCTAATTTACACTATATACAGTGACACATGTTTTGCTGCATTGCAACATCTGTCACATCAGGGACACTCAGGAAATTTATTGATTCCTATGTGTCCCATTCACACTACAAAGCAGCCTATGGCTGTGCTTCAGCATGCTGTAATAAAATGCAGACATGCTATGCCGAATCGCACAACAATGCAGCGCATCTTACTCCGGTAAATTGCTGTGAATGAAGTGTACAATTTATACACCTAAAATAAAGTTCATTAAAAAAAAGGGGAGCCATGTGATGCACTGCCTTTACCACAGCCGACAAAGCAGAGCTGCCGATGCTGTGAATCGTTCCAGTAGCTCTGCATTATGTGTGAATACAGCCTGAAAAAGGATGCCACTCCTCTGAATAACAATCCACACATGGATTCCTTTTTAGAGGCATTATCAGGCAGTGAAGAAGTGATGTCACCTCCTCACCACTTGTTTTAACTCCCAAAATACTGCATCACCCCACCACAAGCATTGCACACAGTTGCAAGGTAGTTGCAGCACAGACCTATCAAATCTAATAAACGAATAATCTAAGAATAGATCTATTAAATCTGTCAACTTTTTATACTTTATTTTTGAGAGTAGGTGCAAAAATTGGGAGAGCTTGTATGGGCCCCAGTGCATTACTTTGCCCAGGGGCGCATAATGCTATTAGGATGGCCCTGGTAGCGTCTGCTCAGGGACAGGGCAGCATTGATCAGTCACTGGCTGATTCGGAGCTTAGTTGGTTGGTGACACCGTGGAGGTGAAGAGGAAAGGGGGGTCTGGCGTAGCTTTCGTGGACTGTGAATTGAGCTGAGGTGACATTTCTGCAGACTGGGATTATAAGGATACTGAGGGGCTACATGTGTGGATGTGGGCTTGTGCTGCCAGCCTGCCTGTGACTGTCTCTTTGCTGGATGGGGATATCTCTTTGCTATATTGGGCCATCAGCAGTGTTGCACTTTGAATGACAATTGCGCAATCATGCAACGCTAAACCCAAACTTTTCTCTTTTTTTTTCCCCACACAAATGGAGCTTTCTTTTGGTGGTATTTAATCACCACTGGGGTTTTTCATTTTTTGCTAAATAAATGGAAAAAGTTTAAAAAAAAATGTTTTTTTTCTTTTGTTTCTGTTATAAAATTTTGCAAAGAAAAAATCTTTTTTCATACATTTAGGCCAAATTGTATACTACTACATTTCTTTCATGAAAATAACCTAAATCAGTGTGTATTATGGGTTGATTTGGTGGGACGGAAAGTGGGCGAGCCCTGTGTAATATTGGAGGTCAGGCCCGGGGGGGGGGGGGGTCAAGCCTACAGCTGTGTAAGGGGCCCCAAAATTTCTGATGGCTGCCCTGGGCTTTACTTAAAAGCTCCACTCTTTTAGCTCTCATCCAACAAGGATGAGCAACATTTGTGGTGGCTTGTAAGGGTAAAATGGGTTTAAAATAGGACACAAGGGATAAGGAAGCTCCTTTCAGCTATCCTAGACTTGTTCTTGTGCTAGAGACTATAGAAAAATACCTACAAAAAACACAAAATTAGAAAATTTAACAGTAACCGTGCATAAATAAAAATCAAATACACAAAAAGGGGAAAAAAACCTGAAAATGCAACTAACACAACACAAACCAAACTACCATAAATACACCCCTGTAAAAAAAAAAAAAAAAAAAAAAAACTGTACCATCATAGCAAAATAAATAAGGACAAAAAAAAAAGTTAAAGTTTTTTTTCTGGAAACTTTCCACTAAGCAGCTCATGGAGCCAAATTTCTTCAGCAAAATGTTGCTTCAAAAATGTATTTCACATAATAACTCCTGTCATCTCTATTAAAGGTTTACTACTAAGCAAGTTACAACCAGAATGCCTGGTTCAGACAAAAAGCTGTTTGGTTTATATCCATAAACCGCTGATATGTATGATCTAGAATTTATGGATATTTCTTCGTATTAACATTTTTTTTTCCAATATAGTGTGCTATAATGCTGTCCCTTTTTAAACGAATGCTACTAGGTATCATTAAAGTACCTTTGTAATATTGATCACATACAATTAAGTCTGAAGTGGGTATCCTAATACAAATTCATTTTCTACCTAAAGTTCTATGCCAGGCATTGATAATGATTGGATTTCAATTGGATTTATTTAGGCTCATGCTACTTTACTATGATAGAAGAATATTAAGAGGTGAAGTTGAATGGTTCCAGGCAATACCAGGTACAAAGGTCTCTGTCATTAAGAAGCAAGACTAAATAAACATGCTGCAATATGATCACTTTATTGCTTTGTCTTCAATTTAGGTTCGTTTATTGCCCTGCTAATGGAGGTAGGATTAGCAATGTAAGAGTGTGGAGCGTATAAATAAAAGTTTGCAAATCAAACTGTTTGTCAGCATATTCTGTAAAAGAATATGTATGTAAACATATTTCAAATGTATTATTATATTATAAATGAGTTGAAATAAAACTGTTGATCACAAACTATTTTACTATCCTATCATTAAACATTACTGTCATACATAAACTTTCTGCCTCATAAATATTAGAGCATGCAGCAGACTGTGAACAATGTGTCAGTTTACTGGTGTTCATGTTTCTACTAAGGATGTGAAATTATTGAAATTAGCAAAAAATGACATCTCACTATTGGGTCAATTTATAAACAGACCTAGCTGCTTATTTATAAAGAGATCTATTATAAGAGATTCATTTTAATCTGTTTCAGCCAGAATGTTTATTTTGAAAGTTAATGACAATTTCGAATTGTGCTTAAAATTGTAGTTGTAATATTGAGGATGCTGATCCTGACAAGTTTTCATTTGGAAATGTGTTCCCCTACCCATTGCAAAGTGTACTTCATTGTACTTATAAAAGATACAAACTGTAATTTTCATAGATCATAAAGGTAAAATTTATTTGATAATGTTTCCCAACTAAGATTTCAATTCAAACTGCCCTTTTCAGTTTTTAGCAAATTTTTATGTCATTCCAGCAGTGCTTAACAGCTTACCCCATTATATAAATTAAAAAAGGGGTCCTTTAAAGCTCTTACAGATTTCAAATAAATGGGTATGTTTAATGAAAGCAGTTGGCTTTCCACTTCATTAAATTAAAAAAAAATGTTTTGCTGTCCCCTTTAAGGCAAATATCTCATATTAGTGCAAAAATAATGTATGACACAAAACAGCAATCCATGTGACAATTCATAAATGTTGATAAATGATTACTAGTCAAGTGGAACCACAATATTGTAAATAATCAAAAGCGAATAACATTCAATAATAGAACAAAAATAGTACATAAAATCTGTGAAATTACTCCTAATAGTAGCACACACAAATGCAGTGTTTCTCTTAAGTGTGATTGCTTTAGTGTTCCACCACACAAATCCACTGCTTACCAAATATTTAGACTGCTAAGATCTAGGTTGCATAGCACTTTAACTATATGAAGACACTCCCATTAGCTGCCCAGATGAACCTCTGCAGCGTACAATTTTAAACCGATCAGATCAGATAACATCCAGTATGAAGAAAAGAACAATGGACCTTCATAGTGTAGTATTAACAGACCACCATTTATTGTAATAGAAAGGTACTCAAATTCCAGTATAAAGAGAAAAACATGTAAAAGGCAGCACCACTCAGCCAAGCAAGTGTGATGACATCAGCGCTGGGCTCTGTCCAGCGCGTTTCATCACAATAGGCATCATCAGGGGATTTTTTTATGTAAATCGACAATTGTTTAGTGTGTTCTATTACAGTATTCTTATTTTAAAAAATGTAATTGTGTACCCATTGTTTCCTCTACAAGGCGAGCTGTTAAAGAGATCTGTTGGATATGATTAACACGGGCTCTCTTTTCAAGTATGACCCTCTGTGTATTCTGTATAATAGGTAAAGGTGTGAGTAGAGTTATTCTAAGTAAGTCTAAGGAGCCACTTGGTACTCACCTTTGCACCCTGCAAGGGGTATGGGCTTTACTGCATAACAGCTCCCAGATTGTTGCCATTGGGCATACCTGTACAGATGGTAGCTGACCAGGGAAAGAATCAAAGCATATTAGTAAGATTAATAGACAATCTCACAAATTGGGACAGGGTGAGGGTCAAGGCAGAGAGTAAAGAAGAAAAGTTAGATAGAAACCAAGGTAAATAACCGTAAAAATCATTAACCCTGGAAAACTGATTGTTATATACGGTAAGTCATTGGAGAAATACTTACTAGTAAAGTAAACCTAGGATGGAAATCATATGCAAATTATGGATTTTCCTAAAATATATACACTACCCTACCTCATTCTCTGCTGTGCTTTCCTATTTGTCCTTTAATGTGACCAATATGGAGGCTTGGGTGGTGTAGTGGGAAGGATCAAGCTTGATGTTTATAGAAAAGGTCAAGATTTGCATAACATTTCAGCTACCTACTGTATATCCTTGGACCTACTCATCTGCTAAAGCCTGTATACGTTTCTTAATATTGGCGTAGGACATTTAGCATGTACATCTGCTTTGTTTTGCCGACAGCAACCTGACATACTGGGGTTTCTGCCATGAGAAAGATGTGCAAGCAGAAAAATGTAACTGCCATAGGTCAGTACAGAGTCAGCAGCCATCCAGACAGGAAATGTGTACTGTGCAGAAAGCCATGTAATTACGCCAAACAGGAGAGAATGCCTGGGGGTGAATTTGAAGGATTGTTCTCAGTCATCCCTGGGATGTGGTAAGCAATGTCAATGGCAAATATCCACTCCTGGCCCTACCCACTTCAAAAGAGTATATAGAGGCTATCACAGTTGACTACTCCATCTGAAAATGTTAATGGAATGATTTCAATTGTTGCTGCAGCACAGACTTGATACAAGTGAGGAGATCAGGAGTTTTGATTTTATTCACAGCTTACACTACATGCTACGTGGCTATTTCAGGATAGTGTCTTAGAAAGTACTGAAGCTATTGACATCCAAGAAACGTAAATTTTTAGAAGGAGGTCACCATTGTGCAGTATTTTTCGATACACAAGATTGTGAAATGTTCTGGCGAAAACTAGCTGGTACCAACACTGGGGGTGATCTTTTTCTTATGCAGAGTAGCTCTGCCTTGTAGCTTCAGCTATAGTTACTAGAGTTGAGCGAACACCTGGATGTCCGGGTTCGGCGGGTTCGGCCAAACTTGAAAAAAAAGTCCGGGTTTGTGACCCGAACTTTACCCCGATCCCGAACCCCATTGAAGTCAATGGGGACCCGAACTTTTGAGCACTAAAATGGCTCTAAAAAAAACATGGAAAGGGCTAGAGGGCTGCAAATGACAGCAACATCTTCTTAAGAGCGTAGCAAGTGCTCTGCAAACAAATGTGGATAGGGAAATAACTTAAAATAACATGAAAAACAGAAAAATAAAAATTAATCATCTTGATCTATGAAGACGAGGCCCATTTGGAGTAGGAGGTTGAGGTGGCGGTGGATGTGGCGGTGTAGGTGGAAGCGGCGGTGGAGGAGGACGAGGTAGGCAACACTGGTTTTTGTTTTTAATTTTAAATTTCTTTTTAAATAAGGGTACACCCCAAAAGAGTGAGAAAGATCAAAAATACAACAATGGCTGGGTAAGGCCGGTATACATGTCTATTCTGCACAAGGTACAGACAAGTCCTGTGGGATCCATGCCTGGTTCATTTTAATGAACGTGAGCTTGACCACATTGGCGCTGGACAGGCGGCTGTGCTTGTCTGTGATAACGCCCCCAGCCGTGCTAAATACACGTTCAGGTAATGCACTGGCTGCAGGGCAGGCCAGCACCTCCAAGGCGTAAAAGGCAAGCTCAGGCCATGTGCCCAATTTGGAGACCCAGAAGTTGAAGGGGGCAGACCCGTCATTCAGTACGTGTGTAGTATGAAAGGAATGGTAAGGAACTGTATATGGTATATGGTAAGGAACGGTGATGGCGGCGGGGGGGGGGCTTTTTCCCCCTTCTGGGTTGAGTCTGGCCTTGGAAAAGTTATGTGTCCCTGGTTGTGGGCCGGGCTCTCCCAAAGCTGTCTAAGTTCTGAGGCCTTCTGGTAGGGACGGGGCTGCACTGGTCTTGCCAGGGACCGGGATTCTGAAAAGCATGTGGTGTATGTGCCCCTGGAGTGGCAGTCCAGGGGTGCCATAATTCATGGTGGATGGCAACACTATGAGTATGGCACCAAGGACACTGCACTTCCTACACACGTTTTTCACACCTGCCTCTAGGGCCGGACCTTTTGGTAAGGAGTCAGGACCAGAGGAATTTTTTATTCCTGGCCGAAGGGCCTGCCATAGTATTGCAACGTGGCACTAACCTTGCACTTGTTCTTCACTAACCCTTCCCCCCCCCGTTATGTGTTGTGTGTCTCACGTTTTGTGTTTTTTATTGTGGCGGTACACTTTATTTTGCACAGCGTGATTAGTAGGGTGTAGGTACTTGGGCCTGTTCCTGAAAGTCTTGGGAGGGGGTGGATATAGCCTTCTGGCTTGGTTCGCCCTCTCTCATGGGGTCTCTCTTCGGGAGAACCCCACCTAGTACTTGGGGTGGTCTTTTTCAGCAGACCTCCTAAAGAACGGGGCTGCCTGGTTTCAGCCAGGTTAGCCAGTGTAAGTACCCCAGTCCCTGTCAGGAGCCTTGCGCCCCAGGGGATCAGGGTCAGGGACCATGTGTACACCCTGTGCACTTTTTGTGTTTCACTTTTTTGGTGTGCACTTTTTTATGCTCCTACCGGGTGATAGTCTGAGTGTGCTCACACACCACGGGCTTAAAAAAACAGCTGGTGGTCCTGGTTGTTGTGTTGTGCCGACAAAGCTTTTCCACATTTCATACATGCTAACCCTGCCTTCTGAGGTGCTAGCGGTGACCTGGCTGCGTTGGCGACCTCCTCCTCCTCTGCCTTCGCCTTGTGCTTCCACTGTGCCCCTACTGTCAGGGGGGAATGCCACCAGCATCGCTTCTCGACCTTTTGGCTAAGATCAAGTGTAGTATCTGTTGTTATCAGTTATCTGGGTGCCACCCTGCTGTGAACATGGTTCCTCCTCCTTCATCTCCTCCTCCTCATCCTCCACCTCGTCATCCTCCAGAATTGTGCCCTTGCTGGACAATTGTGTACCTGGCGTTTGTGGGTGCAGGAACCCACCCTCGGAGCCACTTTTGAATAACTGCCCTAAAAGCCTTGGAATTGATCACTGCTCCGGATGCAGAGGCTGTAGAGGATGACGATGAGGAAGAGGAGTAGGAGGAGTTAGCAACAGGAGTCAAACTGAAGCACCCTGCAATCCTCGGTGGTGGAAGGAGATGCGCCAAACTAATTTAAAGGGTGTATCTCACAGTAACATAATCAGCAAACGCTGCAAAATGATTAATTTCCCCCTAAATGGGTGTTTATTGAATAGCAGAATAGAACAACAGTATCTAAAAGGGTGTATCTCACACGCACAGATACAGACTAAGCTGCAATTTAATATCTTTCTTTCCCCTAAATGGGTGTTTATTGAATAGCAGAATAGAACAACAGTATCCAAAGGGTGTATCTCACACGTACAGATACAGACTAGGCCGCAATTTAATATTTTTTCCCTAAATTGGTTTTTATTGAAAGCGGAATAGAACAACAGTATCCAATGGGTGTATCTCACAGTAAAATATACAGACTAGGCCGCAATTCATTTTTTTTTCTCCCCTAAATGGGTTTTTATTGAAAAGCGGAGTAGAACAACAGTATCCAACGGGTGTATCTCACAGTAAAATATGCAGACTAGGCCGCAATTAATTTTTTTTCCCTAAATGGGTTTTTATTGAAAAGCGGAATAGAACAACAGTATCCAACAGGTGTATCTCACTGTAAAATATGCAGACTAGGCCACAATTTAATTTTTTCTTCTTAAATGGGTGTTTATTGAGTAGCGGAATAGAACAACAGTATCCAAAGGGTGTATCTCACAGTAACGTATGAATTCATTTTTTTTATTTTCCCCTTTAATTGGTGATTTTTGAATAGCAGAATAGAACAGCAGTGTCTAAGCACTGTATGTCACTGTAAAATATGAAGGAAAAAAGTTTTTTTTTAAAATCCAGATTAAGCAGACACATATCCACTGAGCATGCATTACACGGCTGCTACACGCCGCACGCCTAACAGGCGGATACTGTTGTTGTTCTATTCTGCTATTGAATAAAAAACCCATTTGAATGAAAAACCGAAAAAAAAAAATTTCCCCTTAAATTGGTGATTTTTGAAAAGCAGATTAGAACAGCAGTGTCTAAACACTGTATGTCACTGTAAAATATGAAGGAAAAACGTTTTTTTTTTTTAAATCCAGATTAAGCAGACACATATGCACTGAGCTTGCATTACATGGCTGCTACACGCCGCACGCCGCCCACCTAACAGACTGATAAAAGTTTTTTTTTCTCCCTCCTCCTCACTGGGCTCAGGTCAGGGCAAAAAGATTGTGCACTGCACCACCACACAATAAAATCGATGTAGATCGCTGTCTGATTAAAGAAGATTCTCCTATTCTTTCCCTGAAAGCAATCCCCAGCCTGCCCCTACAATAATCTCCTATCTCTCCCTCATATCAGCAGCAGCAGGAACCTCTCTATACAGTAGTTAGAGCAGAGTGACGTGCATCGCTACGTGACTTCAGCTTATATAGAGGCTGGGTCACATGCTGCACTGGCCAATCACAGCCATGCCATTAGTAGGCATGGCTGTGATGGCTTCTAAGGGCACACTAGTTAAACGCTTGTTGATTGGCTGCCCTGCAGCTGTTGAAACCGCACCATTAAAACCGCGCCAAAACATTAAAACCGCGCTAAAACATGAAATAAAACTACCGAACAACGGACTGTAATCCGAATATACAGTAAAATGTTCGGGTCCGGGTACTGATCACCCAAAAGTCCGGTACGATCCCAAACAATACAGTCCGTGTTCGCTCAACCCTAATAGTTACCATTAATGTTAGTTTGTACACTTTAGTGGACTTGACAGGTTCTCAAACATTGACTTCTTTATATGGCAGACATTTTCATTGCAGGAAACAAAAATTTTGTACAAATTTAGTGAATTGGAAAACATTTCCCATGCATAGTCTTTAGCTGATGTAACCTTGAATTTCATAATGTGCCTTGGCTTGTTTTTTTGCTTTAACCCATGATTTCTGGATATGATTATATCTAATAAAGAATAGTACAAGTTTAACAGTCCTATAGATAAGATAGACAAACCTAGAGTGTTATCTGTGAAAATTGATAACGGTGTTCACTTTATTGGGTATACAATTATACAAAGCAATTAGTATTGTAGCATGTTCTGGATGACTCATAATCTGCCCTTATTGTAGGAATTATTTATTCCATCATTGAAGCATATGGATACAGCTCCCCCTATTTCCATCCCAATACATAGGGAGGAGGTAAAGCTGATATTTGCGTTTATGGTAATATAGAATTCAACCTGAACTTTACATGTTCTTAGTTTACTAAATGGGCACACTAAATGGACAGTTCACCTGCTCATCGAACCTCTGGCTGCTGGAGTTGAAAGTCATTTATTTAGTATTGCTATCACTACTGCCACTAAATGAATGACTTCCCACTCCTAGGTTGCTAGGATGCTGGCTGTCTGCTTCCTAGCAACCAAGAACACTATGCAGGTCAGCCGCCTGCATCCTAACAACTAATGACATCATTGGTTGCTAGAATTTTGCCTACTGCATAGTAATTAACTGTTATGGTTTAAAAAAAAAATGTGGGGTCCCCTCAAAATCCATACCAAACTCTTATTCCAGATAAGGTTATAGTATATATTTTAAGGCAGACCCTACCCCCCCTCCATAAAATGGTGTGGAGTCCACCCCAGCAAAGCACCTTATCCCTATGTCGATTAGGGCAAAGGCCCCTTCCCCACACCCCTGGCCCGATAGATGTGGGTGTCTGCGTGGGAGAGTGTAGACTTATCGTAATCTGAAAGCCGCCTTCAAAATAAAGGGGCACTCAGATATCTGCTCCCCAAGGTGAATGAGTAAGGGGTACCCCCGGTTACTCATTCACAAAATAAATTTACAATGTAAAGAAATGCACAGACACCATTGATAAAGTATGTTGTAAAAAAAAAAAAGAAAAAAAAAAGAAAAGAAGTCACAGTGTAAATCCATCCAGCAATATAGACCCAGGTTAATCACGATTAACAATGTCCACCAACCGACATAAGCAAAACACACTGCCCACTGAGATAATCTATTCTCTATGGACTCTCACTGCGAATGACCATTCTCTAGCAGGCAGCCAAATATGGTCATGGCCATATTTAGTCAATGATAATACCTGGGACCCTCTGCCCCTTCATTTTCATTCAGCTACTAGTGAGGGAAGTATCATTCACGGTGAGAGTGCAAAGGGAGAGCATCTTCATGATTCATGTGGATTTACGTCACTGGATGACATGATTAGTAATAGATTTGAATCAAGGGACTTTTTTTAATTAAGGACTTTGCCATGTTAGTGTTTATTTCATATGGTGCTTTTTTTCTTTCTAAATGTCACTTTTGATTTAGTAGATTGTACAGGTGCATCAGTTCACATGCATCCCCAAGCATGTTTTTTTAAGGAATTGTATATTTTGAATAATAGTTTTAAGGCCCTTTAAATTAGATATTGCCCATTTTAAACTGTATTTCATAATTTTTTTGCATTGTTACATGTCCACATATGGCAGTGTCTAGTTGCCCATGCCCTTTTCCCCAAACAGTTTCAAACTGTTCTTGAAAAAAGTCAGAAAAAAATGAGCCACCATTTCCCCATCAGATTAAAACTCACTAAATCTAATTGCCTCACATCCTCATGTTTGGCAATTAAGCATTGAATCAAAAAAGGTTAAAAAATCCTCCACAGCGATCTCCACCTCTGTAGATATGGATCGAGCCACTCATGTATGGGAAGAAAGGGGAGAGCTCCACTAGTGCATTATGTCTCAAATATGTTTTATTTAAAATGTATCTTCAATCAATAAACTTACAATGTTTCAAATGAAAGCAGGCATGTAGAAAACATATTTCCACAACGTATCTGCAGTTAGACCTAATGCCAGATGGCAGTGTCTCCCCCGTCTGGAGTATCTTGCCGGAATGTCACTTCTGGTTTCACATAATTCATCACTTCAGCTTGCTGTACAGCCACGGCCTGACGCGTTTCATCATCATGACTTCATCCAGGGATTGGATCCAATCCCTGCTATCATGGTAGTGCTGAAACTGAATCTCATCCCTAATTAGCGCTTTGGGGTTGATTTTCTAAAACTAGAGAGTGCAAAATCTGGTAGAGCTCTGCATACAGTTTTTTTTGTCAAAGCTTAATTGTACAAGCTAAAGGTAGAAACGGATTGGCTACTATGTATAGCTGCACTAGATTTTGCACTCTCTATTTTTAGTTAATCAACCTCTGTGTTTTTTCACAACGAGTGCCAGGAATTCAATGTATTATTTCCTCTGGTAAGTGCTAAAAGAGGTGGCTGCAGTGCTCATATCATCAATACAGGCTGAAGAACCATGGGGGATTAACTAAAACTGGTGCACACAGAATCTGGTGCAGTTTTGCATAGTGACCAATCAGCTTCCAGCTTTTAATGTCAAAACTTAATTGAACAAGCTTAAGTTAGAAGCTGATTGGTTGCAATGCAGATCTGCACCAGATTCTGTGTGCATCAGTTTTAGAAAATCTCCCCCACATATCCAACTAAACCATTACATAAAGCAATCACAATAGTATATAGAAAGTGGTGTAAAAAAATTAGATCCAGGGCTATTTTAGTAAATAACAGAGAGAGAGAGGGGTGACAGGGAGTGAGAGGGGCGACACAGAGAGAGAGGGGTGACAGTGAGAGAGATGGGGTGGCTGAGAGAGAGAGAGGGGTGACAGGGAGTGAGAGGGGTGGCACAGAGAGCGAGAGGTGTGACAGGGAGTGAGAGGGGTGGCACAGAGAGAGAGGGGGTGACAGGGAGTGAGAGGGGTGACACAGAGAGAAAGGGTGACAGGCAGTGAGAGGGGTGACACAGAGAGAGAGGGTGACAGGGAGTGAGAGGGGTGACACAGAGAGAGAGGGTGACAGGGAGTGAGAGGGGTGGCACAGAGAGAGAGGGGTGACAGGGAGTGAGAGGGGTGACACAGAGAGAGAGGGGTGACAGGGAGAGAGAGGGGGACAGAGAGAGAGAGGGTGACAGGGAGAGAGGGGGTGACACAGAGAGAGAGGGGTGAGAGGGAGTGAGAGGGGTGACACAGAGAGAGGGGTGACAGGGAGAGAGAGGGGGTGGCACAGAGAGAGAGGGGTGACAGGGAGAGAGAGGGGGTGATACAGAGAGAGAGGGGTGACAGGGAGTGAGAGGGATGACACAGAGAGAGCGGGTGACAGGAAGAGAGAGGGGGTGACACAGAGAGAGAGAGGGGTGTCACAGAGAGAGAGAGGTGACAGGGAGTGAGAGGGGGGTGACACAGAGAGAGGGGTGACAGGGAGTGAGAGGGGGGTGACAGAGAGAGAGAGGGGTGACAGGGAGAGAGAGGGGGTGACATAGAGAGAGAGGGTGACAGGGAGAGAGAGGGGGGTGACACAGAGAGAGAGAGAGAGTGAAAGGGAGTGAGAGGGGATGACAGAGAGAGAGGGGTGACAGGGAGTGAGAGGGGGGTGACACAGAGAGAGAGGGGTGACAGGGAGAGAGAGGGGGTGACACAGAGAGAGAGGGGTGACAGGGAGTGAGAGGGGGGTGGCACAGAGAGAGAGAGGGGTGACAGGGAGAGAGAGGGGGTGACACAGAGAGAGAGGGGTGACAGGGAGAGAGAGGGGGTGACACAGAGAGAGAGGGGTGACAGGGAGAGAGAGGGTGTGACACAGAGAGAGAGGGGTGACAGGGAGTGAGAGGGGGTGACACAGAGAGGGGTGACAGGGAGTGAGAGGGGGTGACACAGGGAGAGAGGGGTGACAGGGAGTGAGAGGGAGGTGACACGGAGAGAGAGGGGTGACAGGGAGAGAGAGTAGGGTGGCACAGAGAGAGAGGGGTGACAGGGAGTGAGGGTGGTGACAGAGAGAGAGAGGGGTGACAGGGAGTGAGAGGGGGGTGACACAGAGAGAGAGGGGTGACAGGGAGTGAGAGGGGGGTGACACAGAGAGAGAGGGGTGACAGGGAGTGAGAGGGGGTGACACAGAGAGAGAGAGAGGGGTGACAAGGAGTGAGAGGGGGGTGACACAGAGAGAGAGGGGTGACAGGGAGAGAGAGTAGGGTGGCACAGAGAGAGAGGGGTGACAGGGAGTGAGAGGGGGGTGACAGAGAGAGAGAGAGGGGTGACAGGGAGTGAGAGGGGGGGTGACACAGAGAGAGAGGGGTGACAGGGAGTGAGAGGGGGATGACACACAGAGAGAGGGGTGACAGGGAGAGAGAGTGGGGTGACACAGTGAGAGAGAGGGGTGACAGGGAGTGAGAGGGGGTGACACAGAGAGAGAGGGGTGACAGAGAGTGAGAGGGGGTGACACAGAGAGAGAGGGGTGACAGGGAGAGAGAAGGGGGTGACACAGAGAGAGAGGGGTGACAGGGAGTGAGAGGGGGTGGCACAGAGAGAGAGGGGTGACAGGGAGAGAGAGGGGGTGACACAGAGAGAGAGGGGTGACAGGGAGTGAGAGGGGGGTGACACAGAGAGAGAGGAGTGAGAGGGGGTGACACAGAGAGAGAGGGGTGACAGGGAGTGAGAGGGGGGTGACACAGAGAGAGAGGGGTGACAGGGAGAGAGAGGGGGGGTGACACAGAGAGAGAGGGGTGACAGGGAGTGAGAGGGGGTGACACAGAGAGAGAGGGGTGACAGGGAGAGAGAGGGGGGTGACACAGAGAGAGAGAGGGGTGACAGGGAATGAGAGGGGGGTGACACAGAGAGAGAGGGGTGACAGGGAGTGAGAGAGGGTGACAGAGAGAGAGAGAGGAGTGACAGGGAGAGAGAGGGGTGGCTGAGAGAGAGAGGGGTGACAGGGAGAGAGAGGGGTGACAGGGAGAGCGGCCAGGCCTTCCGTGACTGCAGAGTGCATTCACCCACCGCTGAACCTCCTGGAGCTGACTAGAGGAGCCGAATGATGGTCATGTGAGCGGAGCTCTGTGACGAGGGGAGCCGCCCATCCACGGAGCTCCGACACTGACTGACGCCTCCTGGCCCTGGACACAGGCAGAGAGCAGCGAGCTGCGGCTTTCGGGATTGGAGAGAGGGGGCGCCGGCCGCCAGGGGCGCAGGCTGAAAGGAGGAGCGGAAATTCCCTGCGTCTGCTACACTACGCTGCCAGTGTTTTTGCAACCCCCCTCCCCTCGGCCTGCGCCCCTGGCGGGGGCGCCGTTCTAGCCGACCCACGGTATGCCCCTGTTCTCCTGAAACACCCTCCTTGTACAGCTATTCACAAGGAAGGTAAGCGTGCTACTGTTTCTCCTCCTCCAGCTCTCTGAGCTCCTTATGCAGCTGAGAACAGAGGGCATGTGATCACTTTTCTTTTATTTTATACACAGTATCTCACAAAAGTAAGTACACCCCTCACATTTTTGTAAATATTTTATTATATCTTTTCATGTGACAACACTGAAGAAATGACACTTTGCTACAATGTAAAGTAGAGAGTGTACAGCTTGTATAACTGTATAAATTTGCTGTCCCCTTAAAATAACTCAACACACAGCCATGAATGTCTAAACCGCTGGCAACAAAAGTGAGTACACCGCTAAGTGAAAATGTCCAAATTGGGCCCAATTAGCCATTTTCCCTCCCCAGTGTCATGTGACTCCTTAGTGTTACAAGGTCTCAGGTGTGAATGGGGAGCAGGTGTGTTAAATTTGGTGTTATCGCTCTCACTATCTCATACTGATCACTGAAAGTTCAACATGGCACCTCATGGCAAAGAACTCTCTGAGGATCTGTAAAAAAAAGAATTGTTGCTCTACATAAAGATGGCCTAGGCTATAAGAAGATTGCCAATACCCTGAAACTGAGCTGCAGCATGGTGGCCAAGACCATACAGCGGTTTACCAGGACAGGTTCCACTCAGAACAGGCCTCTCCATGGTCAAACAAAGAAGTTGAGTTCATGTGCTCAGCGTTATATCTAGAAGTTGTCCTTGGGAAATAGACATATGAGTGCTGCCAGCATTGCTAGAGACTGAGGCTGAAGGGATCGGGGTCAGCCTGTCAGTGCGCAGACCATACGCCGCACACTGCATTAAATTGGTCTACATGGCTGTCGTTCCAGAAGGAAGCCACTTCTAAAGATGCTGCACAAGAAAGCCCGCAAACAGTTTGCTGAAGACAAACAGATTAAGGACATGGATTACTGGAACCAAGTCCTGTGGTCTGATGAGTCCAAGATAAACTTATTTGCTTTAGATGGTGTCAAGCGTGTATGGCGGCAACCAGGTGAGGAGTACAAAGACAAGTGTGTCTTGCCTACTGTCAAGCATGGTGGTGGGAGTATCATGGTCTGGGGCTGCATGAGTGCTGCCGGCACTGGGGAGCTACAGTTCATTGAGGGAACCATGAATGCCAACATGTACTGTGACATTAGAGAATATTATATTCTGCAGCACACCCACATATTTGAAAAACAAGCCTCCATCCCAAATTATACAAAAAGACTTTACATAGGTTTGCGGGACTTTAAATTAGGCAAATTGATCCTTGATTATATGAAGTAAACGCTTTAATATCTTTATAAAAATGGACCATTATTGGCCTCCTGTTGTAGCACCAGTAGAAAAGGTTTACTTCAATTCATGATAAATGAATATACAAAAAATAGAAAATAATAATGATTACACATTTCAAGGAATACAACATAATTTACATAGGTCAAATTAAAATTAAATCAGGTAGGTTTGTCAAGGAGAGCTGACATGTGAGGGAATTCATTCCTGCATCGCACAAAATATATATTTGATGGTACATAGTGTTGTTAGCATCTGATATGTCATTAAAAGCATGATATCTTGGCATCCATATAACTCAATTCCTTGAAATGCATGATCATTAATATTTTCTATTTTTTATATATTCATTTATCATGAATTGAAGTAAACCTTTTCTACTGGTGTATAATCTACAGTTGTTACGATGGGAGGCCAATAATATTCCATTTTTTAAAAAAATATTACAAAGTTTATTTCATACAAGGATCAATTTGCCTCCCGCAAACATATGTAACGTATTTATGTACTGTGACATACTGAAGCAGAGCATGATCCCCTCCCTTCGGAGACTGGGCCACAGGGCAGTATTCCAACATGGTAAGGACCCCAAATACACCTCCATGACGACCACTGCCTTGCTAAAAAAGCTGAGGGCAAAGGTGATGGACTGGCCAAGCATGTCTCCAGATCAAAACCCTATAGAGCATCTATGGGGCATATTCAAAGGTAGGTAGAGGAGCGCAAGGTCTCTTACATCCACCAGCTCCGTGATGTCATCATGGAGGAGTGGAAGAGGATTCCAGTGGCAACCTGTGATGCTCTGGTGAACTCCATGCCCAAGAGGGTTAAGGCAGTGCTGGAAAATAATAGTGGCCACACAAAATATTGGCACTTTGGGCCCTATTTTGACATTTTAACTTAGGGGTGTATTCACTTTTGTTGCCAGCGGTTTAGACATTAATGGCTGTGTGTTGAGTTATTTTAAGGGGACAACAAATTTATACTGTTATACATGCTATACACTCACTACTTTACATTGTAGCAAAGTGTCATTTCTTCAGTGTTGTCACACTAAAAGATATAATAAAATATTTACACAAATGGGAGGGGTGTACTCACTTTTGTGAGATACTGTATATACACACATTTTGCTTTTCATTTCTTTTTTTTTTTTTTTCCATAAACGTTTTTATTGAGTAGAAAAATAAAAGAACCAGTGCATTTTACATAGATGAATAGCACAAACAAGAAAGAGATGTACAATTAATAATCTTTAAGAATGTTATCAGTCAGCAGTAAAATAACATAGGATTGATCTTCAGACGTAAGAATAAACTCTCATCACCTAAGCAAGTTATTAACAAAGATCCTAGTGTATCGGAAGAGGGAGATGATTAGGAAGAGAGACGTAGGTAAAGGGGACGGTCTGTAACTCTCTAATTCTTATGGGTAAGAAATGGGAGTACCAATATACATCAAACTGACATATTTGCATATTTGAATCAATGCATAAAAGAAAGGCAGAGACTGTGTAAACCATGTTGAAGGAATCTCCTCACAACCCTTGTTTAGGGGGGAGAAACCCTCTCTATATTCCTTTTGGGTCTAAAAAAGAGACAGACCTCTGTTTTCCTATTTATTGAAGTGTCTGGTCATCATTATTATTCATAAAGGCCTGGTACTGGGGCGTCATCTTGTAGTGGAACCAGCAACCCCAGGTTTTGGAGAATTTATTTGGTGTATCTTTTGCTATGTTTATAAGCTCCTCCATTTCTGCGATTTTGTTTATCCTAGTGAACCATTCCATTACTGAGGGAGCTTGTGTAGATCCCCAGTGTATAGGTATGCAGAGTTTTTCCGCATTTATAAGATGTATAGGCAGTGTTTTTAGATAAGCAGAAATTAGGGTGCTTGTGTGGTGAAGCAGAAATTGTGCGGGGTTAAAATCAAGGGAGTATGTTGATACCTGAGTTGTAATCTGGTGAACTAGCGACCAGAAGGGTTTGATGTGTGGACAATCCCACCATATGTGTAAGAGAGTACCCTTATTTTGAGAGCAATGCCAGCATACGTCAGAAATGTTTGAGTTAAAGTGGTGAAGGTGGTCAGGTGTTCTATACCATCTGGTTGCTAACTTATAATTGTTCTCTTGAGTAAGAACATTTACTGAGCCTTTATGCGTGATCGTGAAAATGCGTTCCCATTCTGCTTCTGATAGTTCTATTTGCAGTTCCCTTTCCCAAGAGGAGCATGCCCTGCCCACTTTTGGGGATGAGTCTTCAAAAAGTAGGTTATGTATAGTCGAGATTACATGTCTTTGTGGTTTTGTTTGTTGGCAAAGTGTTTCAAATTGGGTTAAGGGTCTATTAATTTGATTGTTCTTATTCAGATCTTGTAAAAAGTGTCTGATCTGTAGGTATAACCACCATGGGAATTTTTTATCTAATGTCAAAGCGGAGACGTCGGCGATTTGACGGAATGATCCACCATCATAGAAGTATAGTGCTAGCATGAGGGCATGTGGCCAGTTTAGTTGTATTGTAGATACGTTCATTCCTGCAATAAACGCGGGGTTTTGAGTTATGGGTGTGAGAGGGCCCGTTATAGATGAAATGTGAAATTTTGAGCATGTCGGTTTGAAGTTTTTGAGGGTTGGACCTATTAATGGATGTTCCTTTAGTGAATTGGGTATGAGGTTTAGTGGAAGCCAAGGTGTGGTTTCCAGGTCGAGCGAGCTAAAAGAATTTTTGATGGAAATCCAACCCTTTAGATCTTTATGCACATTCCAATCAATAATCCTGGATAGATGACACACCCTATAGTAATTTTGAATATCTGAAAGGCTTATTCCACCTTTCTGTTTGGGTTTGGTTAATTGATTGTAGATAATTCTAGGACTTTTGTGTTTCCATAGGAATTGGGTACACTTTGCTCTAAAGTTTTGGAAGAAGGAGGTATTTGGATGGGAATAGTCTGAAGGATGTAAAGGATACGTGGAAGGATATTAATGATCAGGGAAGCTTTGCCAAACCAGGAAAAAAAGGATTTATTCCATTTGGACAGGTCCTCAG
The DNA here is from genome assembly GCF_965119305.1 of Pelophylax lessonae. Taxonomy (NCBI): domain Eukaryota; kingdom Metazoa; phylum Chordata; class Amphibia; order Anura; family Ranidae; genus Pelophylax; species Pelophylax lessonae. Next base: position 452,267,799 of record NC_138772.1, read on the forward strand.
AAATAGATTTCAAGATGGGGAGAAAATTTGTTTTAAATAAATCCGAAAGATTAGTGGGGAGGTATATTCCTAGATATTTGATAGCCGAAGGTTCCCATTTAAAGAGGAAATTTGCTTTACATTGTTTAAGTACTGAAGCAGGTAGTGAAATGTTTAGGGCTTGAGACTTGTTAAAATTGATTTTTAGGTTTGAGATTTCACGGAAGATGTCAAAGTCTTTAAGAGATTGGGAATGGAAGTGAGTGGGTCTTGCAGGAATTGCAGTATATCGTCCGCAAAAGCTGCTAGTTTGTATGTCCTGTTAGTGATTGTAAGTCCTTTTATATTTTGATTGGATCTTATACATTGTAGGAGTGGTTCTAGTGTGAGTACAAAAAGTATTGGGGATAGTGGGCATCCCTGCCTAGTGCCGTTGAAAATAAAGAAGGCGTTCGACAGGTGGCCATTAACCCTCACCCTCGCCGATGGAGAGTCGTAGAGGGACATTACAAAAGAGAGCATTTGGGAGTGGATACCCATATGGGTAAGAACAGCTGATAAATAGTCCCAGGCCAGCCTGTCGAACAGCTTCTCTGCATCTAGGGATAGAAAGAAGCCGTGTTTTTGGTTCGACGTCAACCAGTGGTGTAGGTTAATTGCTTTGATGGTATTATCCCTGGCTTCTCTTCCAGGGATGAAACCTACTTGATCTTTGGAGATGAGGGGGGGCAATAATGGTTTGCTATAATCTTGGCGAAGAGCTTAATGTCCACATTAAGTGGGGAAATGGGTCGATAATTTGTAACTTCAGTACTATCTTTTCCTTCCTTAGGGATGATGGTAATGTGGGCTTCTAGTAATCTATGTGGTTGGGAACATGGCGAAGATAATGTGTTAAAGGCTTTTAGCAAAAGAGCGCATATAGTATCAGTAAAGGTCTTGTAATAAACAGCTATGAAGCCGTCCGGGCCTGGGCTCTTTCCCATTTTTAGTTGATTGATGGCCGGTTCTAGTTCCGTTTCAGAAAGTGGTCTGTCAAGCAGTGCTGAGTCTTCTTGTGAGATTGTGTTGGGGCAATGAAGATTTAAAAATTCGTTAATAATCTGGGCTATGTTAGTGAGTTTGTCTGGGCTTTGTGGAGTTTTGATCAGATTATAGAGATTTGAGTAGTACTGTTCAAACTGTAGAGCAATATCAGGTGTGGATTCGAAGGGGGTTCCTGCAGTGTTTTTAATACAATGGACTGTCAAGTTAACTTTCTTCGTTTGAGTGCATCTGGCAAGGAACCTACCGCACTTGTTGCTTTGTTCATAAAATAGTTTATGAGATAGCGTCACTCTACGTCTATGTTTTATGGCTAACAGGTCTCTCAGGGATGATCTAGCTTTGATAAGTTCCTCTAGTGTTTGTGCTGCTCTAGAGCGTTTGTGAAGGGCCTCTAGAGATTGAATTTTATTAATTATCGCCGACATCTCCGCTTGTTTGCCCTTATTTTTGGCTGCTTTCATTGCCATTAATATGCCCCTAATAGAACACTTGTGTGCTTCCCATTGGGATATGGATATAGTGTCCGGGGTATCATTTATGTCAAAGAAAGATTGTATGTTAGAGTTTATGCGTTGTATATCGTGCTCATTTGTCAAAAGTGAAGAATCGAATCGCCAAATTTTGGTGAAAGGGGTTGCGTCGGGTAATTTTAGCGTCAGAGAAATTGGATGGTGGTCTGACAACCACATAGGTTCAATAGATGAATTTGAAATAAGTGGAAAGTGTTTCTGTGACAAGAATATGTAGTCTATTCTGGAGTATTTATTGTGTGTATGTGAAAAAAAGGTGTAGTCTTTGTCTGTCAGATGTATCGTTCTCCAAGAGTCATGAAGCAAAAGGGATTGCATGGATTTTTTGATTTTCGTAAGGGCTCCATAGGTAATCATGGAAGTTCCATTGGATGTGTCCAAAAGAGGATTGAGAGGCACATTAAAGTCTCCTCCCAGGATTGCAGTGCCTTGTTGAAATTCTGCAAGGCGCTCTGAAATTTCATTGAAGAATCCAACTTGGTGTTTGTTGGGGCTATAAATGTCAGCCAAAGTTAACATATGTCCCTTAATCTGTCCTTTGATCATGATGAACCTTCCATCACTATCTATAAATCAGTCAGTGAATGAGTCAATTGGTTTCCACTGTGTGTGTTTAGATATGAGTATAAAAACCCCCTTGGTTTTAGCTTGTGGATTTGTGACATGGAAAACTGTGGGGTAGAAATTGTCAGCTAGTTTGGGAATATTATCTGTCCGAAAGTGCGTTTCCTGAAGGAGGAGAACATCTGCCTTCAGTTTATGGGCCATCCTTAAAAGGTGGGATCTCTTTTCAGGTATGTTGAGCCCTTTTGTATTAACAGAGATGATTTTGAGTGTGGTCATGTTGCTGGGATTGGGTGTAAATTATTTGTGGATATGTTAAGTGAAGCTAGCCGTCTCCCTTTCTATATTGGTGGCAGGGGTAATTATATATAAGGGATCGGTGATGAGTGATGAGTTTATTTTATCTTTTTTTTTTTAGTGAGGTATGTTCGAGTAGGATCAAATTATTAGGTAGGTGTGCTATTATATCTGTGTCTTTCCCATAGTCAGGAAAAAGACAAAAAGAAAAAAAAGAAAAAGAGAAAAAGAACCTGTGTGAAACCGGAGGGAATGGTTTAAAAAAAAAAAAAAAAAACTTCCCTAAATCTTGAGTCCGGAGTTGGTCAACAAGTATTCGAAACAAGAAATACTCGTTGTGAGCAGGCGTGGAAGGAGTCAACTGTGAACTATGAGAAATAGGAGTCAACTCTAAAACCCAAGGAGCATTTCTGTAACAGCTCAATAGTAGGAGGTAAAGAGTGTAAACAGTAAACATTGTGTTCAAATTGGGGGAAGAGGGAGCTGAGACTGAATTTAAAGGGATCCTATGTGTCCTGAATGTGATTCTGAAATCTCATGTAGTGAAGATTTAACGTGAAGAGTCGCTGTTCTTTTTTTGTTGACCTAGTAAAGATAAGGTGATATAAGATCTCGGGGTCCTCAAAGTCAATCATTCGTGGATCAATGACTAGTGAGGAGGCAGAGATATAAATATTCAGCTTTGTGGGTGTCTATATGTAAGGACAAGTACAAGGGTATAATATGTAGCATTTGTAGGTAATTCAAAACTTTTTTGTGTGGGAACAATCGTGAGACTGATGTGTCAGCAGTTTTATATATCTTGGGAGAAGAGAACAGAGGATGGAGGAAAGGTATAAGTGCCATTTGTCGTTATTGTTAAGTCGTAATTATCTGTAAATTTTAGCAATCAAGCCTAAATTCTCTGAGTTGATCCGCTTAGTAAGTATTCCCAATTAACCCGGCTCTCTTGGGTGCTGGGTGTATAGAAATGAAAATTGGCGTTATCTAAGGTTGATACTATGACAGGTTTACGTTTGTGAGTCACGACTTAGTGGAGTTCCCCCATCCTTTGTATCTACTTCCCCCTCCTTAATACGTTCATGTGTTGTCCATGCTCAGTCTTAACTGTCCATTTATATCTAACACATTTAAAGTGTGTAAATAAGTATCAAAAAGAATGCAGAGTATTTGTCAAAGCATATACTGTAGTTCGAATACTTATCAAGCTTCTTCCCAGACCTCAGTTGGGTAGACAGGAAGAGACATATACTTGCGATTGAGTGTGTATGGGAACATCTCGACGGACAAAGCTGCCTCGTATTAGTCTCTTCTTGAATAATTGGCTTGATGCTGAAAAGTAAACATTAGAAGAAAACAAAAAAAGAAATGAACATCTAGTGCCTTAGAAATCCCTAGGCGCAGGTCAAGAGGGAGATATAGATTGTCCAAGTTGATGTTGGGTGCTGTGTGAGAAATCACAAGCGCATTTAGAAAAATAGGTGGGGGATGGATTACCAGGTTTATCTGGTGAGTGTCAGATAGAGAGCAAGTGGGGAAGAAAATCAGGAGGCAACAAGATGGTGTGGAGATGATCCGTAGCAGGATATTCATCTGGAATTGTCCTGTCTTGCCCTGCGGTGCACAGGAGAAGCGAAGGGGCTGTGTCCTCTACCCATACGTGTTGCGGATGAGTGCTAATCTCTTGGTGAGTATGATCTGCGTCTTCTGAGATGAAATTCATCCCTCTCTGGAATAGTAGCCATTGATGTTACCCTGCGGAAAGAGGAGGAGTTGTATGGTGCGGCCCAGTCTGGGAGATCAATCAAAGGAAGATTAAGTGATTCACAGAACGGGTGTAGGTCCTCTGGGTATCTCAAGATGGCGTGGCAGCCTTGTGCAGAAGCCGAGAGGCAGAAAGGAAACTTCCACCTGTACGTGATGTTTCTCGAGCGTTCATTTCTATGGTAAACTGAATGTGTTGTTTTACAAGGTAAGAGTTTACATATACTTTAAAAGTCTGTCCTCATACGCCTGTAGCAGGGGGTCTTTTGGGTTTATTATATTGGCTCTATTTCTGGCCAAGGGGTACTCAGAGACTTACTGAGAAAAATCTCTGGAAAACTATGTTCTTGTGTTTTTTTCTGCCATAGGAAAAGGAAAATAAACTTTTTAGAGCACATTCAATAAGCAAAAGTTTGCACCGGTTGGTAGCATTAGTTGCAGGTAGCTACTCTTGATAATTGACTCATGGACAATCAAATGTCACTGTTGTGTAAGAAAACATGCTTTCTTCATTGGTCCCTGGACAGATCTTTTCTTAGTTACATCTCAGTGGTCACTTTAACAGTGCTAAGTGAGCAGCAGACATGGGAGCTCCAAGACCCAGGATGTTCTTGTTATGCAAACATTAACCAGTTACCATCATCGGGAGTTCTTGTCCATACAGTATACCCTACTGTGTCTTCATATTGGACCATGAGTCAGATTATTTGGTTATAGACCAATACAAGGACACTGAAAAGGGATATGGTGGTCTTAGACTTTCCATGCATCTCGCTGAATTTCACCACTCCTGGCTTCTTCAAGGATCTTACTAGGAGTGATAAAATGCAATGTAATGTATTGAGCTGTATTTCTTACACTACTGTACATGTGATATTTTGCACCTGTATTATCATACGCAAGTTATAAAGGTATTTTATGGTATTAGATGTTTATCTCCCAATTTTGGCCATTTTAGTAAGATTGGTACATCTGGTTTAGACAGAGATGGATTTTTCTCAAAGACCTTTAAGTAAAAAAAAAAAAAACAGGATTCACTACATTCCTTGCTATAGCAAAAGCACAAATAAAAATGTTTACTTTTTAAAAATAAAAACTTTATTTACAGTGTTTATCCCCTCCAATGCTCCTTATGCTCTGAGCTCTGAAAGAAAACCATGTATGCTGTAGCAAAACAGCTAATTGCTTATAATGCAGGCACATGCATTTACGTCATTTTCATTTTGAATACTAGGGTGCTCCAATATGTATCCAATGATCCTGGCCAACTCTCTTCCCTTACTTCTTTTCTGCTTCCATAGGTGCCTTTTCTACATAATATACAGTGGTTTTTAAGTTAAAGTGTAACTCCACTTTTGTTGAGAAAAAAACATTCCCCTCTGGGGGATCTATGTACATTGCAAGGATTTTAACAACCTTTGTTGCAGAATACTATCTTTTGTTATTCTGAAGACATCCCTCTGTATTTCTCTGTGCCCATGTGGGAAAATTAATCTAAGGTTAGTGGTTTCATAATTATCAATCAGCTGTGTCACCTGTAGAGCACTAATGAGAGAATCTGCCGGGCCTGCATCCCTTTAGACGTGTTCCTATTGGGAGTATTTCCCCAAAAATGACATTTTTGTTGCAGGGGATGACTGAAGTATGACTTGTATCTTAGTGCAGACCTCTGGGAAAATCAATAAGTCAATCACACAAGCGGAAAATTATGTTTCTGGGGGGCATTCTGTACACATTCTGTGTACCGGACAACTACAGGTAGCCATATTGCATTGCATTGCATTTTCAGAAAATTACAGCGGCTGCAGATTGAAAAGGAAAGCTCATTTTTAATAACATTCAATCACAGTATGAATTGTGTCGCAATCATATATAATTGTATATAATTTTTTCTTTACTTGCTATTTTTTTCCCCACAAAAGTGGAGTTACCTATTAAACACACATGTAATGTTTAATGTGTATTATTGCAGCAAAAGTGCAACTTGTTTTTAATAATACTTTCTAAGAAATTAAAAATGATGGCAGCCATACTTAGAAACATAGAAAAGTGACGGAAGAATAAGACTGCGCAGTCCATCGAGTCTGCCCATTTTTTGTTTGTTTTGGGGTTTTTTTTGTTCAGGTTTTTTTTTTTTGGTTAACTTTTTTGTCTGACTATAGATCTATGTTTGTCCCAAGCATGTTTGAAGCCATTTACTGTTGACTGTCTCACTGCCTCTGTTGGACATTTATTCCAAGCATCAACTACCCTTTTAAGTAAAATAATACTTTCTAAAATTAGTTTTGAACTTTCCTCCAGTTAGTTTGAAGTTATGTCCCTGTGTTCTTGATTTTGGTTTCATATTGAAAAAACTGCCCTCTTGAACTTTATTCACCCCCTTGATGTATTTAACCGCTTGCCGACTGCGCACAGTATATTTACTGCGGCAGTCGGCCCCGGCCAGGCAGAGTGACGTAGGTCTACGTCGCTCGCCTGTCACTCCTTCCAGAGCCAATAGCGGGCGGGCGCGCGCCCGCCGAGGCTCGTTCACGGAGGAGTGCGGGAGTGTGACTGGCGGACCCGATGTCCGCCGGTCACACTACGATCGCCGCTACAGCGGGAGAAAGACAGAGCGGCTTGTGTAAACAAGCCACCTGTCAGTTCTCCCTGTGTAAAAGTGAAGATCAAACAGTTCTACTATGTAGAACTGTTGATCTTTGTTTTTACACTAGTAGACATGTCCCTACACAGTTAGAATCACGCCCCTAGGACACACTTAACCCCTCCCTGTCCAATACTGTTAACCCCTTCCCTGCCAGTGTCATTTTTGCAGTAACAGTGCATATATATAGCACTGATTACTGCAGTAATGTCACTGGTACCCCCAAAAGTGTCAAAAATGTCAGTCAAGGGTCCGATCTGTCCGCCGCAATGTCGCAGTACCGCAAAAAAAATCGCAGATCGCCGCCATTACTCGTTAAAAAAAAAAACACCAAAAATGACAAAAATCTTTCCCTTTGTTAGTAAACGCGATAACTTTTGCGCAAACCAATCAAAATACGCTTTTTGCGATTTTTTTTACCAAACATAGGTAGCGTAAAACAAATTGGCCGAAAATTTTAAAAAATTTTGATTTTTACATTTTTTTTTTGGGGGAATTTCATATAAAAAAAAGTGAAAAATATTGTTGTTTTTGCAAAAATTACGCTCTTTTTTTGTTTATAGCGCGTGATCAAAAAATCGCACAGGTGATCAAATACCACCAAAAGAAAGCTCTGTTTGTGGGAAAAAAAGGACGTGAAATTCGTTTAGGTACAGCGTCGCACGACCGCGCGATTGTCCGTTAAAGTCACACAGTAAAAAATCGCAAAATAACCCCTGGTCTTTTAGCAGGAAAATCCTCCGGTGGTAAAGTGGTTAAAGGTCTCAATCATGTCTCCGCTTTCCTTCAGACTGTACATATTAAGTTCCATATTAAGTTGCTCTCGATATGCTTTATTCCCCAAACCTTTTACCATTTTTGTTACCCTTCTCTGGACTTGTGCTATTTTATCAATATCTTTCTTTAAGTGAGGTCTCCAGAACTGGACAAAGTATTCTAAATGAGATCTCACTAAGATCTACAGTATATAAGCGAATCAGGAACTCTCTTCCTCCTGCTGGTGATCCCTCTAGTGATGCATCCATAATTATACTTGCTTTTCCGACTGCCTGGTCACACAGTTTGCTTATTTTGAAATCATATGAAATATGTACCCCCGCATTTTTTTCCTCTGTAGTGCTGGTCAACCCTGTACCCCCAATGTTGTGCTCTTTCAAGGGATTATTTTCCCTAGGCTCAATATTTTACATTTAGAAACATTGAACTGCAGTTTCCACTGCTTTGACCAATCTTCCAGCAATGCCAAATTATTTTCCATGTTACGGACACCTCCAGGGATATCAACCCTATTACACACCTTTGTGTCGTCAGCAAAAAGACATACTTCGCCCAACAAATCTTTAGTTATATCACTTACATATAGATTAACCACTTCTGGACCAGAAGTATTTAGGCTTCTTTCACACGGAGCGGACCGTATTGCGATCTGCCTCAGCACTTTTTTTTTTTTCACGGACACAGATGACACTTGTGTCATCCGGTCCGTATGTCTGCATATCATCCCATCCGTTTGTGGATGATATACGGACATAATGTATGTCTATGGGGATTGTGGATGTCAGCAGATGACACCGCTGACATCTGATTTTGCATCCTTTCCGTTTTTTAAACGGAAGAAAAATAGGGTTCTGTTCCGTTTTTTTGGACTGAAAGGACGCAAATCGGATGTCAGCGGATGGTCAACCGATGACATCTGCAGTCCCATTGCCATGCATTATGTCCGTATATCACCCGCAAACGGATGGGGTGATATACGGACATACGGAATGCCCGTGTGAAAGGGGCCTTACCCCCTTAATGACCAGGCCATTTTTTGCAATTTGGCACTGCGTGATTTTAACAGACAATTGCACAGTCATGCAATGCTGTACCAAACTAAATTTGCATCCTTTTTTTCCCCACAAATAGAGCTTTCTTTTGGTGGTATTTGATCAGTTTTTTATTTTTTGCGATATAAACAAAAAAAGTGACAATTTTGAGAAAAAATTACATTTTCTACTTTTTCTTCTAAAAAATATCCAATAAATTAAATTTTTGTCATAAATTTAGGGCAAAATGTATTTAGCTACATGTCTTTGAAAAAAAATCTCAATAAGCGTATATTTATTTATTTGCGCAAAAGTTATAGCATCTACAAACTATGGTGTATATTCAGGAATTTACGCAGCTTTTACTTTCTGACTTCATATCTCATTTCTTGAAGTGCTAAAATGGCAGGGCAGTACAACCCTCCACCCCAATCTAACCCTTTTTGGCAAATTAGACACCCCAAGGAATTCTCTGAGAGGCATGTTAAGCCCATTGAATAATTCTTTTTTTTTGTCACAGGTGTTTAAAAAATGACCAAAAAAATTTTTTTACACAAAGTTGACATTGAAATTATATATTGCTCACACACGCTATGGGTATATGTGGAATTACACCCCAAAATACATTCTGCCGCTTCTCCTGAGTAAGGGGATACTACATGTGTGTGACTTTTTGGCAGTCTAGACGCATACAGGACCCTGAAATCCAATTACTGCCTTCAGGCTTTCTAAGGGCGTAAATTGTTGATTTCACTCCTCACTATCTATTACAGTTTTGGAGGCGATGAAATGCAAAGATAGCACAACCCCCCTCCCCCAAAAGACCAATTTTTGAAAAGTAGACACCCTAAGCTATTTGCTGAGAGGCATGTTGAGTCCATGGAATATTTTATATTTTGCCACAAGTTTTGGGAAAATTACAAAATGTTTCTATTTTTTTACACAAAGTAGTCAATTAAATGATATATTGCTCACACATTCCATGGGTATATGTGAAATGACACCCCAAAATACATTCTTATGCTTCTCCTGAGTATGGAGATTTCACATGTGTGAGAATATTTGGCAGTCTAACCATGTACAGGACCCCAAAAACCAATCACCCCCTTCAGGCTTTCTAAGGGCGGAAATTGTTGATTTCACTCCTCACTACCTATCACAGTTTCGGAGGCCATGAAATGCCAAGACTGCACAAACCCCCCCAAATGCCCCTTTTTCGGAAAGTAGACACCCTAAGCTGTTTGCTGAGAGGCATTTTGAGTATTTTGCAGTTCTCACTTTTTGGCACAAAGTTTTGAAATTTGAAAAAAAAAAAAATACATAGTCTTTTTCTTTCTTATTTTCCAAAACCAATGAGAGCTGAAAAATAATCCAAATTCCTCTTAGCAAATATCTTCGGGTGTCTACTTTCAGAAAAGGAGTCATTTGGGGGAGTTTTGTGCTATCTTGACATTTCAGAGCCTCCAAAACTGTGATAGGTAGTGAGGAGTGAAATCAACAATTTACGCCCTTAGAAAGCCTGAAGGCAGTGATTGGTTTTCAGGGGTCCTGTACATGACTAGACTGCCAAAAAGTTTCACAATGTGGTATCCCCATACTTAGGAGAAGCAGCAGAATGTATTTTGGGGTGTCATTTCACATATAGCCATGGCATGTTTGAGCAATATATAATTTAAGTGACAAATAGTTTTTTTACTATTTTTTACTTTTTCTTTAAATTTAATGCACAAATACACTATATAATGCCCAATTGTTTGGTAAAATATAAAAGATGATCTTATGCTGAGTACATAGATACCAAACATGACATGCTTTAAAATTGCGCATGCCCATGCAGCGGCAACAAACTACGTACATTTTTAAAAGCCTTTACAGGTTACCACTTTAGATTTACAGAGGAGAGGAGGTCTACAGCAGGAATTACTGACGTTCGGGGTGATACCTCACATGCATGGCGCAATTGCAGTTTACATATGACACCAGACCAATGCTTGTGCTCGCCTTTGCGCGCAAATGCAGGGGAACAAGGGTGCTTGAATTTTTTTATTTTTTTATTTTGCTTTTTTATTTTATTTTGACACCTTTCCTTTCATATTTTTTTTTTCATTTTTATTGTTATCACAGGGAATTTAAATATTCCCTATGATAGTAAAAAGGAGTGACAGGTACTTTTTTTTTCAAAAAATTGGGGTCTATTGGACTCTAGACCTCTCTTCTGCCCTTAAAGAATCTGACCACACCAAGATTGGTGTGCTAAGATGCTTTCCCACTTTCCCTATGATGCTATTTATATCTGGCGAAACCGAAGTCATGAAATGCTGGTAGCTTCCAGTATCTTAGGCCATAGAGATGATTTGAGCCATTCTGGTCTCCAATAAGCTCCATGGTCAGCTGATGGAACCAGCAGCTGCAGTCTCGGGTTACCCAGTGGGAAAGGAGAGCCTGAGAAAACCATTGAAGGCAGGGGGGGGGGAAGTCCCCTCTCACTGCTTGTAAAAGCAGTCTAGCAGCTAATTATCTGCTAGGATTGCTTTTACATGAAAGCTGACTGCTGGCTGTAAAAAAAGATACCAGAAAGTTTGTGGTATGCCCACCATTAGACCTCCCAGCATTCACCTACTTCAAATGATGGGCATACATGCAATGTTCTTTTTTTTCCTTCAGCCCATGGGCTGAAGGAAAAAAAGAACATAGCAAATGCCTCCATTCGAATCAATCAATGTGAATGAAGAAATCTCTGCCAAGAAAAGTGTTAAAAAATATATGGCAAAGCATAGGGGAGATCTACCCTCTGTGTTCACCCCATCCCCTATGCTTCGCTATAAATGTCCCTTTTTTTACTGCAGTGTTGAAATCACCTTCTACAGTGCTACAATCATTGATTATGTATATGGTGAGAGCAAATGCTGTTTCTGTCAGAATAAACAAATCAGTGCTGAAGCTGATGGACGTACCTGCAAAGCAAACAATGTTTAACAATAAAACACAGTAACAATAAAACATTACAGTATAACACTATATTATAAAGTACAGTAAAAGTAGAAAGAGTTGAAAAGTAGAGTAAGAACAGAAAATTAACTCAATAAAACAACAACTGTTTTTGGCTTTTTTTAATTTTTTTTTAACTTTTTTTTACCCTTTTATTGGTAACTGTAAAAAAAAAGGGTCTCTCAAAATGTGATAGCCAACATCTTTCAAGACCCTGTGTGAAAAAGTGTGCCCTAGACTGTGCCGTGCTGTACCCTATACTAATAATCTACTAGTGTGTGGTAGCGACGGAAACAGTCCCTGATGCAGAGACCAGGTTGGCCAGGACAGAATGGACAAAAATAAAGGTTGTCACTTCTAAATCCGCGTTTCCTACAGACACAATATCTTCTTTGGGGTGTTCTTTGGGTAGGGGTTTAGGGAGGACATCCAGAAAATGCCTCTCATACAGCATCTGGATTGTGAATGTGGGCCACGGCACCTTCTGGATACAGAAGGGCTGTGATGATCTCTTACTTGAATATTAGGAAGGATCCACTTCTTCCTGATGCTTTGTATGGCACAAAAGCATTCAGCAGAGCCAATTGAAATAAGTATACAGACACTTTTTTGTACCAGTGCCTGGCCTTACGGGCAAATAAGTACGGTGCCATCATCTGGTCGTTGAAGTCCACCCCTTCCATGTTAATGTTGTATTCATGTACACAGAGGGGCTTCTCAACAACACCAGTCACTGTTGCAATTTGGATTGTCGTATCTGCATGAATGGAGGACAGAACGAAAACATTCCGTGTCCCTCTGCTTCACTGCAAGCAATATATTACACTTCAAGCAGGCTCTCTCCCCCTGTCTAATGTCGGGAATCTACAAGCCATTGGGGGAAGCCCGGCGATTAGGTCGCATGGTGCCACATGTGTCAATTTCAAAATCAAAAAGGTGTCTAAAAAGTGGCACGCTTGTACAGAAGTTATCCATGTATAAATGGTACCCCTTTCCGACTAAGGGTGACACCAAGTCCCAAACAATCTTGCAAAGGGTTAAATGTGAGCCTAGGGGAGTATTTACTAACTGTATAGTGGAGGGACTTGTGAAAGGATCATAGAGACCTGTGATCCTAAATAGCAGGATCACAGGCGCTCTGTGTTCATTTCAGAGAGAAGAATGGTCAGCTGTGTTTACAACAGCTGACCATCCTGCTCTCTAAGCAGGGAGCGATCACTTGTCCCCGGTGGTAATCACGGCCACCGCCCACGTGCATTAGCATCCTCGCTGCCTAGTGGGGCTACTGGAAGCGCATGCTTGCCCCCCCCCAGCACCACGCACGTAGAGCTTTATCGTTTTGTGCAGCCGAGCCAACCTGCCGCAGTAAAACTGCGGCGGGCGGTTGGCAAGTGGGTATATAGTGTGCACTGTGATAGGGAGTGAAAGGGTTAACTGGGGGGGGTGATCAGGGGGTTTAAATGTGTGCCTATGTGTACTGGTGTCAGTGTAATGCTTGTGTTCTCACGGTAGATGTTATCTCCTCTCACGCTGGAACCAAAAGGACTCCAGGAGAGGAGATTACATCATATCCTGTGCTTGTGTTTACATTACACGGGAACAGGACGTTCTGCCATTGGTCAGAACCAATCAACAGGTCACGTCAAAAATCATTGGCCTGGACCTGATGACTGATCAGTTCTGAACGTAATTAGAATATCGTGGGGATAGCGGGGGGTGACTGACGTACTGGTACGGCGGTTCGCGCAGCCGAGCCAGCCTGACACAGTATATCTGCGGCGGGCAGTCGGCAAGTGGTTAAATAGCCTTTTTGGTGGTTAAATTACCTTTCTGTATCCTGTATTGACTGTCCGTTGGTTCAATAAAGAAGCATCATTATATCTGTTGGAGTGCGGGCATTTTCGTTGGTATTTTCAAGTTTTGGGGTGGTGAGCCAAGATGAGCACCCACAGTTATTTGGCGCCTTCCTAGTCGGCATGAGCAGTGTGTGCACCTGTTGTTAAAGTGGTTAAAAAGAATAGGACCTAGTACAGAGCCTTGTGGTACACCACTAGTGACTTCTCTCTGTTCTGAGTGAACCCCATTTACAACCACGCTCTGGTATCCTTTAGCCAACTGAATATCTACTAAACCACCCAAGGCTTAGGTCCTAGCTGGTACAACTTTTGTATTATATCATTATGTGGAACTGTATCAAATGCCCTGCTGAAATCAAGATATGCTATGTCCACAGCACCACGCTGGTCCGAAATATTGGTAATACAGTCAAAACATTCAATCAAATACGTCTGACATGACCTGCCTTGCTAATTACTTGTGTGTTATACAGCAGGCAACCAAAAATGAGAGAGTTATATAAGAAAATGATTTTCAGATAAATGGGTACTCACTAAAAGTATACTATAAGTTAAAGTAAGTCTGCTTTCATCACACAAAAACGTAACAGGTAGATATTAAATAATTTAAAAATAAATATATTTTTCCCACTTTTAGAGCTTCAGTGTGGATTCCAGGGATGCTAAAGCTGGATTATATGTTATACTTATAAAGCTTATAAAGCTTTTGTGTAAACATGTTGATCTTTCCAATGTGAATGATAAACTTAAGATAAGTTCACCTTTATTAGATGAAATATAGATGTGTCATTATAAGGTATCCTTTAAGCTTGCCTGCTTAGAGAAAAAAAAAAAAAAAATGACAAACAACATTATGATAAGAATATTCGCTGAGCATTCCAAGACTATCAGAAGAATTGCCTCAAAGTACCATAAAAAAGGAGGTAAAGGTAGAAAGTAGCACGCAGAAGCATTTTCAAGACTCCACCTTCAGCACAGAATTCATTTGGCAGAAATGTCTTTCATAGATTGCTAAGGGAACAGAGTAGAGGGTATTACTTAAAGTCTCTGGGTGTCCTACCTGGCAATGAAACATTATATTTCCGTAATGGACATGGAAATGGCTAACTATAGTGATGTCTTAGACCCAACTTACACTTGTCTGGAATTTGAGAATATGCAACTTATATATACTGGAAGTGGTAAGTTATTATTATTGAAATACGCTATCCAAGATGAAATGCCACTGAAACTGAAAATTGATATCAATAATCTATTTGTGAAGGTAAGAACATATGGCTGAGAATGAGCATTGTTGAACAATTATTTCCTTATCCTAATACACTTTCGTTTGCTTTTATTACTAGAGTAATGTAAACTCATTAAGTACATTTAATGTGTTTAATGGAACAAAAAATGGTTTAAAAATAATCGTATGTAAGATAAGGTATTGTTAGAATCTGTGATTTTAGGACAGTAAAGAACTGTTCATACTAATGCTAATTCTGGCGGGCTTGGGCCGGGGGGGCTTTCTGGACAATTCGTTTTTCAATAATCGGAATGCAGTTGTAGCTATAACTACTTCAATGTGATAGTATATAGAATAAAGTCAACTTGCTTCAAAAGAAGTTAATGTTAGGAAATATTCCTCTTCTTATTTAGTGGCTGAGCTCATAACATGTCTTTATGCTAGCCAAATGTAATTACACTTGTAATACAGCTCTACAGATCACTAGATAGATAATGTATACTGCAGGTCTCTCATTTATGATAGAGCATGTCAGCTGAGTCACTGCCTCTTGTAATAATACAATCTCTGTGATGAAATAACAAAAATCAGCTTGCCTACAAAAGCAGTTCTAGCCATACTCAGATTTGCGTTTTGTTTAGCATGATCAGATATTCAGCCATTCTTTTAACTATTATAGGATACTGAACATGTATATTGAAAACCTATAATGTGTGTTAACTCTAACAATGAACTTATGTTATTTGTTTTCTTTTGTGTTCTTAAATATATGATCAAAAGTACTTTGGATTATATGTTCAATAAGTGCAAACATCCCTTTAATCCAGCTTCTAACTTTCTGTAGTGAGTTGATAATGCTGCACTGAAATCTCAAACATTATTACCTACTGTGCTTGACTTCTCTCTGAGGACTACAGACCCCCTCCACAAATATACACACACACATTACAGAATAAGGAAGGTGTTCTGTCATTCTTTTTTTTTTTATTTGTTTTCATAGAATACAATACAGAAAAAAAAAGAATGCAGTAGTAACATAACGCATTGCGTGAATTTATTTATTTATTTTTATTATTTTTATTATTTTTCATAGAATACAATACAGAAAAAAAAAAAGAATGCAGTAGTAACATAACACACTTTTTGTCCTAGGGGGAAAATTATGCTAATCATAGGCATGTGGAGGGGGTGTGCCAGGTGTGCCTGGGCCCACCCTAATCACTACGTGAGGTGCCAATTCCCCCTACTGCCTGGGCTTCACCCCCCATGTTGGCTTCCCCCTCCCCTGCCCCGCAGTGCTGCTGGCTTCTCTCCTCTCCCCCGGCTGCTGGGAGGGTTGCTTTAGGATGGAGAGCGGAGGTGAGGGCTAGTATATATATATATATATATATATATATAATTTACCAGCCACTACCTTTTCTAAATGAACACACTCGCGTACTGTGTTTATTCATAACTGAAGCATAGTAAACTGTGTTTAGTATACTTCAGTATGTGAATGAACAGGAAGCCACTCAGCACAGAGCACTTCCCATTCATTCACTGCCCCGTGCAGCTGAGGCTGCAGAGAAAGGCATGTGTGTTTGAGCATTGGGGTGCACACCCTAATGCCATAGGCTGCACACATCTATGGCTAATACAGTGCAGTGAGTGAGCAATATCACAGTAGGACCTTATATCTGTCTAATAGGTGTAACTAAACCAAATAATGAAAATGCATATTTTGTCAGGGTCTTTATATGTGATGGCTACAGTAACATACTTCCTGTCCTAGGGTGACAGTGCTGCTAATATAGGACTATGAGTGAGTGTTGTCATCCTAGGTTAGGAAGCATGGTACTTAAATGCAAGCAACATAAGAATATGAGTGCCGGTTCACATTTCTGCGATGACAGAGATCGCATGTAATTCAGAGCGCACTGCTCCTAAAATTACATGCGACCTCTGTGCGGTGCAAACTTAGCCATACAGTTTGTATGGCTGAATTCGCACGGCAATCGCACCCAACTCACACAGGACCCTTTTTTTGGTCCACAGCAGAATTGGATCGCATGAATCGGTGCGATCCGATTCTGTGCAAACTTTCAGATCGCACTGCGATATGCGATCTGATCTGGGGGTGTCGTTAACTTTTAATTGACACCCCCAGCGTATCACATATGGCAGTGTGAACTGCCAGGGGTGCAGATGCGATGCAGGAACACGCTGTATATTCGCAGCATTCCAGCCTCGCAGAAATGTGAACCGGCACTGAATTTGAATTGGTATCCACCTCTAGCATCCTACTGTACAGCAGGAGAGTTGGGGGGAAGTAGCAGCCCATAGAGCCAGTCAGTTGTACTGCAGAGCTGCACTGCAGAGAGGTGAGCTCTACTGCTTTTCCTTTCACTGTCCATTCACAGGGTGCAGCTGAGGAGGAATCTGTGAGTGAGAGTGATACTGCAGCAGAGAAATATCAGGGCCCACCTCTGTTAGACAGGGTTGTGCTATGTGGAAGAGCTGTATTTATCTCAGGATTGTATAGACAGAAATGCAAATCATTTGACAAGTTAAATAGCCTATATATATATATATATATATATATATATATATATATATATATATATATATATATATATATATTTATACAGTGCCTTGCGAAAGTATTCAGCCCCCTTGAACTTTGCGAACTTTTGCCACATTCCAGGCTTCAAACATAAAGATATAAAACTGTAATTTTTTGTGAAGAATCAACAACAAGTGGGACACAATCATGAAGTGGAACAAAATTTATTGGATATTTCAAACTTTGTTAACAAATAAAAAACTGAAAAATTGGGCGTGCAAAATTATTCAATATAAATATGCTATAATATTTATATTATATAAATAAAATATAAAAAATAAATGCCCATTCCTCTTAACTAGCAAAGGCATTTCAACATGCAGTCTGATTTGGGGACATTTTCTACAATTCTGTATATTTCCTTTAGGTTTCTTGGTGTTATGAACACAAGTTTGCTTGGCTACTGGAAAAATTAGGTCTTTTGTAAGTCAGCCCTATATTGGCTGAAACGTTGAAACACAAGTGTATAAGGATTTTTCACACGGGTGGCAGGGGGTAGTAAAATTAGATGGTTGAGCCACAATTTTATTGCCCCTTGACCAGTCCCCTTTAGCTGCAACGTTGGCCATACAGGGTTCTACCTTTTACATTAGGGCCTTTTTACACTTAAGACACTAAAGCCCTTGCCACCGCTCTTGAGAAAGTTGTTGATAGGGCTGCAAAGTGATATGTCACCTCCTCACCACCTGTTTCCACCCTAAAAAGCGTGCATCATTGCACTACAACTGTGTGGGCATTTGTTGCACCACCCAATTTACTTTAATAGGTTGCATTTGGCAAAGGTGTGTGTGTAACCCCATCTGACACTGTTTTAACTGAGGGAATGGAGCTGTCAAGGAGCAGTAAAACCGTGGCTAAGTTACCGATTTTTCTTTCTTTCTTTTCCAAGAATTTTTTTTACAGTACATTACGCTTTATTCCCGAGAATCTCTTTTCCTTACCTTCTCCCTTTTCCGGTCTTTTCTTTCCTTTTCCTTCTCTTGAGTCCCTTCCTCTCATACCTCTGTTACCTCATCTCTCAGGTAACTGTCACTATGTCAGCATAACATGGAATGTCTTTATAGTGGTTACTAAATTGCCACTCAGTGGCTAGATAACCATGTTATTATATCATTAAAGGACCGAAACAAGTTTATTTTTCTCAGAATAAGTCTATGCCCATAAGTCTGTTTTTTGAATACCTCGATCAGTAAAATCTAGTGGTATCCTTCTCAACTATACAGATTTTTGTTGAAGAGACCATGTACAGCCAATCTTTTTTACCCCATGCTCTGTACCATTCCTATACCAACACAATGGTATTCTTAAATGTGTATTATTTGTTATAATATATGTTGTTATTTATTTTCAATAAAAACAAGAAGTTTAAGTCCCGGTTCACACTACCGCGACTTGTCAGGCGACTTGGTTGCCTGACAAGTCGCGGTCCATTCTGTGCTACGGGAAACGTTCTAAAGGAGCGACTCAAGTCGCTCCGACTTAGAAAAAGGTTCCTGTACTACTTTGACACAAGTCGGTGCGACTTGCATTGACTTCCATTATGTGAAGTCCGTGCAAGTCGCGCCAAAGTCGCGGTGCACGGTGACTTCACAGGTCGCCCCCGAAGTCGGATCACCATAGTGTGAACTGACAGTAGATTACATAGAAGTAACAACGTAATCATGTACAGTATGGTACATTCCTTCCAATAGACACCATATTCATTATGAGAAAAAAAAAAAAAACATCTAACCTCGAAGATCATAAAGCTTGTTTACGTCACTATTGCCAGTCTTCGGATGGGATGACTGTCTGTATCTTTGATCATATAGAACAAACAGGAGAGCACATACAATGATACATATATTATCTAACATTTTTTTCTACAAGTGAATTGGTATACCTCTTGTATAGGTCGAGATATCATATATTGTGACAATATCCAAGTCGCCATCATCTAAAGGGGGACATGTAGCCTTATATCTGTGAGATTAGTGGATAGAGGGGTTTGAAGGGAAAGTGTGGGGATGATAGGACTTCTAAGGTTATGGGAAAGAAGCCCACGGTTTGTGCAAACAGAGGAGTGTAAAGTATACTACATAGACCAGAATGTGTTCTCACATTGGAAGGGGGCTAGAAGAGTAACGACCCAACAGTACTACTTTGTTAATGTCGGGTCAGTCACCTATTGCAACTGTGGGGGTGCCTATGTGAATGAGCCCTTATTCCCCTTGTTGGTGGGTCAGTACTGCACTGCATATTGCCCCCACACCAACTATAACCCACCCTCTGAAAAGTGATCTACCTTGGAATGCTTTCCAGATGGGTGACAAGATCTGTTATGGGTTTTAACAAGGTTTTAGCAAGTCATAATTATGCTTTTTTCTTTCTTTTCAGAGGTAGTAGCATAGCTCCCAACTGTTCCTTTTTTGGAGGGACTGCCCCTCTTTTGAGACCAAATCCCTCTGTTCCTCATGTTACCTCAGTTGTCTCTCTTTTTGGTCGGTCTGATCATGTGTATGTCGCTATACAAAATGTACTAGTTTACTAGTAAGATACAAAGGAAGTACCCCCAAAGATTATGGGACTTTGTATGCCACTAAGACACTGAAAAAAGGTGCAGAAATGTGTATATAAAATCAGAATTTTATTACATAAACAAAGAATAATTGCACAAACATAAATATGACCAGCACAAAGCTAGACATAGGAGAACTTTAAAAACCTGCAAGTAAAGACAGACCAGTTTCCATACAGAAGACTCTTGGGTGTCATTGATAGAAAGAACTGGACAAGACCCTACGCGTTTCGGGTTGTAGAAACCCTTCTTCAGGGGTCAACCAGAGTTCAATGCACAATGTTTACCCAAGGGAGTCCTCTTTGTAGGGGTGACTCGACTGTCAATTAAAATCGGTATCAACCGAAAAGGAGATGTCTGATCTCATACAAGACACGGTTCACTGAGAAGAAGAGTATTATAGAGATGGCTGGCAGTTAACAAGAAACGTGGGCGCCACAATGATCCATTGTTGGTCCTAGACAGTCCCCAAGGGTGAGTGGGCCAGTATGGTGTCTTAGTAGTCACTCTTGAGGATAAATGTTGCTCATGGCTAGAGGTAGGTGGAGTATATAAGAGTAGCAATTTCAGGACATGGGCAATACCCTACATCCTATCCGTATGAGAGCAGGCAACCTCTGCACCTCTACCAGTAAAGTTTACTACTAAAAGCGTTCTGCTGCACTAAACTGTTTATCTAAAATCTATAGTACTACATTTGTTATTTTAAAAGCTAATATTCAGGGAAAAGAGAGGTAAAAAAGCACTTGTGTGGTTTAACCAATTATTTTCTGGATTTTAGATCTTTGTGGTTCATAAAACTGAGGTTGTGGCATGGATATGCCCTTTGCTTATATATTGTGTGCTAAAATATTTCCCTCTTTATCATTTCAGAAAGTTGGAAGGTATGATTAGTAGGAAAGGTAAATATTGAGCTTAAAGATCATCGTACTATCAAACCAAAGAGGAAATTTTCTATAGAATTTCCATTATATCACACATTATTATTACATGAGCGTTTTCAACTGGTGTGCAAAGCCATTGTTCAATTATTTCCTGCAGATAAGGATTGATTTGTACTACAGGCAGTCCCTGGGTTACAAACATCCGACTTACAAACAATTCCTACTTACAAACGGATGGAGACAAACGAAATGAGAGGAAATCAACACCTAGGAAGGGAAATTTACTCCTGTAAGAGTTATCATGGAACAAAGGTGTCTCCACTGAAGTTTTATCACCAATCCTTGGTTCCATAACAACCCAAAAATTTCAAAATCCAATTATCATAGGGACTGAAAGTGAGGGGAAATATTATGAACAGGGGCACAGACAGCAAATCAAACATTACAGGGGTGTTAACCCTTCCCTATGCTATCCAAAAAACGTAAAAAATATTTTGGCTGGAGCTACACTTAAAAAATTTACCTGTTCTAACAAACAAATTCAACTTAAAGTTGAGTTCCACCCAAATTTTTTTCTTTGCATCATCCTCTTCAGTTTCAATCCAGCAAGTTAGAACAACACTGGCTTTTTTTAGCTTCTTTTCAGGGCGTATTCTTTTTTCTTCCTGTACAGGACACCGCGGTGAGGCACGTCCTATTCTGTGGCACCCTGGCTCCTGGGAGATGTGTATCATCATTCCCAGGAGTCAACAACAGGGCAGGAGCTTCCTCCGACGCCACCATTGTGATAGTAACCAGATACAATTGTGCACCATGCCTCGGGTTTTATGCGCATGTGTGAGATTGGGAGGTGCATGCTGGGTAATCAGCGGCACCTTATCCCAGAAGACTCTACTAGTGGGCTTCACACACCCACAGTTAAGATGGGAGTGCATAGCCTAAGGATTATAAAGGTTAGTTTTTATAAAAAATAATACTATATTACTACAGCGACTTTGCATCTAGTTTGCTTTTTAAAACCTTAGTGATAAGAACATCCCAGTTCTTTTTTTAAAAAAAATTTAAAATTGCGACTGGAACAATGCTTTAAGAACAAACCCATTGCAAAAAATATAAATATTTTTAATTATTCAGGTCATTTAATATTTATTGTGATATCAGGGACACTGCAGCATATCACTGAGATAGATGTAATTTTGGCATTAAATTATATTTCTGTCCTATCACTCAAAAAAGGTTAAAGCTTTAATGGTTCCTAAACAGGTAAATGATTTGGGGTGTGGACAGGTTTCCATTTAAGCTGTGGGAATAAGATGCAAAGGCTGTGACTTCACCTTGCAAATAACTTTTTAAGCTAGAATTTGACTTATGTGCTGTTCACACCAGATGTGTTGGCATGCATTGATCGACACATACCAGGCCATATACAGTATATTGTAAAATCAATGCAATTCAATAGGAGAAGTTTACACCAGTGCCTTAAACAAAAAAAGTAGAACATGCCTACATTTCCTTAAGGGCCATTCACATCAGAAACTGCATGTTTACTGTGCAATCTTGCAAGCACAGTGACATGTATTTAATGTGCATTTTTTAAATGCATTTTCTTTGAGGTCAGTTCCCTTGAGGTTTTTGCTTTGTGCAATGGTGTTGCACAGAGCAGCCCTGATTCTCCTCTTCTCAGATCCCCTGTGGGCACTCCTGGCCCCTCCCCCTTGCTGAGTGCCCCCATAGCAAAATTCTTGCTCTTGGGGCACATGTGCGCTCTCACTGCTGAGCCGCCTCTGTGTGTTTATGAGACACACAGGGAGCGCCTCAGTCCCACCTCCGCTACCTCCTCACTGGCTTTGATTGATATTTTAGCCAAGGAGGAGGGAGAGACCCAGGAGAACTTCTGCTCTTGTGCACATCTCTGGATTGGGTTCAGGTGAGTATTAGGGGGGTGCTGAGGGGGGAGCTGCACGCTGAAGGCCTTTTACCTTCTTGCATGGAACGCATAATGGTAAAAACCTTCAGCCTCTAGAATCACTTTAACCGGTTGCCAACTGCGCACAGTATATTTACTGCGGCAGTCAGCCCCGGCCAGGCAGAGTGACGTAGATCTACGTCGCTCGCCTGTCACTGGGTTTTAAGCCAAAAGCGGGCGAGCCGCCTCGGCTCGTTCAGGGAGGAGTGCGGGCGTGTGACCGGCAGACCCGATGTCCGCCGGTCACACTACTAACAAGCCGCCTGTCATTCTCCCCTGTGTAAAAATGGAGATCAGAGGGTTCTACTATGTAGAACCGTTGATCTCTGTTTTTACACTAGTAGCCATGTCCCACTACAGTTAGAATCAAGCCCCTAGGACACACTTAACCCCTCCCTGTCCAATACAGTTAACCCCTTCCCTGCCAGTGTCATTTTTACAGTAAGGGCTCTTTCACACGGGTGGTCCGATCAGATCCGCCTGTCAGTTTTTTAGGCGGATCTGATCGGATCCTCCATGCAGCTCTATGGGGCAGCGGGTGTCAGCGGAGGTCACCTCCGCATCCGATCCTGTGCTGAAATCTGGACGGATGGAAACCCTATTTTTCCATCCGTTCAGTAATCGGAGCGGAGCGGATCTGATGAGAGCGGACAAGCGGTCCGCTCTCCTCCGATCCCCCATAGAGGGCAGCGGGTGCTGAGACACCTCCCTCTCCGCTCTGCAAGCGGAGACGGAGCTGTCATCCGCCCGATCGATCCGCGATCCCCGCTGAGCAACACGGATCCGCCTGCGGAGGCGGACCGTGTGAAAGAAGCCTTACAGTGCATATGTATAGCACTGATTACTGCAGTAATGTCACTGGTACCCCCAAAAGTGTCAAAAATGTCAGTCAAGGGTCCGATCTGTCCGCCGCAATGTCGCAGTACCGCAAAAATAATCGTAGATCGCCGCCATTACTCATTAAAAAAAACACCAAAAATGACAAAAATCTTTCCCTTTGTTAGTAAACGCAATAACTTTTGCGCAAACCAATCAAAATACGCCTTTTGCGATTTTTTTTTACCAAACATATGTAGCATAAAAAAAATGTTAAAAAATTTTGATTTTTACATTTTTTTGGGGGGAATTTCATATAAAAAAAAGTGAAAAATATTGTTATTTTTGCAAAATTTACTCTCTTTTTTTGTTTATAGCGCATGATCAAAAAATCGCACAGGTGATCAAATACCACCAAAAGAAAGCTCTGTTTGTGGGAAAAAAAGGACGTGAAATTCGTTTAGGTACAGCGTTGCACGACCGCGCAATTGTCCGTTAAAGTCACGCAGTAAAAAATCGCGAAAAACCCCCTGGTCAGGAAGGGGGTAAAATCTTCTGGGGCTTAAGTGGTTAAAGCTGACAATAAACCTGTAGAACTCATTTTTGGAAGGTTTGTGCGATTTTCTATTGGTGGGGACAAATTGAAATTTGTTTCTGACTTTAGTAGTAAGAAAATTTGCAGTAGAAGGATGGAATTTTTTTTCTGGAGTAAAATACATTTTACCTGTCAATCGTAATGAAACCTGTTTGATACATCTGGGAATCCATTCAAATAACAGGTTTGAACATAATATTAGGGGCTTTTGAATAAATTAGTTGACCCAAAGGTGGAAGGAAAGAATGTTCTGATAAACAATTTTTGTACAAACATTCAAGTAGGGAGGAAATCAGGATACATTTCCCAAATCTCCACAGGCAACAACAAAAAGTTCAGAGATGTTTTACCCCTTCAATATTTCACTGAAAACAAAAAAAAAAGAATTTGGTTGAAGTTGGGATTTAAACAATACAACTTAGTCACTGCTCACACTAGTCTGTTAATTGGACATTAAAGAAACAGCAACACACTGATGAGGTCACCCTTCTGCTCACCCCTCCTGCCTTACCTAAAGCATATAAAATGATTTGCATTTTCTTTCTTCATGGCACATTTCTGTGTTTTAGTTATTCTTGACAGCTATTAATTGTATATTTATATTGACTTAAGCTACAAGTGAGAGTAATTATGATTCATGTGTTTGTGTGTCCTGAGATTGACCTCCAGTGAACAAAAAAAAAAAAACTTGCTGGCTGCACAACTTAGCTTATCAGAGTGGCCTGACCCACCTGGCTGTGCTTCTTCCTTACAGGCTGACTGGTAACTGCTAAGATACATGGGTGCAGCTACAGTACGTGCCGTGCCATGTTGTCACATATTCTCCCTTCTCCTTCATTGGAAGAATTTGGTCACTAATTGGAGACTGTTTAAATTGATAGATCTATAGAAATATTTAGACCTCATTCACATGGGTGTACTACAGCATAAACCAGTGTGAGGGCTGTTCTGTGTTTTGCCTGCATGGGATGCCCAGGTGTTCCATGCACCCCCTTGTAGGCAGTCCTATTCAAGTCAGCTGGGATGCAGCAACTGCTCCCAATGTGACAGCCATGCGGGTGCAGGTGCACATCCCCAAACATAGACAATGAAAACCATTAAGCTTTTCAGCAATCATTAGGGTCACTTTTGTTAGACATCATGGAGGCAAGTAAGTACTTAGGCTAGCAATCAGAGAAGTCAAAAACTAGTAACAAAGGCATGATAAGTCAGAAGTGTTCACAACTGAGGCTTTCTGGCTAAACAATGGTTTGACAAAGATGGTAATGTGCAGCAGACAGGACAATAAAGGTCTAAAGAAGGCAAGATATGTATAGTCAATGCCACTGGTAATATAATCTAAAAGGGAGAATCAAGATGTGCCTTTTAGGTTGGGTTCACACCTAATATGGATGCAGCTCACAGCAGGGGTCTTTGGCGTCCCTGTTCACCATTTCAGGGATGAATCAGGCCCATATTTCTGCATGAATTTGGACCTGAAATGGAGCCAAAGATGCACAGGACCCCTGTACAATCCGCTTCGCAGCCACCACGGAGATGCGTGACTCCGTTGAGAGCCAGGCACACTCTCCTGTCATGCGAATTGGATGAGGGGAAACCCACATCCAATTCCTATATGTGTGAACCCAGCCTTAGCCTTCTCCTATCTCGTGTCATTATCCTTCTCATACCCTGGATGTGGTTCTATTATCATGATCACCACTACATCATTCAGTTTGGCATTAGCCTTTACCCTAACACTAGAAAGTGAGACTAATTTACTAAAGAAGTTAAGAAGAAGGAATCTTCATACAATATATTTGTGAAAACTCATTTCAGCTATCCTATCATGTAAAAAACAATTCCATTTCTATATATCCTACAATGTGCAGAAAAAAATAAATCAACAGAAGCCTGAATTTCATAAGATTTAATATTTGAAATTAATCTTGACACAATTTATTGTATGAAGATTCTCAAATTGTTTTGTAAATCAGCCTCAATAAGAGTTCTCCTCAGATGTAAAACATATGCTCTTTGTCAAAGCCTTTGTGACCAGATCAGATTTTAAAGTTTAGGTAATCACTCTTTTGCTTAACGAATAACGATAGCTTTTAGATGCTTTGCATATCAAAATTATTTTCATCTTTTCATTCTTTTTTTAGCACATGTGGCTCCTTCATTTAAAATGTGAAACAAATGCTATTTTAGTTTTTTATTGGATAACTTCTTTGTATGACTAATGTTATTCGAAATATGCTCACTAAATTATTTTCTCCTATTTACTCTGAGTACAGGGACAACAGCTATGTGTGGGTTGTGATGCATATGTCCATTTTATATTGTTGTTAAGTGTGTTTATTTTTATTTTCAAGATATAGGGAATTTTATATTACTGTGCTCTGAGTTTAAAGCGGAGTTCCACCCTAAATTTATACTTACCTCCATCTTCTTGCTCCGGGTCACCTGAAAAACAAATGGATAATTGCAATTTTTTTTTTTTTTTACTTACCTCGTTTATAAGAAAATATACTTACCTTACTT
This sequence comes from Pelophylax lessonae, assembly GCF_965119305.1. NCBI lineage: Eukaryota > Metazoa > Chordata > Amphibia > Anura > Ranidae > Pelophylax > Pelophylax lessonae. Next base: position 452,294,450 of record NC_138772.1, read on the forward strand.
CCTCTTTCTCCCCTCGGCGGCCACGGCGAGTCGTCACTTCCTGGCTTGCAATGATTCCTGGGAGCTGAACGTCATTGCTCCCAGGAATCAATGCGCCTGCACCGGCCCCGATGTCAGTTCCGGTGCAGCCGCCAGAAGCTGTGCAGGGATGACGCTGCGGCACCGGAAGTGACGGCGGGGCCGGTGCAGTGCATCGTGGGACCGAAGAAGACGGAAGAGGACACAGAAGAGGATCGCGCTGGCTTCAAGCTGCCCACACCTGAGATGGCAGCGCTGGACAATACATTTTCAAGGTAAGTATTTCTTCTAAAAGGTAAGTGCAACCCGGGACAGATCAGAGGCTAGCCATTGTGGAATGCACTAGCCCTGACTGTCCCGGGGGTATTTTTATAAAAAAAAACTTTCCCAGGGTGGAACTCCGCTTTAAAGGACACGTTCACCTTTAGTCACATGTTACATGTTACATCTGAGTGTTATATGTAACATGTTACTAAAGCTGCAGTCTACACACCCCTCAATCCCTCATTGTGACAGCAGAAAGGGGATCCTCTCCCTATAACTGCTGTCACAATTTGAAAACAGTTCTGTAAATGAGTGAACTACAAGTCTCGCCTTCCACCATGGCAGATGGCTTTTAGTTCTCAATGAACTGCGAGTTCGCTTCTCAATGAACTGCGAGGTCGCTGGTGAGTGATCTCGTAGTTTATTGATTCTTCCTGCACTTCAGTAACTGTCTGCCTGTATGGGAGGTATAAGCAGACATTTACACTGAGAGTCTGCAGGAGCTTGCCATTGCACCCAAGATCTGCTAATTGTGGGTTCAATTCTTTACGGGCTGCAGTGGGGAAAAAAAATGCAAGTTTTTTTTAACTGCAAAATTATGTGCATTTATTTTTATTTTTTCCAAAAGGCGAGCTTATCCTTTAATAATGGTATTTATAGATGTTTTATAAATATAATTTTTTTTTTCAAACTTTATATACTGTATTTTTCAGAACAGTTCTTGTTTGCTAAAACTGCTGTGAGCATTGAAAGGTTGCTAAAATGTATCAGGCAGCAAGAAAGTTTCCTGCTGGATACAAACTTTCCTTTGGTCACCATGATTTGTTAATGATTTTGATCACATAATCTTCAGCTGGTCTATGTAGTTGTCTGCAGGAGATCAAAGTGATACTGAAATCTTCTGTAGCTAAAATGTACACTACTTTAATAAAGCCTCACTGCAACCAAAATAAAAACCACAAAAACAGCACAAGGAACATAACTCATGGTCAGTAGGATTTGCGCCTTGTGCTGATGCATCTTCTGTCTGCCCATGCCCCTCACCAAATTGGCAAGGTCTGCCACAGGCTCTTATCAAGAATACCTGACTATTCCTGCCCTTTCCTCTCAGTTGCTCTAAGGAAGCTGTACTACAGCTTATATGAATGAAACAAGATCAATAATTAAAGGGGCCAACCTTCCAATAGATCCCATTTTATTTAAAGAAACTGTAACATAGCTTCTATGAATAGGCGTAGTTGGGTGGAAAGGGTGACCTAGTCAGGCACTCTCAATGACAACCTGTGACTGCTCCAAAATGTCTTTTATCAGATTATGGCAATAGGGGTGGGGGGATTTCAAAAGAAGAGGCATCAGCACAAGGGACAAATCTTACTGCTTGTAATTTATGTCTCTTACTTTTTTATGTCTTTTACTTTGGCTGCACATAGGCTTTAATGCCTTCCTTGTACAGGGACATTTGTCGAGAGGGTTGTGGAGAGTTGTGAACTGGATAAGCTAGTTTTTAATTGTTTCACACAAAATTCTGTTTTGGAAATTGTGCGTTGGATGTGTGCGTGTAAGGAGTTGAATATAAAGTATGTTTGGTGCACAACAATTTAGCTGAATCTGCGTACCACAGAATGCTTTTGTTCAAAGCCTAATTTTACCCCCCCAAAAAATATATATATGTATATATATATATATATATATATATATATATATATATATATATATATATATATATATATATATATATATATAATCAGCACAAAGTACATAATTTACCTTCAGTGTGATGTGTCCCTTGTGCTGTGTCCACTGCAATAATCTCCAGTACCAAAATGATGCAAATGGCAATGGCATATGATCACTCATATTGATAAGCATCTACTCGACCTACTAAAAATAGATGTGAGCATATAATGAAAAAAATCACATTACAGGGGTGTTTACAAGAAACGTATAATACAACACAAAACAAGCAGTATTTTCATTTGCCCAAGTCCTTGTAAATGTTGCTTTAAACAGACAGCTTGGTCTTCATAAAAAACATATATGAAAAATATAATATTAAGCAGAGTACAATAGCATATTTAGGAGGGACACCTTTTAGGGCTTGGGAAAAAATTGGCCTCCAAAACAGGCCAACCACTGGACACATATGGATGTGTCCAAGTACATGGGTGTCACTTTTCAGTGAATGCTTTGTGTTGTGGCACCTTTTACCCTTTAAATGGTGAAAAGGATGCACTAGCTAGGCTGGTGGACAGCAGCACCTAGAACTCCCTGAACCTTGGGAGAAAAAAATGTAACGGTGAAACCGTGTTTTGGACATTATTTTTTTAATCTTATGTATTAGTGGTTATTTCATAGTTTTTGAATTTTTTCACAAGTGACTTTTTTCCTGATTTTTTTATATCTTTTTCAATGCTGTTATATTCACATTGGTGCACGTTTGTGTAATCCTTTGCACAATTTGTTCATGTTATTTTTCATGCATTTTTGTGAACTTATGGAAGCTTTTTTATGGACATTTTGGATGCATTCTTTTAATATGTTTCACCATTGTCATAATTTTTATTATGTCAATTTATTTATTTAGATAGCGCATTAGTCTTTTTCACCACCTTTTACCCTTTGCTTTGCGATTTTAGACAAAATAGGGCTTGGGGGTACCAAAAAGAGAAAATCTCAGTACATTAACCCCTAGTTTGGGGGTCACAGTGAGAGTAAAGTAAATTGCATTGCTGGTGTCAGTGAGAAAACAATTAGACCCATAATGGGTGTCAGTGGGAATAAGGAAGTTCCATCACTGATGTCAGTGTTTAATAAATGCCAAGTTCATACCTTCTCTGCTATTATGAGTAACGCTTACACTACTCACTTCCTTCGGCAGGGTCTGCATTAGATCATGCCATCAATCAGAGCCAGGCAAAGAAAGTGAGAAGTGTAAGAGTTCCCCCAGCTCTTCATTTGTGTGTGACAGCAGTGATTGGTTGAGCTGTCTGTCATTGTGGGTCTGTGCTCATGAGAGGTCTGAAAGGGGCACAGCCTAATGAAATGGGTAAACATCACCACTGCCCCTGGGATTCAGTGGTTCCCCTCAGTCAAGACTTGTGTCTGCCAAAGGTGGAGATACTGAGTGCTGGTACATATTAGCTGAAAGAAAGCCCCAAGCAGGACTGTATGCTATGATTACTCACTAGTAGTGTTGAGCGAACACGGACTGTATTATTCGTGTTCGTACCGAATAATTGGATTTTTGTTACCCGAACACGGACCCGAAAACTTTACTGTATGTTCGGGTTTAAAATCCGTGTTCGGTCATTTTATTTCCTGTTTTGTATGTAATGGCGCGCTTTTAATGGCGGGCTTTCAACAGCCAATCAACAAGCGTTTAACTGGTGTGCGCCATCACAGCCATGCCTACTAATGTATTAGTAGCTGTGATTGGCCATCGGAAGCATGTGACCATGTCTTTATAAGTTCGAGAGCCCCAGCGCGCCGCGTCATTCTGCTGTAGTTTAGGGACAGAGCACACATCATACGTGCTTGCGGCTGATTAGGGACAGACAGTGATTCTGTGAAAAATTGTGTCCGAAAAGAATGCAGGGACAGGTCGGAGCGCAGGCAGGGAAAGTTATTAGAGCATTTTAGGGCGAGGCTGGAGATTAGGCAGGGTCAGTCTTCTACATCGATTTTGCTGTGTGGGGGGTGGTGCAGTGAACGATCTTATTGAGCATATTAGGGACAGGCTGGAGATTAGGCAGGGACAGTCTACATCGATTTTGCTGTGTGGGGGGTGGTGCAGTGAACAATCTTTTTGCCCTCACTTGAGCCCACTGAGGAGGAGGAGGAGGAGGGAGAAAAAAATCTATTTTTATCAGTCTGTTGTGCAGCGTTCAGCTATATTTCACTACAGATTTCTGTTCTAATCTGCTATTAAAAAATTAGGAATTTATTTTTTAAGAGCGCTTGCCATGCTCTTAACTACATTTTGCTGCCATTTGCAGCACTCTAGCCCTTTCCATTGGTGTTTTAGAGCCATTTTAGTGCCTGAAAGTTCGGGTCCCCATTGACTTCAATGGGGTTTGGTGTCCGGGTAAAGTTCTGAAAAAGTCCGGGACACGGACCCAGACTTTTTTTTCAAGTTCGGCCGAACCCGCCGAACATGGACATCCAGGTGTCCGCTCAACTCTACTAACTAGCTGACAGCATCCCCCTTTCATCCTTGTCACTTGTCCTCACTGCCTTTAGTGACTGCAAAATGTGTTAATAAATATGTTCTTTTTTTTTGTGTGAACATGGTGTGCTGGTGACATCTTGGATTGGGACTTATGTTCTACCACAACAACATTTTATAAGTGGGTCAGATTTATGTGTGGGCTGCACTAGATTTTTTGTATTTATTGTCCCTTTTATTCTTGGCATGGCTGCAGAAAAAAACCTTTCTCATATGCATTCAGGCTGATGCCTTCCACACCACCTCCATTCTGTATATGTAACTGTAGGACCTTGCTGGCTTTCATGTACGGGAAGCGAATCTCAGACGCGCCTCCTGCACATGAAATCCAGCGAAGTGACGTAGCTGCTTACAGGGAAAGCAGCACGGCTGATCAGGGCCATCTTTAACACAGGGCAAAAGGGGCAGCTGCTTCAGGCCCAGTCATTGTTGTGGGACCCAAAGCAGCTGCCCTTTGAACCCTCACTGCCCAAAAACAGTTGATACTTAGATTCGGGAGGGCGCAAGAAAATGTTGGGTCCAACCAATATTAAAGATGGCCCTGGGTTACAGTACCTTTTTTAGTTTAATGTGACAGATTGGGGGGAAAGCCAGATATATTGAAGTACTCACAAAGCCAGTCTTTAAGAAAAACTCCTTTATAACTGGACCTGTAATGTTTTATAACTGACTCTGTGAGTAATACTTTACAACTGGTTTTGTTAATACTGCAATGCCAGTAATAAAGCATCACTCACAGAGCCAGTTAGAAAGGAGTATTGATTTATAACTGGCTTTTTGGAGTATTACTTTTAGCAGTGCTTAAAAAGCATGTTATATATTTCATCCACAGTCAACTTTTCTGGGTAAAACAGTCTTCCCTTCAGCCTGAGCCAGGCACACCGCTGCTGAGGGAGAGGAGAGCTCAGAGACAGTGGCATAGTGTGGTTTGTCAGCTTCCCGAGCCAAGGCAGGTAATTTGCACCCCCTAATCCATGGACTTACCTATTCTCAGCTCGCTCTGGTCTGATCACATGTGTTAGTTAGTGGTGGCTGCAGGGGAGCGGAGAGAGCGCTTGACAATCGCCTGTAAAGCCTGGAGCGGCGACATCACCCATAGGTTCCTATGTCCCATCTATCTTTAGGGCTACCTCCTCTCCCCTGCATACACTACTGGCACACACAGGAGATAATTTGACTGGACTGGAGCAGCCTAAAATCAGTGTATACATCTTTTCGACAAAGGGTTAGAAAGCATAAGTGTTAGGAGAGGCGATGGGAGAAATTTAAGGCTGCTTTGGTTTAAACTGGAAATTCTGTTTTAATCCCTCCCCATTGGTCTGTATTTGCGGAGTTAATTAAACATTTTGTGCTTCATTAGTGGTAGTGTTTTTAACCCCTTCATTAATGCAGGTGTCACTAATGCAGTACAGAGTGGTTAAAAAACTGTCACTGGTCACTAACGCACCAGTGACCAGTGGCAGAACATTAACTCCTTCTTGCTGCACTTTATAGACTAACTACATTGTTAAATAATTACCCCTTCACCCCCTCAAGGAGTTAACCAGTCCAGTTCACAGGAAAGAGAGATGGGGATGGGTGGCGGGGGGGGGGGGGGGGTGAGAGAGAAAAAAGAAGGTTGGTGAGAGAGAGTGAGGGGGGGGGGGCTGGGAGAGAGAGAGGGAGGCTTAAAGAGAGAGAGGGGGTAAGAGAGAGGGGGTGAAAGAGAGAGAGGGCGAGAGAGAGAGAGGGGGGCTGAGAGAGAGAGAGGGAGACTGAGAGGGAGCAGCATGAGAGGAAGAGAGAGAGAGAGAGGGGGGCTGTGAGAAAGGGAGGGGCTGAGAGAAAAGGGGGGCTGAGAGAGTGAGAGAAGGGTACTGATAGAGAGCTTAAACTGCTGGAACAAGGGTCTTCTAAAGACAGTGAGTACCCTCCTCTGACTAAAGACCTAGATCAAAGCTTAGAATCGTTATGTAGAAAACTGTTATCGAAGTTCCAAAGTGAACTCCAGCAATCCACAACCACACTCCCTCAAGAAATAGCCACCCTAGGCTCTCACACTGATTTGCTTGAGACTAAACACGATGAACGCTCTATTGCATACAAAGACCTTACTAGAGGACATGAGGCATTATCTGCTGCCTTTTTTCAACTCCGAGCCCATGTTGAAGGATTAGATAATCGTAATAGGAAAAACAATTTAATGATCAGAGGGGCCCCAGAGTCAGATCTCTCCTCATTCACCATGAAGCTTTTCAAACTTCTCCGACCTAACACCGCCTCCACCTCATTCACATGTGACCATATACACAAAGCACTGAGAGCGAAACCTCCCCCTGATAAACCACCCAGGGATATAGTTTTGTGTATGAAGGACTTTCTCAGAAAAGAGGAGATCCTCAGAGTTGCGAGAAACACATGAAATATAAACCTGGATTGCGTTACTTTGCAAATATTCCCAGATATCTCTAAAGCCACCTTGGAGAGACGGAAAAACTTTAAGGAGATCATCTCTGCTCAATTCCTTCTGGTTTACCCAGGAACTGCTTCTCATTTTTGAACTTATACTGCCATCTACTGACTAGTTTTATTTTACTCAGTAGCAATTCCATTTTTACTGTTTTTGTTTTATTATTTTTTTCTCCTTCACAGTTTGGGTCATGGTTATTCCATGCTTGGTTATTGGCACAGGCAATTTAAAGAAAAATGTTTCCTTTTTTTATGTTTTCTGTGGTATTGACACTTTACTGGTATTCAAATATTTGCTTAGATCATCAACTTTTGATTGTTTTGCTGGTGGGTTTGCGACCTGTTTTGTTGGGGACGAATGGTGACCCCTTGTTCTCCCCATGATAATCCTACAAGCAGACTCATTATACTTTTCTGTTGGACATGAACTTCTCATTTAATAATATGGCTATAACTTGTTTATCCCTTAATGTGCAGGGATTTAATTTCCCTAACAAATGCCGTAAAGCATATATACACTATAAACGTGTGAGAGGAAAAATAACGAATTTCTCTCAAATCAACCACCCCTCTTTTTTCCATAAATCATATAATCGAACATTTAATGCTCCTTCTATAGTCCATTGGGTTGCCATTTTTCTCTTACCAAAATGTTTATACTTTTTTAGAGCCCTTCCTATAAAAATTACCAAACTGTATCCTCCTTTGAATGTGACCTAAATAACTTTATTTGGGCTGAATCCCCACGCAGATTTTCCAAAGTAGTTTTATACACCTCAGCACATAGTGGAGCATTGGGGGACCCTAATTTATGGCACTACTACCTGGCATCCAGACTCTCTCAACTAGCACAGTGGCATATAAGTTCTAGGGTACCATGGGTGAAATTTGAATTGGATTAAAATCCCCCACAATATCTCCCAGGTCTCTGTTGGGGTTTCTCCTGCTAATATCCAACCCCTAAACACCCTAGTTGCTCAATCTCTAATTTTTTTTGGAAAGTTTGTAAGCACAAGTACACACTCTTCTTTCAGGCCCCACCTCTCGCAGCCTTACTGGGTGACCCAACCTTTCCCCCAGGTTTTTTAATCCTCATGGTTTTACCTGGTGGATTGCCTCAGAGGTTCTTTCTCTACATAAATTGGTGGAATACTCTGCATTCTCCAATTTCCAATCCCTGCAGGCAAGGGTGTAGGAACCCACACAAATCTGGGGGGGACAGCATTTTTACTCGCCAGGTATATGCTTTTTCAGTAAACTGCGAGAGAGAGAGTGTGTGTGTGTGTGTGTGTGCAATACAATTAATTCATCGAATTTGTTTATTATATCCCACATAACCCACATAGCATTAATAAAAATTAACCCACATAGCATTAATAAAAATTAACCCACATAGCATTAATAAAAATTAACCCACCTGGCATTAATAAAAATTAACCCCCAAATTAATCCCATGGCATTAATAAAAATTAGTGCTGGTGCTGCTGCTTGGCTTGCTGGCTGGGCTGGCATATGCTTGCTGCCAGTGCCTTGCCTTGCGTTGCCTCCGGAACCTCCTCACTGTCCGGTCCCGGTCCCCGACACACAGTGGACAGACTGCTAGGTAGTCAGTCAGTACTGTCCATGTGACGCCACTCCCGCATGCGCTTTAGGCCTGGCCGCCTAGGCTGGGTGCTTGGTGCGCGCCGCACACCCTCCCTATGCTGGTGAGACGTCTTGCATGATGCCACTCCGCTGTGCACGCCCCCCTCCACCCGCCTGCCAGCCTGTGTTTGTAGGACAGAACAGGACCCCCCAGGGCAAGACAGGACCCCCCAAAGACAGGAAAGGACCCCTCAGGATAAGACAGGACCCCCCAAAGGAACAGGACCCCCAAGGACAGGACAGGACCCCCCAAGGAACAGGAAAGGACCCCCCAAGGAACAGGAAAGGACCCCCAATGATTGCAGAGTGCCAGCCACAGCATTGCCCCTAATGATTGCAGAGTGCCAGCCACACATTGCCCCCAATGATTGCAGAGTGCCAGCCACACATTGCCCCTAATTGCAGAGTGCCAGCCACACATTGCCCACAATGATTGCAGAGTGCCAGCCACAGCATTGCCCCCAATGATTGCAGAGTGCCAGCCACACATTGCCCCCAATGATTGCATAGTGCCAGCCACACATTGCCCCCAACGATTGCAGAGTGCCAGCCACACATTGCCCCCAATGATTGCAGAGTGCCAGCCACACATTGCCCCCAATGATTGCAGAGTTCCAGCCACACATTGCCCCCAATGATTGCAGAGTGCCAGAACACAGCATTGCCCCCAATGATTGCAGAGTGCCAGCCACACATTGCCCCCAATGATTGCAGAGTGCCAGCCACACATTGCCCCCAATGATTGCAGAGTGCCAGCCACACATTGCCCTCAATGATTGCAGAGTGCCAGCCACACATTGCCCCCAATGATTGCAGAGTGCCAGAACACAGCATTGCCCCCAATGATTGCAGAATGCCAGCCACACATTGCCCTCAATGATTGCAGAGTGCCAGCCACACATTGCCCCCAATGATTGCAGAGTGCCAGAACACAGCATTGCCCCCAATGATTGCAGAGTGCCAGAACACAGCATTGCCCCCAATGATTGCAGAGTTCCAGCCACACATTGCCCCCAATGATTGCAGAGTGCCAGCCACACATTGCCCCCAATGATTGCAGAGTGCCAGCCACACATTGCCCTCAATGATTGCAGAGTGCCAGCCACACATTGCCCCCAATGATTGCAGAGTGCCAGCCACACATTGCCCTCAATGATTGCAGAGTGCCAGCCACACATTGCCCCCAATGATTGCAGAGTACCAGCCACACATTGCCCCCAATGATTGCAGAGTGCCAGCCACACATTGCCCCCAATGATTGCAGAGTGCCAGCCACACATTGCCCCCAATGATTGCAGAGTGCCAGCCACACATTGCCCCCAATTGCAGAGTGCCAGCCACACATTGCCCCCAATTGCAGAGTGCCAGCCACACATTGCCCCCAATGATTGCAGAGTGCCAGCCACACATTGCCCCCAATGATTGCAGAGTGCCAGCCACACATTGCCCCCAATGATTGCAGAGTGCCAGCCACACATTGCCCCCAATGATTGCAGAGTGCCAGCCACACATTGCCCCCAATGATTGCAGAGTGCCAGCCACACATTGCCCCCAATTGCAGAGTGCCAGCCACACATTGCCCCCAATTTCAGAGTGCTAGCCACACATTGCCCCCAATGATTGCAGAGTGCCAGCCACAGCATTGCCCCCAATGATTGCAGAGTGCCAGCCACACATTGCCCCCAATGATTGCAGAGTGCCAGCCACACATTGCCCCCAATGATTGCAGAGTGCCAGCGATCCCCCCGCACTTACCTCTCTCGCAGCTTCTCTTCAGTCCCCGGCTCCATGCGTCTCCGAGTCTTCAGTCCTCCCGCGGCGCCTCCTCCTCGTCCAATGGCACGGTGTTTGCCTTTCGGCCAATCAGGAAGTGGGAGGACCCGCTCCCTGATTGGCCGGGAGGAGGATCCGTGTGACAATAGCGAATTCTCATTCGCTATTGTCACAGAATGGGCGGGTCGGGCGCACTGCTGCTCCCTGGCCGCCACGTCTGCGGCTGCGCGGTCCGAGCGCGGTACATTCAATTGTACCACGCTCGGACGTGCCGCGGCTAAACTGGGGGGGATTTCAGCATACCCGTCCCCCCCGCATTATTTCCTGGGGGGGATGTGTCCCCCCCGTCCCCCCCGGTTCCTACGCCCATGCCTGCAGGTCAAATACCACATTCCAAATAATGACATTTTTCCTTACCAGCAGATAAAGCACTTCTATATATCTAATTTTAAGGTTGATACTGTGTCAAACTCAATATGAACAAATCTGTATTGAGAATCCCAGAGGGAAGGGCCTTCTCTCTGCAATATATTCCTCTCTTAACACCCAGAATTCAACCGATAAGCTTTTATAAAGGTCAAAATGGAAATCTGAATGCTCTTTAGCACCTGAAGCCCTGGATTGGAATACATGTATGGATAATTTATAGAAATGCACAAGATTTCTGTACATCAGGGAGACTGCTGTGAAACCTTTAACTTGGTGGTACCAGACCTGAACTATTATTCATTCATCCTTCCCTATGGGGTCTCCTCTATGCTTTAGAGCATGGGTCTCCAAACTTTATAAAGAAAGGGCTAGTTTACTGTCCCCCAGACTTTTGGGGGACTGGACTATGCCCAGTGGAAGTAAAAAATGCCAGATCTTTGGTATTAGGGAGAGAAATAGTTGGTGTGGGTGGAATGAATTTTTCCCCGTTGTTAGTGTCAGTGGAAGGAATAGTGCCCCATTGTTGGTGTCAGTGGCAGGAATTATGTCCCATTGTTGGTGTCAGTGGCAGGAATTATGTCCCATTGTTGGTGTCAGTGTCAAGAATAATGCCACAAGGGTCAGATAAAGCCAAGCAAAAGGCCGCATCTGACCCCAGAGCCAAAGTTTGGAGACCACTGCTTTAGAGGTTGTCAGACTTCTGGTTCTGGGAATGCTCCCATGTCACCCCAATTTGGAGAAAACTGTCTGCTTTTGCCTCCACAATCACAGCTTTTCAGTGTTCCCTTATCCCAACTCATTGTCTATTATTTTCTCCCATTATAAAGGCTACCACTCTGCAGATGAGACTAATTCACACAATCAGTGTGGCCATCCATTGGGTAGTTGCTGCACATTGAAGAACTCCTTTAGTTCTGATTGCCCATGTTAAACTCAGACTGGATTACATTAACAGAGTAGAAAAACTTTTTCACACCCTATGCCTTATTACAATTGAAAATGGGTTCCTTGGTTTGATAATTGCAAAATTTTTGAATGAGCAATTTTGATGATCAGCACTATATGTCACTCACTTTTTCAATGTTGATGTCTTTTCTGCCACCTTATTTCAAAGTAATTATATTATCAGTATTATCTTTTGCTATTGTAGCTTGGTAATCACACTTTTCCATAGTTCATGAAATTTTTGTCATGATTAGTGTTGAGCGAACACGGACTGTATTATTCGTGTTCGTACCGAATAATTGGATTTTTTGTACCCGAACACGGACACGGACACTTTACTGTATGTTCGGGTAAAAATCCGTGTTCGGTCGTTTTATTTCCGGGTTTTGCATGCTTTGGCGCTCTTTTCATGGCGGGCTTTCAACAGCCAATCAACAATCGTTTAACTGGTGTGCCTTAAGCCATCCCAGCCATGCCTGCAAATGTCTTAGTAGCTGTGATTGGCCGTCTGAAGCATGTGACCAAGTCTTTATAAGTTCGAGGCAGCCGCAGCGGCGTCATTATGCTGCTTATATCAGGGACAGAGCACACATCAACGTGCTGGCTGCTGATTAGGGAAAGATAGGCAGGAAAAAACCATTTGTGTCCGGATAGAATTGAGGGACAGGTCGGAGTGTTTAGGCAGGGCGAGTTGTAGGCATTTTAGGGATAGAGTCTGCTGAATTATAGGGTCAGTGTCTTCTACAAACTACAATCGATATTGCTGTGTGGGGGGTGGGGTGAATCTGCACTCAATCCTGATCTACGATCTCTTCTCAATCCTGTTAGGGACAGAGTCTGCTGAATTTTAGGGAAACTGTGTTCTACAAACTACAATCGATATTGCTGTGTGGTGTGGGATTGGAGATAGGCAGGTGTCAGTGATCCACATCCATTTTTCTGTGTGTGAGCTGCAGTGAACACAATCTTTTTGGGCTGCAGTGAACACAATCTTTTTGGGCTGCAGTGAACACAATCTTTTTGGGCTGCAGTGAACACAATCTTTTTGGGCTGCAGTGAACACAATCTTTTTGGGCTGCAGTGAACACAATCTTTTTGGGGTGCAGTGAACAAAATCTTTTTGGGGTGCAGTGAACACAATCCTTTTTGGTGTGCAGTGAACACAATCTTTGTGGGGTGCAGTGAACAAAATCCTTTGTGGGGTGCAGTGATCACAATCTTTTTGGGGTGCAGTGAACAAAATCCTTTTTGGGGTGCAGTGAACAACATCCTTTTTGGGGTGCAGTGAACACAATCTTTTTGGGGTGCAGTGAACAAAATCCTTTGTGGGGTGCAGTGAACACAATCTTTTTGGGGTGCAGTGAACACAATCTTTTTGGGGTGGAGTGAACAACATCCTTTTTGGGGTGCAGTGAACAAAATCCTTTTTGGGGTGCAGTGAACAAAATCATTTTTGGGGTGCAGTGAACACAATCTTTTTGGGGTGCAGTGAACACAATCTTTGTGGGGTGCAGTGAACACAATCTTTTTGGGGTGGAGTGAACAACATCCTTTTTGGGGTGCAGTGAACAACATCCTTTTTGGGGTGCAGTGAACACAATCTTTTTGGGGTGCAGTGAACACAATCTTTGTGGGGTACAGTGAACAGAATCTTTGTGGGGTGCAGTGAACACAATCTTTGGGGGGTACAGTGAACACAATCTTTTTGGGGTGCAGTGAACACAATCTTTGTGGGGTGCAGTGAACACAATCTTTTTGGGGTGGAGTGAACAAAATCATTTTTGGGGTGCAGTGAACAACATCCTTTTTGGGGTGCAGTGATCAAAATCCTTTTTGGGGTGCAGTGAACACAATCTTTTTGGGGTGCAGTGAACAAAATCCTTTGTGGGGTGCAGTGAACAGAATCTTTGTGGGGTGCAGTGAACACAATCTTTGGGGGGGTACAGTGAACACAATCTTTTTGGGGTGCAGTGAACACAATCTTTGTGGGGTACAGTGAACAGAATCTTTGTGGGGTGCAGTGAACACAATCTTTGGGGGGTACAGTGAACACAATCTTTTTGGGGTGCAGTGAACACAATCTTTGGGGGGTACAGTGAACACAATCTTTTTGGGGTGCAGTGAACACAATCTTTGTGGGGTGCAGTGAACACAATCTTTGGGGGGGTACAGTGAACACAATCTTTTTGGGGTGCAGTGAACAACATCCTTTTAGGGTGCAGTGAACACAATCTTTGTGGGGTGCAGTGAACAACATCCTTTTAGGGTGCAGTGAACACGATTTTTGTGGGGTACAGTGAACAGAATCTTTGTGGGGTGCAGTGAACACAATCTTTGGGGGGTACAGTGAACACAATCTTTGTGAGGTGCAGTGAACACAATCTTTGTGGGGTGCAGTGAACACAATCATTGTGGGGTGCAGTGAACTCAATCTTTGTGGGGTACAGTGAACACAATCTCATACTTCTGAAGATTTGAGGGTGCTGCCTGTTCCATACTCCCCCTACTCCTCATCTAGCCTTTTAGGGGTACAAACAATAGTAATTGGGGCCTAGTGTGGTTGTGTACGTGTGATATACATACACTTTTTTTGGATCATATTTTCTATTCCGCTATTTAATCAAAAACCTTTGGGGATCAGTTAAATTGGGGGATAGTCTGTGTTGGTACGTGTGAGAGAGATCCACCTTTCCAAGTTGTTGGGGTTCATCTCATACTTCTGAAGGTTTGAGGGTGCTGCCTGTTCCATACTCCCCCTACTCCTAGCCTTTTAGGGGTACAAACAATAGTAATTGGGGCCTAGTGTGGTTGTGTACGTGTGATATACATACACTTTTTTTGGATCATATTTTCTATTCCGCTATTTAATCAAAAACCTTTGGGGATCAGTTAAATTGGGGGATAGTCTGTGTTGGTACGTGTGAGAGAGATCCACCTTTCCAAGTTGTTGGGGTTCATCTCATACTTCTGAAGGTTTGAGGGTGCTGCCTGTTCCATACCCCCCCTACTCCTCATCTAGCCTTTTAGGGGTACAAACAATAGTAATTGGGGCCTAGTGTGGTTGTGTACGTGTGATATACATACACTTTTTTTGGATCATATTTTCTATTCCGCTATTTAATCAAAAACCTTTGGGGATCAGTTAAATTGGGGGATAGTCTGTGTTGGTACGTGTGAGAGAGATCCACCTTTCCAAGTTGTTGGGGTTCATCTCATACTTCTGAAGGTTTGAGGGTGCTGCCTGTTCCATACCCCCCCTACTCCTCATCTAGCCTTTTAGGGGTACAAACAATAGTAATTGGGGCCTAGTGTGGTTGTGTACGTGTGATATACATACACTTTTTTTGGATCATATTTTCTATTCCGCTATTTAATCAAAAACCTTTGGGGATCAGTTAAATTGGGGGATAGTCTGTGTTGGTACGTGTGAGAGAGATCCACCTTTCCAAGTTGTTGGGGTTCATCTCATACTTCTGAAGGTTTGAGGGTGCTGCCTGTTCCATACTCCCCCTACTCCTAGCCTTTTAGGGGTACAAACAATAGTAATTGGGGCCTAGTGTGGTTGTGTACGTGTGATATACATACACTTTTTTTGGATCATATTTTCTATTCCGCTATTTAATCAAAAACCTTTGGGGATCAGTTAAATTGGGGGATAGTCTGTGTTGGTACGTGTGAGAGAGATCCACCTTTCCAAGTTTTTGGGGTTCATCTCATACTTCTGAAGATTTGAGGGTGCTGCCTGTTCCATACCCCCCCTACTCCTCATCTAGCCTTTTAGGGGTACAAACAATAGTAATTGGGGCCTAGTGTGGTTGTGTACGTGTGATATACATACACTTTTTTTGGATCATATTTTCTATTCCGCTATTTAATCAAAAACCTTTGGGGATCAGTTAAATTGGGGGATAGTCTGTGTTGGTACGTGTGAGAGAGATCCACCTTTCCAAGTTTTTGGGGTTCATCTCATACTTCTGAAGATTTGAGGGTGCTGCCTGTTCCATACCCCCCCTACTCCTCATCTAGCCTTTTAGGGGTACAAACAATAGTAATTGGGGCCTAGTGTGGTTGTGTACGTGTGATATACATACACTTTTTTTGGATCATATTTTCTATTCCGCTATTTAATCAAAAACCTTTGGGGATCAGTTAAATTGGGGGATAGTCTGTGTTGGTACGTGTGAGAGAGATCCACCTTTCCAAGTTTTTGGGGTTCATCTCATACTTCTGAAGATTTGAGGGTGCTGCCTGTTCCATACTCCTCCTCCTACTGCTCAACCATCCTTTTAGGGGTACAAACAATAGTAGTTGGGGCCTAGTGTGGTGGTGTACGTGCGAGATACATACACTTTCTTTTTGATCATATTTTCTATTCCGCTATTCAATTAAAACCTTTGGGGATCAATTCAATTGCGAGATAGTCTGTGTCGGTACGTGTGAGATCCACCTTTCCAAGTTGTTGGGGTTCATCTCATACTTCTGAAGATTTGAGGGTGCTGCCTGTTCCATACTCCTGCTCCTACTGCTCAACCATCCTTTTAGGGGTACAAACAATAGTAATTGGGGCCTAGTGTGGTTGTGTACGTGCGAGATACATACACTTTTTTTGATCATATTTCCTATTCCGCTATTCAATAAAAACCTTTGAGGATCAATTGAATTGCGGGATAGTCTGTGTCGGTACGTGTGAGATCCACCTTTCCAAGTTTTTGGGGTTCATCTCATACTTCTGAAGATTTGAGGGTGCTGCCTGTTCCATACTCCTCCTCCTACTCCTCATCCATCCTTTTAGGGGTACAAACAATAGTAATTGGGGCCTAGTGTGGTTGTGTACGTGCGAGATACATACACTTTTTTTGATCATATTTCCTATTCCGCTATTCAATAAAAACCTTTGAGGATCAATTGAATTGCGGGATAGTCTGTGTCGGTACGTGTGAGATCCACCTTTCCAAGTTTTTGGGGTTCATCTCATACTTCTGAAGATTTGAGGGTGCTGCCTGTTCCATACTCCTCCTCCTACTCCTCATCCATCCTTTTAGGGGTACAAACAATAGTAATTGGGGCCTAGTGTGGTTGTGTACGTGCGAGATACATACACTTTTTTTGATCATATTTCCTATTCCGCTATTCAATAAAAACCTTTGAGGATCAATTGAATTGCGGGATAGTCTGTGTCGGTACGTGTGAGATCCACCTTTCCAAGTTTTTGGGGTTCATCTCATACTTCTGAAGATTTGAGGGTGCTGTCTGTTCCATACTCCTCCTACTCCTCATCCATCCTTTTAGGGGTAGAAACAATAGTAATTGGGGCCTAGTGTGGTTTTGTACGTGCGAGATACATACACTTTTTTGGATCATATTTCCTATTCCGCTATTCAATAAAAACCTTTCTAGGGCAAGATCTTAAATTACAGAAATATGAGGAGACCGTCAAATAAGGGCCGTGGCCTGGGTCGTGGTGCTGCTGGTAGAGCTCCTGTTGCAAGGAGAGGACGTGGTCGATCTGTGCCAGCTACACGCACAAGTGAAACACCTTCCTCAAGTGTGAGTAGGCGACAGAACCTGCATCAGTATTTGGTAGGGCATCAAACGCCCCTAGAAGTGATGAGGCCAGAACAAGTTGAGGCGATAGTAGATTGGTTTGCTGCTGACAGTGCCTCCAGTTCCTTCACATTGTCTCCCACCCAGTCTACTGCAGAAAGGTCAGAGTTGGCACCTGCAGCCAATGTCCAACCGTCTTTCACCTCACCCCCTTGCAAATCAGGCCAGCAGTCTGAGCCCCAAGCCATACAGCAGTCTCTTATTCTTTTTGAGGACTCTGTCAGCAGGGTTTCCCAGGGCCATCCACCTAGCCCTGCCCCAGAAGTGGAAGAGATTGAGTGCAGCGATGCCCAACCACTTATTTCTCAAGATGAGTACATGCAAGGATCATCGCAGCACGTCTCCGATGATGACGAAACGCAGGTGCCAACTGCTGCGGCGTTCAGCATTGTGGAGACCGACAAGGAGGGCAGGGGTGAAGACTGGGTGGAAGATGATGTGGAGGACGATGAGGTCCTCGACCCCACATGGAATGAACGTCATGCAGGTGACCTGAGTAGTTTGGAGGAAGAGGCGGTGGTCGCACAGAGCCACCAGCACAGCAGAAGAGGGAGCAGGGTGCAGAAGCGGAGCGGCCGTGCCCTAGACACTACGCCCGCTACTGCCCAACGCAGCAAGGGAACGAGCGCACCAAAGTCAGCTCAAAGGAGTTCTCTAGCGTGGAAGTTCTTTAGAAAATGTGCTGATGACAGGACACGAGTGGTTTGCACCCTGTGCAATCAGAGCTTGAAGCGAGGCATAAACCTTCTCAACCTGAGCACAACCTGCATGATCAGGCATCTAAGTGCAAAGCACGAGCTGCAGTGGAGTACACACCTTCAAAACCAAGAAACGTCTCTGGCTCATCCTGCTTCCTCTTCTGCTGCAGTCTCGGCCGCTCCAGCCACATCTGTAGTGATACCGGCACCTGCCACCCCGCAAACAGACGATCTGTCAGCAACACCACCACCTGGGTCACCAACAACCATCTCCACAATGTCCCGTGGAAGCGTTCAGCTTTCCATCTCCCAAACACTTGAGAGGAAGAGGAAGTACCCCCCTACCCACCCGCGATCCCTGGCCCTGAATGCCAGCATTTCAAAATTATTGGCTTTGAAATGCTGTCATTCCGTCTGGTGGAGACGCACAGTTTTAAAAACCTTATGTCGGTGGCTGTCCCACAGTACGTCGTGCCCAGCCGCCACTACTTTTCCAGGCAAGCCATCCCTTCCCTGCACAACCAAGTGGGGGAAAATATCAGGTGTGCACTGCGCAACGCCATCTGTGCCAAGGTCCACCTAACTACGGATACGTGGACCAGTAAGCACGGTCAGGGGCGTTATATCTCCCTAACGGCACACTGGGTAAATGCAGTGGCGGATGGGCCTGAGGCGGATAGCAATTTGGCGCATGTCCTTCCACCACCGAGGATTGCAGGGCGCTTCAGTTTGCCTCCTGTTCCTAACTCCTCCTACTCCGCTTCCTCATCCTCTACCGCCTCCTCATCCGGACAGCGTAACACCTTCACCACCAACTTCAGCACGGCCAGGGGTAAACGACAGCAGGCAGTTTTACAACTTGCCTGTTTGGGGGACAAACCACACACCGCGCAGGAGTTGTGGAGGAGCATGGAACAGCAGACAAATGAGTGGTTGCTGCCAGCGAGCCTCAAGCCCGGCCTGGTGGTGTGCGATAACGGGCGAAATCTCATAGCAGCTCTGGGCCTAGCCGGTTTGACGCACATCCCTTGCCTGGCGCATGTGCTGAATTTGGTGGTGCAGAGGTTCCTTAAAAACTACCCCGATATGTCAGAGCTGCTGCAGAAAGTGCGGGCCGTTTGTGCGCACTTTCGGCGTTCTCACCCTGCTGCTGCTCGCCTGGCAGCGCTGCAGCGTAACTTCGGCCTTCCCGCTCACCGCCTCATATGTGACGTGCCCACAAGGTGGAACTCCACCTTGCACATGCTGGAAAGACTGTGCGAGCAGCAGCAGGCCATAGTGGAGTTTCAGCTGCAGCACGCACGCGTGAGTCGCTCTGCGGAACAGCACCACTTCACCACCAATAACTGGGCCTCCATGCGAGACCTGTGTGCCTTGTTGCGCTGTTTTGAGTACTCCACCAACATGGCCAGTGGCAATGACGCCGTTCTCAGCTTAACTATCCCACTTCTATGCCTCCTTGAAAAAACAATTCGGGCGATGATGGAAGAGGATGTGGCACAGGATGAGGAGGAGGAGGAGGATGAAGAGGTAACATTTCCAAGGCTTTCAGGGCAGTCATTCGCAAGGGGCTCCGAGGGTGGGTTCCTGCACACGCAAACGCCAGGGACGCAATTGTCAAGCAGGGGCACAGTTCTGGAGGATGAGGAGGATGAGGAGGAGGAGGAGCTGGAGGAGGAGATGGAACCATGTTCACAGCAGGGTGGCACCCAGGCCAGCTCATGGCCATCACTGGTGCGTGGCTGGGGGGATACAGAGGACACGGACGATACACCTCCCACAGAGGACAGCCTTTCGTCGCCTCTGGGCAGCCTGGCACACATGAGCGATTACATGCTGCAGTGTCTCCACAACGACCGCCGAGTTGCCCACATTCTAACTTGTGCTGATTACTGGGTGGCCACGCTGCTGGATCCCCGTTACAAGGACAACGTACCGTCCTTAATTCACTCACTGGAGCGCGATCGCAAGATGCGCGAGTACAAGCGCACGCTGGTAGACGCCATGCTGCTGGCATTCCCATCTGACAGCGGGGCCACAGTGGAAGCACAAGGCAGAGGAGGAGGAGGAGGAGGTCGCCAACGCAACCAGGGCACCGCCAGCACCTCAGAAGGCAGGGTTAGCATGGCCGAAATGTGGAAAAGCTTTGTCAGCACGCCACAACAAACAGCAGCACCAGCAGCTCAGATGGAACGTCTTAGCAGGAGGCAGCATTTTACCAACATGGTGGAGCAGTATGTGTGCACACGCCTACATGTAGTGAATGACGGGTCTGCCCCCTTCAACTTCTGGGTCTCCAAATTGGGCACATGGCCTGAGCTTGCCCTTTACGCCTTGGAGGTGCTGGCGTGCCCTGCAGCCAGTGTATTATCTGAACGGGTATTTAGCACGGCTGGGGGCGTTATAACAGACAAGCGCAGCCGCCTGTCCAGAGACAATGTGGACAAGCTCACGTTCATTAAAATGAACCAGGCATGGATCCCACGGGACTTTTCCGTACCTTATGCAGAATAGCAATGGATACCGACCTTACCCACCCATTGTTCCATTTTTGCTCTTTCTCACTCTTTTGGGGTGTACCCTCATTTAAAATTTTTGAAAAGAAGCAGTGTTGGCTACCTCGTCCTCCTCCTCAGGGCCAGATTAATGTAGGGGCTATTGGAGCTGCAGCTCCAGGCCCCTACCTTTTATATAGGCCCCGGGTTGGCCATATTCACTGTTACCGCTCTTCTGTCACTTGTAAACACAGAAGTCTGGCTTCTATGCTCGCTTCCCCAGGCAGCACCCTCAGAACCTCCCCACACAGCGTGAAGGCCGGACAAGGAGGGACAGTTGGCGATGCATGGATGTGTTTATGGGCTTCAGAGACAGCATCCCATGTTGAATTAGGCATGCATGGCTGCACCCTTCCTCCTCTGGGTGCATGGCAAGGCACGGCCCTTAAGTCCCTTCAAAATCCTCAGCACCAAGCCCATGATGCTGTTAATCCGGCCCTGGTCCTCCTCCACCGCCGCTTCCACCTACACCGCCCATAGGTGTGCGCAGCCTATTGCATTAAGGTGTGCACCCCAAAGTTGAAATACACATGCATGTGTTTGCCAGCAGGGAGAGTAATGTATCGGGGCCATGTACCTGTAGGCAAGGAGAAATAGAGCAGAGCAGGTCCCAGGGAGATCTTTCCCATCTCCTCACTGGCAATGCTATGTGCCCTAGGTGATTAGGGTGTGCCCAGGCACACCCAGCACACCCTGTGCGCACGCCTATGTCACCGCCACATCCACCACCACCTCAACCTCCCTCCTACTCCATATGGGCCTCGTCCTTCAGAGATGAAGAAGAACATTGTTTTATTTTTCTGTTTTTTTTTGTTGTTTTAAGTTATTTCCCTATCCACATTTGTTTGCAGAGCACTTGCCATGCTCTTAATTACGTTTTGCTGCCATTTGCAGCACTCTAGCCCTTTCCTTTGGTGTTTTAGAGCCATTTTAGTGCCTTAAAGTTCGGGTCCCCATCGACTTCAATGGGGTTCGGTGTCCGGGAAAAGTTCGGTAAAAGTCCGGGACACGGACCCGGACTTTTTTTTAAAGTTCGGCCGAACCCGTCGAACACGGACATCTAGGTGTCCGCTCAACCCTAGTCATGATTTGATACCATTTGTTATTTCTTTTTACACAAATGTTTAATGATTTTTAAATGCGATTTTCCCTGTGCCACTTTTTGAAACTCCTCAATAAAAGTTTGAAAAACAAAAAAGAAAGCAGTTGCTCTTGGGCAGAGCACTGAATTGAGATCAGGCCTAAGTAAGGATTTAGGGGGCTGAGGGGGAGCTGAATATAGAAGGTTTTTTACTTTAATGCAGAGAATGCATTAAGGTGAAAAAACTTCTGCATTTACAACCACTTTAAGAGGGCACACATTGAGGGTGCTAGAGACTGCTAGAGGAGATAGAAAGGAGAACCCAGACGCTAGAAGCATTGACACTGCTGCTGTCCCCACAGTCCTGATCCAAGGAGAGCCTGGGATGGAGCTGAAGTGGGACAGTTTTCCAAAGAGGGGGACTGTCCTGGCAAATTCAGGACAATTGGAAAGCATGCATAAATATGATCTCCATTAAAAAGTTTATACATTGGGGTAATGGTGGATTATGTATTGCCTAAATGTATCTTTATTTATCAAACATAAAATTACTGTTTTTTCTTTAGAAAGTTCCCCTGGAGAATCAATCAACATGAATGGAATTGACAATGGAATCAACAGTGTATGTTCAATTTGTGGAGACAGAGCTACAGGAAAGCATTATGGAGCCTCCAGCTGTGATGGATGTAAGGGGTTCTTTAGACGTAGCATCAGGAAGAATCATGTATACTCTTGCAGGTATTGTACTTTACTCACAATATTATCTATTAAAGTGAATCTGCCACACATACAACATTATCTAAACATTGTACACTAAGCAAAACCACTGAATAAATCATTTTTTGCATAAAAGCAAAAAAAGATATGAATTAGTAAACTGCTACTGCCACCCAGGGAGCATTTTCCTAAACGTATTGAGTGTATGTCCAGCTAAAACGATATATAGGGAAAAGGGTTGGAGTTTGCATGTTCTCCCTTCCATGGATTTCTTCCAACATTACAAATACATGAATGTAGGGTAATTGGCTCCTGTCTAAATTGGCCCTAGTATGTTTATGTATGAATGAGTGTTAGGGATTTTACAAATCCTTGGGAGCAGGGACTGATATGAATGTACAATATATATGCAAAGCGCTGCATAAATTGTTGGTGCTATGTAACTACCTGTAACAATACCAGAACCATCCAATTTTTGGAATTTATACAAATCTGTATCACTGTCCTTGAAATTTTATAGCAATTTTTTACGAGTATTATTTACCAGGGACTACCGTTTGTCTTATACGGGCTCCCATTTTAGTTGAAGTGCCCTCTGAATGTCTGTGATGGCATCACTGTATCTCACCGCCTTGTAATTCCTTAATCCCCAATAGTTGAAGAATCCCCAATTCACCAAAAAATAAATCGCTGGTATCGCTGAATAATTCCACACATGAGCCAAAGCTGAATGCTGGAACAAAAAACTTTACTGGAACCAACCCCCGGCATTTCAAACTACAATCTATTTTATCCCCTGCAAGGGAGACACACACAACAAATACACATTAACCAATAACACAAAGGTTACAATCCCCATGACCCCCCCCCCCTCTGTCTGTGATGTATTTATAGTAGACAATGGTTAACATAATTATCACAGGCAGGAAAAATGCAGTTTTACCCACCTGCTGTAACTTCAAAACTATACATCCAATCTTTATACAAATACATATTCACAATCAATCCATTCAGGGGGACAACATATTCCAAAAATGGCACGAATCAGACCAGGTTTTCAAAATTTAGTAAAAAGTCTCTTTGGCCTGGCTGGACTCATGGCTTGTCTGCCCAAAACCAGTTCTACACAGTCTTTTGTTCTGGAGACAATTGAGAAGTGACCCACTTATCTCCCAAGGACAGAAGCAAGACTCCATTAGCCACATGGTAGCAAAATACATGAAACTATATAACCATGCAGCTATTGCATGAAACAGGTATATTCAACATATCCCCAGATAGCTTAGATCTGAGCGTACATTATTACTGAATGGCGCTCAGATCACACACGTACAGATTCAACAGCAGAGGAAGAACAAGTGTTTCAACATCTAACCATAATCACATGGTAAGAGGCTGGCAGGTAGTGCTCTCCAGGTACTCGTGGCAACTCAAAAGAGGGGAATTTGTCACAGACATATGAACGAATACTCAATATAGTCTTTTAAGCAGGGAGAGGAAACATGCAAACAGACATAGAAGGGCATCCTTCACAATGTAAGGCTATCAGGCCTAACTTCTGCCTCATTTAAATCCTGATAAGGGCACATAAAACTGTCAAAAAGCAAGGATGCTATCAGTGTCTAGAAACTCTAAGGGTTTGAAAGCCTGTTCACATCATTGCATGAAAAAATACAGCAGGTGTGATTTTTACTGCAATGGGGCCCATTCAACATGAATAAGCTATGATAATGCTGCACACAGTAACACATGATAAAGCTTTTTGTTGCACATACATCACCACAGCTTAAGGAGGTGTGAACAGGTCTTAAAAAATACAACTGTACCCTTCTTTAGAAGCCCAGGGAAAATATACACACTGAGTTCACATTACACTGATCAGGGCTTCTCTTTTGCCTTTAACCACTTAAGCCCCAGAAGATTTTACCCCCATTCCGACCAGGGGGTATTTTGCGATTCGGCACTGCGTGAATTTAATGGACAATTGCGCGGTCGTGCGACGCTGTACCTAAACAAATTTGGCGTCCTTTTTTTCCCACAAACAGAGCTTTCTTTTGGTGGTATTTGATCACCTGTGCGATTTTTTGATCACGCGCTATAAACAAAAAAAGAGCGTCAATTTTGCAAAAATAGCAATATTTTTCACATTTTTTATATGAAATTTCCCCCCAAAAAATGTAAAAATCAAAATTTTTTAACATTTTCGGCCAATTTGTTTTATGCTACCTATGTTTGGTAAAAAAAAATCGCAAAAAGCGTATTTTGATTGGTTTGCGCAAAAGTTATCGCGTTTACTAACAAAGGGAAAGATTTTTGTCATTTTTGTTGTTTTTTTTTTTAACGCGTAATAGCGGCGATCTGCGATTTTTTTTGCGGTACTGCGACATTGGGGCAAACAGATCGGACCCTTGACTGACATTTGTGACACTTTTGGGGTTACCAGTGACATTTCTACAGTAATCAGTGCTATATATATGCACTGTTACTGTAAAAATACACTGGTAGTGAAGGGGTTAACTTTATTTGGGAGGGAGGGGCTGTGTGTATCCCTAGGGGCGTGCTTTCTACTGCGATTGGCTATGGCTTGAGCTGTAAGGACACTGATCAACGGATCTACATACTAGATCCGTGTGATCAGTGTCTTTACAGCGAGGAGAATGACAGGTGGCTTGTTTACACAAGCTGCCTCACATTCTCCCTCTCCCCCGCCGATCGCCGAGTGACCGGCGGACATCGGGTCCGCTGGTCACACGCGCGGGGGGGTCCGTGACCACGCGGGAGCGCGCCTCCGGCGGCGCGCGCTCGCTCCCTAGACCCTCACAAGCTAGTGACGTAGCCCTACGTCACTTTGCCTGTGAGGGGCTGACTGCCTACGTAGATCGGCGTTAGGCAGTCGGCAAGTGGTTAAAGTGTAACTCCACTTCTGTGGTAAAAAACATTGGAATAAAAAAAAATAATAATATAGCATATACAATTGCAATACAAGCCATATTGTAATGTATTGTTTCTAAAAATTCATTTTCATTCTGCAGCACTGTCATTTTCTGTAAAATGCAATATGACAACCTGGAGGCATTCTGTACATAGATGATGTACAAAACCCCCCCAGAAATGTAAATTCTGGCTTGTGTGGTTGGCTTATTTATTTTCACAGAAGTCTGCACTAAGATACAAATCAGATTTTGGGCATCCCCTGCAAAAAAAATAAAAAATTTTTGGTGAGATACTCCCAAGGAGAAATTATGTTTACAGGGATGGAGACCTTGCAATTTTCCCCATCAAGTGCAGCAGCTGACTAATAATAGGGAAAACCCTTCCATGCACATTCATGTTGCACATGGACAAGGACAAAGACAAACAAACAGCTATTTCTTTAGGATTACAAAAGGTAGATATCTGCAACAAAGTTTTTAATAATCCTTGTTATGTACATTTATCATCCAGAGGGGAATATTTTATTTCTCAACAAAAATGGAGTTACTCTTAAAATGCTATCTGTGTACACATCAATATTTTTCTGTCAGGATTTAAAGTGTATGTAAACACAAGAACACAAATATAATCCACTGCATTTTATATTCCTTAGGTGATTTTACTGCATTTGTTTTCTTTTGTAAATACATTTTCTGCAAGTACAGACAAAAAATATGATTTTTGTGTCCTTGTATAATCCTATGGACTGAAGTAATTTCTCAGGGTTATCAGCTCTCCCAGCTATGTTTTGTGAACCGGTTAGCTATACCCTCTTTTTAATAGAGATAATGAAAGGGGGAGGTGTTTGTAGCGCAAATTTGGAAAGAAGCTTTGAGTGACAACACTGCTCCTCCATAGATACAGAAGAGTCAATGAGCATTGTCACTCCAAGACAGACATTTTTTTATTGGCAGGATTACCAGGTAAAAATAAAGTACAAAAAAGTTGGATAAAAGGAAACGAACGAGGCCACTACGTGTAAGGACTGGTAAGGTACTTTATATTACAATTTAGTTTTTGGATTTAGATACAGTTTACTGTAAGTGCATCCCCAATGAGCAGATTTTCCATCACTTCTTATTCTTATGCCAATCACCTGGACAATAGGTCAGGGGAAATCTAACTAATGGAGACACAGACAGCAAAACCATCCAAAAAAATCCTGACAAAAGTTCTAAACCTTGCTCACTCTATTGGAAAATCTGTTTTGAATAATGCCTGTGTTCCCCTTCCACTTAACTTCTATTCTGACACTCTTAAAATAGACAGGAAGGGGATTGACTATCATCAGCATAGTGTACGTTATCACTGTTACCCACTCTCTTGTATTATCCATTTTGTTGTTTTTATTATGCATTGTGTTGTGCATGCATTCTGGCCTTCTTTTTACCCTCTACATACAGTACAAATTCAAACATACACATACATTTTATGTTAGATTTGGGTTGGGTTGTGTGCGTAAAAGTTTCCAATATATCGCTGATTGGACTTCTTTAAGTTCTCCCAGCAAGCATGAATTGGAAGCATAGATGGCTTTTTTTTCTTTCCTCTCTCCTGGTGATGGGCGCGAAGGGAGATAAAAGGACTCAGAGGACACAAATTGGATGCTGCCACAGCCAAAGAGCACCTGCCCCAGGTCAACTCGGGTACAGTACTTCAGCTACAGCTAACTTTCAGCCAAGACAATATTCCAAAAAAAAAAAAAGATGATGCACGAACCTTTAAAGAAGAATTCTGTGCAAAATGTTTTTTTTTTCCATTTTGGATAGAGCAAGGGAGGGTTATAACCCCTGTCAGATTTTTTTCACCATAACCAAACAGGAAGTGAGAGGAAATCCCTCCAAATCAAGGGGATTTCTTGGGGACCTCCAGGTTGCCAGAACTAGTGTCCCCATTGGAATATTTCCCTGACAATACTTTTCTGAAGGAAATCTAAATGAGGGATTTTATTTTACTTTCACTTTCAATGATAATGGTAAACAAGACAGATAGAGAGGGTGAATCACCTTAATGGGGACACAGGCAGCAATAAAAAAAATAAAAACGAAAACGAAAAGCATTCTAATACCTCTGCACTCTATCCAAAACTATATAAAAAAAAAAAAAAAAAAAAAAAAAAAAAAGTTGCCTTTAGTTATACTTTAAGTAGAGACTCTTCTGTAAATTTAGGTTTGTTTTTGTAGCAGGTTTTCCAGGCATTGGGCCTGATGTGGGTCTGCCATTGTTACCGGTTACCTCTCCAGCCAATGTGAGCTGCGACCCTGGGTGTGAGAACTGAGACATTGACAACTCCGGCACCTTTGTTTTGTGGTTTTATTGTAGATAAAAGGGATGGGAGAAGGGGATTAATGGGATACTCCTTTAGGCTTAACTAGATACAATTTGGGACTTTATCTGGAAAAATGTCTGTTAGCGATACCTTGACGCCAGCCGACGCTAGCCAGCGCTCACTGACGCTTGGAACACACTGTAACTTGACAGAAGTGCTGAATCCTCAACTCTAGGTCCAAAAGACTCAGGACTGTGAAGCATAGCACTACTGACACTGCTGCAATGCAAAGTCTCTGACCACTCTCTCCAACCTGGCACTGACTGGAGGTAGCTTGCTGTGAATTTCTGTATAGCTGCAACTCTCAACTGGTGCTCTGTACAATTTAGGGCCCAAACCGCAGGTGCCCCCTTTTCACTTTAAGCTCTTCAGGGTCCACTGACTATGTACCCTCTACTACTTTAGGGTCCTCAACCTAGGTACCCCTTTTACAGCTAGCTGACACTGGATCCCAGAACCTCCTCCAGAGTGGTCTCCTCTAACTCTTCAGGCAGACCCCCAGGGGCAATCCTCAGTACTCATGACCTGTGTAGGCTTTCCTTGGACTTGACCCCTCTCGCTATCTGCTGGTTCTCGGCACACTGGAACCCCTCAGCTCAACTCAGCTCTCTCTGGATTCTCAGGCGACACCCTGAGACATCCACTTCCTCAGACAGGAGGAGAGCTGCTCTTTCCCTCCTGGGACTCTGCTCCCGCCAAAAACACAGTGTCACACACTTCCCCCAAACTTATACCCACTCCCAGAATCCTTTGCAGCATATTCTGCCTTCTGGGGTAGTTACAAGCCTGGATGTGTCCCCTGATTGAGTTTTCTCCACTGCCCTATCAGAAACCACTATTAAAGCCAGTGGGGAGTCTCCCCTCTCAAGGGACACACTTGGAAACCATGACAACCTACCTAGCAAAAAGAAACATGGCCCTGCAGTTAGGCAGACAAGGCCCACTATGCATTTACCTACCACCTACCTGTAGGGTGTTACACCTTCTACCCTATTGAGGCTCCCTGTTTATGGAGGGGGACTTTCAAAATGTTGTTCAGACCATCACATTGGGGTTGATTTACTAAAGGCAAATACACTCTACACTACAAGTGCACTGGAAGTGCAGTCATTGTAGATCTGAGGGGAAGATCTGAAATGAAGGGAAGCTCTGCTGATTTCTATCATCCAATCATGTGCAAGCAAAAATGCTGTTTTTTTTTTATTTTCCTTGCATGCCCCCCTCAGATCTACAGCAAATGCACTTCCAAGCGCACTTTCAGTGCACTTGTAGTGCGGAGTGGATTTGCCTTTAGTAAATAAACCTATTTGAATTTCATAGAACAAGAAGGTTACACGTCCAGTCAGTTAGGCCTGTTACTTCAACTACTTTTACCAAAGTCACTGTCAAGTTGATAGGTCCTTCATCCATGGTGTCTGTTCAGGTAGAAGGAATCTACATCTAAAGCTTCAATCTACAATCTAAAGCTTTCCTTGATTCAGATGTCAAAGTTTTGTTTGCCAGCTCGAGATTGGAGCCAGAAGCAGGAGCCAGGAAAGCTTTACATCATCTGCAAAGACTGTATTTGTATTGACATTATCAGTAGGGTATTTCCCAGCCTTACATGCCGAATATTTCATATCTTAAAGGCAGAATATAGATTTGCTCATCTCTAGTAGGAGTTGAACTGGCTGGCTAATTCTTTGGTGGATTCACAGTCCTGCTGCATACTGAGTTCTGAAGATTGGGGTACATTTAATTACAAAGGAGACAGATCCCTTAGGTAGACCCTAGGGTGCACATGACCTGCTAGTTGTTGTGTAGTCACTGCTTGTACTGCCACTGTTCTTTTGGATGCTGTTGAAGACGTGATTGAAAATATATAAACTGACTGGATCTGAAGGACAGAAAAAAACAAACAGCCCAACAGTACAAAAAGCAATAACTGGGTGATTTTGCTGAATGCATTCTTAAGGAACCATCTTCACAGCATCTGTATCTTTAGAAGTCAGCCCTACAGAAGTCTATGAGGAACCAGCTCCCAGGCTTGGTTAGGTAGAAGGAGAATTTTGGCATAAACATTGCTGAAGGCATCAGCTGTTAGATTTAGGTAAGTATACATCTTGGGCAAGAGAGGGTAAGGCACTTTTAATCAGAGCTGTTAGGCAAAGTAAGTGCACTTTAAGGATATGTAAACCGATTCTACATAAATATTACCCTGTTTAAACAGCTGAACATTACATAATGTGGTTTATGTGTAGATACTGAATATATCTTCTTGCAGAACTCCAAAAATAATTGCCCAATCATTAATTTTTCTCTATGTTCCAGGTTTAGCAGACAGTGTGTTGTTGACAAAGACAAACGGAACCAATGCAGATATTGTCGTCTAAGAAAGTGTTTTAGAGCTGGAATGAAAAAAGAAGGTAGCTTGTGTTGCTTTGTTTTAATCACCATATTTTAAAGACACAAATAGGGATGATCGAACTTTTGTAAAGTTCGGTTCGACCAGAACACCCGAACTTCCCAAATGTTCGGCCCGGATTTCAGAACCCCATTGAAATCAATGGGACCCGAACTTCTGTAATCAGAAAACACCATTTTGAAGCCCTAAAACCCAATAAATGCCCCTAAAAAGTGCCTAGGGTTCTGGGTCATGCCCCAGGGACTATTAATCACACAAAAAAAAGTTCTTAAAAATTGTCATTTTTGATAGAGAGCCAATTATTGAAAAAATTAAAAAAAAATGAGATTGTTTTGATTTTGACTTTGGATTTAGTGTCTGGGGGGGTCTAAAAATGTACCTGTGAAGTTTCAGCTCTGTAGCATGTCCAGAACCAGAAAAAAAAAAAGATTGTTTGTATTATGTCACTTATAGAACAGGGATATGGCTCCGCTATTTTCACACCTTGCCGGTTTAGTATCAAGCGTTTTTTTGGGCATTTTTTGGGGGTTATTGGAGGCATAACATCAGAACTTCTGTGTAGGGGCATATATACACACATACTTATATGTATATATACCCATACACATATATAGGTGTGAAAGTAGCAGAAAACTATACTTGCGCTAATGAAATAATTAACACCAATATGGCTCCGCTCCTATCACACCTATATATGTGTAAGTGTAAAATACATATAAGTGTGTGTGTATATATACCCCTATACAGAAGTTCAGATGTTTTGCCTGCCTCCAAAGACCTCAAAAAAATGCCCAAAAAAACGCCTGCTGCAAAAAACACACCAGGGCGTTTTTTTGGCGCAGGCGTTTTTTTGGGTTCTAAAAGTTCTAAATTTGGCCGAACCTCGAACAGCCAATGTTCGGGTCGAACCGATGGTCATCCCTAGACACAAACAAACATTCTATGGTGGGGGTCACATATTCCAAGGGATTACATTAGCTCCAGCATGTTACCTGGGCTATGAATGGTCAGTTGTTATAATATGTAGGTAAGAAAAGAAATATGTGTACACCAGGTGGGTAATCGTTACAATAATACATGAGCAACAAACGAGCAATTATTAAAATACAGTATATGGGCAACAAATGGAAAAAAGTTATAATATATGGGTGACAAATGCCTCATTTTTATAATAATGACAGCAACAGTGACAATAAATTGAGCCCCAGTCCGCTTTCCTTTCAGGTTTCAAACCATGCCATAGTTACAGTTTACAATTCTTTTTTTTTTTAAATGCATAAATGTGTTTCTCATATTTTCTAATTTCCTTTACCAATCAGCTGTTCAGAATGAAAGAGACCGAATAAGCACAAGAAAAAGTGGATTTGAAGGAAGCAATATCACATCTATTAATACACTGGCGCAAGCAGAAGCCTTGTCTCGTCAGGTACAGAAAATAATATTCTAAATGGAATGTATGTGTTACAATAATAAGGTGATGAGCCTCAACCTGAGTGGGGAGAATGGTGTTTCTCACAGAACAAAGTGCCATCATCCCTTCTCAAAAATTCACAAGTCAGCAATAAAATGACCAGATTTAGATCTTGTGGCCATGGTCAGGCAGAGGACTGTCACATTTCATTTAACCCCAACATTACAACAACTAGCTTGAGCAGGTCAAGTTGAATAAACAGTATTAAGCCAGGGTCTGCACGACCTCAAGAGACTTAAGCCCTGTCATAGAGCAGAAATACTCACTAGATGTCAATCCATTGCTGCATCTGCATTTGTCCCTGCTGCCACTACACTGAAAACTGAGTGATCAAAGACTAGTGATCACTCAGTTCCCACTTTTCACTGAGCAGAGAGCCGTGACTGTCAGTGACTGGCTCTCTGCTTTGCCCCTCCAATGCTCACTGGAGCACTGGGCTGTGGAGGGGGCAGGAGCGGCTGGCTCAAGCTCTTAGCAACACGCTAAGAGGTTGAGCAAGCTGATGGTCAGGCGTCTGGATGGATCTGAACATTCGCTGAAAACAGACTCTAGCCAGCTATCAGTCAAATACGAGTCACAGAAGTGAAGAACGCAGTGCAGTGAGAGTTGCAGCAGCACAAGTAGTGACAAGGAGCTACCTCAGCCAGTGAAAGGTTAGAGGGAGCTGTTCAGTGATTTTAAGCTACACCAAGTATCAGGAATCAAGAGTTCTACAGTCCTGGAGCATCTGAGCTAACAAACTAAGTTAAAGTCGAGGTTCCAGCACTAATTCAGTCATGCAGCATTTGAAGCTTAAGGAAGCACTGGTCGGCATTCAGCTGGCACCAAGGCAGCGGTAGTGAGCATTTTTTTGTACGAAGTCCTAGTTAAGCCTAGAAGAGCCAGAGGAGTATCCCACTCATTCCCTTCTCCACTCCCCTAAATACAATAAAACAAAACAAACCAAAGATGCCGGAATGGTCATTGTCTCAGTTCTCACACCTGGGTTCACAACTTAAATGTGTTGGAAGTATTACCGGTACTGATAGCAGAGCCACCTCAGGCCCCAGGCCTGGAAACATTGCTACATAACATTTGTAAATTAGTAATCCTCCTTGATGAGGCAAAGAGGTTGTTTCACTAATAGAGTGGCAAGTGAATGAAAAAATGTTAACTTAGCTCTGTGAATATAGTGAAGATGTGTTTACTTCAATCACTCAATAATGTGCAAGCCAAAATCTTGCACGCAATTGGGTATTCAAAGTGAGCCCAACTTTACTTTGCTCATCAATCTGAAGTGAAAATGTATTATTATTTTATTAATTCGATATGATGACAGCAGCTAATAAAGAAGTATACTACTTAGGCCAATGATGTAACAAGGTGCACAATTCTGACCCAATGATCTCATGCAAAGTTTAAAAAAAGTCCCCATCGGATCCACCAGTTAATTGGAAGGGCTCTGGAAGGGCAGGCCACACTACACACTCGGCCCGGTTCAGCAAGGACCAGATGAATTTCGATCCATGTATGGGCAAGAAGGTTGTACAGAAATGGCTCCACTGGTTGACTTCTCTACAACCCGCCTGTCTAAATTTCCCCACTAGATCAGCACTGCAGGCTATAGCCTGCCGCACTGATCAGTGTATCAGTGTATTGTGACAGTGGGGGACGTCTCTCTGCTATCAGAATACAATAGCTCAGCAGGAGGACTTCCCCCATCCACAACCCGCTAGTTGAACATAAAAAAATTGACTTATCTAAGGGCTTCCTTAGTGAACTGGTAAGAGGTTCTTTGGACTCCTTTTGTTGGTTAACTAATATGGCAGTGTACTTTCCTTTGTCTGCTTAACTTTACATGTGAGCAAAGTCTTTACTCCTTAAAACATGTATAACACTTATTTATTCTGTTGCATTGAAATGTGATACTATAATAATCTTGGCTGATGTTGCTTGAAGAAAAGCTTGCTTTTTTTTTAAATTAGAAACTTCTTTAATATAAAAACACAAATTAGATAAAGGAATCTCTGTCACCACAGCAATGAAAGAAACAATTCATTCCTTGAATTAAATATTTTGATTTTGCCTATATAAGTCTAGCTTGTTAAAGTTTAATAAGCTTTTTTTTGCCGACCTTCAAGGTCATTGAAAATAAAAACACCTTGGAACTATCATAAAAGCTTCATGTGACTTTCATGAAGTAAATCTGCATTTTTTTTTTTTTTTTACTGCTATTGCACTAGAGTTAAACATGGTAGCAGTTTATATCTTAATAATAAATATACAGTATTATATATTCTACTTTTTATTATTATGTATGCTAATATTTGAAGACAGTTGGGAGTGGAGAATTTATTTCTATGCACACTAATTATATTCCTATTTGTTGTGTTTCATTTTCAAAGTACTCTCCTATTTTTTTTTTTTTTTTTGCAAATATTCTTTATTCAATTTTTGGAGCATAACAAAGAAAATAAGAGAAAACCAAAAAAACATATGTTTCTCAACAAGCAGTCATATAACATATAACAGTGACATCTCATAAACAACCGTACAAAGCATAGAATGGTGTAATATAAAGTGACATTACATATATAGGTATCACGTATTGAATACTGTAACCAACAGCGTCTAATAGTGTGCAGCTAAACAACACAATCAGGATAGTGTCCCCGCCCAAAAGTTCCAATGAGCCTCAAAGGATCGCATCTGCATTCTATTTATCGCTAATGCTTTTTCAAAGCTGTAGTTCATTTTTAAAAGATGAACCACCTCTTCTAAGTGGGGGGGCTCAGTTGACTTCCATTTGCGAAGAATAATCGTTCTGGCAGCCAATAAGACATGGGTGATCCAAGGCCTATATGTGACCGGTATGCGGTCTATTCCTATGTGTAGGAGGGCTAGCCCCGGGGATGGTCGGAGTATGCACCCCGTATGTGTGGACATGTAAGAGAATACCCTGTTCCAGTAGCTTGTCAAGGAAGGGCAGGCCCACAGAATGTGTAATAAAGTCCCCACCTGGGAGCATTCCCTCCAGCAGAGTTTGGAGTATGATGGGGAGAAGCCAGCCAGACGATAGGGAGTATAGTACCATCTGTTCAGAAGTTTTTGGGTCATCTCCCAATGATTCGCACAGTGCGAGTATTTATATATGGCCGCTAGGGCAGAGCGCCACTGTGGTATAGAGAGTGTAGAGCCCAGATCTTTGTCCCATTTAAACATGGAGGTTGTTTTGTAGAATGTAGAATTATCTAATAGGATGTCGTAATAATGTGATAATTTGGATTTTGTTGGGGTCTTGAGTGTGAGAAGGTCCCATAAACCACCATCCACCACTATAGGCCGCAGCGGATGTACCCTTAGAAAGTGGAATATTCTCAGAAGATGGAAGTACATGTGGCCCGGAAGTTTGTACTTTTGAATTATCTCTTCAATGGAAAGGAGAGACCCCTTTTCATAGAAGGATGTGATAGATGTTACCCCTAATTTGAGAAGTAGATGAGTTGGTATATCCGGTAAGTGTTGTGCGAGTATAGTAATAGGTAGTGATGCGCTAGGTGAGACATCCCTCACTGTTGATACCGGAGATAGTCGCCATACCCTCAGTGCCGCCTGTACAGTGGGCGGCAGTGGGGCAAGTCGCCACTCCAACCACTTATCACCCCATAGCAGGGTATGCAAGTCCCTCGTTGGTACCACATCCTTTTCCAGATCCATCCACATGGGCGACTCTTGGGTAATCAACCACTGTTTTAGCTGGGTCAAAATTGTAGCCCTATAATAATTGGTGAGGTCGGGCACTGCAGCTCCACCGAATTGTTTTTTTTTAACTAGAAGGGAAAAGGCACAACGAGATCTTTTGCCACCCCATATAAATGACCACATTAATTTAGAAAATTTTTGGAGATGTGTCGTTGGGAAGTGGATGGGAAGTGCCCTGAAAAGATATAAAATTTGAGGGAGTATGAACATTTTATATGCTGCGACTCTGCCACTCCAGGAGAAGTACGGGGTTTTCATGTGGGAAATATCAGTCGTGAGTTTGGCCAATAGTCTATTTACGTTGGTGGATAAGAGTTTGAGAGGGTCGGCAGGCAGGTCAATGCCCAGGTAATGGATGCTTTCATTGGACCATGGAATAGGGACAATTCGTTGAATGCTAGACTGGATATGAGCGGGGACCCCCAGATTGAGAACCATGGATTTAGTTGCGTTGAGTTTATAAAACGAAACTCTGCTATAGCTTTGTAGTGTGTTATAGGCCTCAGGTAGGGAACTCTGTGGGCGGGTGAGCATCATGATGATATCATCAGCGAACAGATTGATTTTATGATGATAATTCGGTAATTTGAATCCCGTGATGAGGGGGTTGGATCTAATAGTCTCAGCTAGTGGTTCTATTACCAGGTTGAAAATTGTAGGCGATAGGGGACAACCCTGCCTAGTGCCATTAGATATATGAAAAGTCTTGGACAGTATTCCGGAGGTATACACCTGTGCCGAAGGAGACGAATAGAGGGACAATATGGCGGAGAGGATGGGGCCTGTGAAACCAAATTTTTGTAGGGTGGCCTTCATATACCCCCAATGGACCCTATCGAAGGCCTTTTCGGCGTCTAAGGTAAGTAAAACTGAAGGGGTTTTGGAAGAGTGTGCTTGATGCATGATGTTTAGGATTCGCCGGGTGGCATCCGACGTCTGCCTTCCAGGGGTGAAACCCATTTGGTCCTTATGTATGAGTGTGGGGAGCATGACTTGTATTCGTTTGGACAGGATACGGGCATAAATTTTTGCGTCCAAGTTGAGCAGAGAGATGGGGCGGAAGTTAGCGGGCGTGGTAGGGTCTTTACCCGGTTTTGGAAGGGTGACTATATGTGCACTCAGGATGTCGGGTGGAAGGGAGGAAGTAGACATAGCCTTGTTAAAAACAGCAGTCATAGTGGGGCTAAGATGTTGGGTAAAGAGCTGATAAAATTCATTGGAGAACCCGTCGGGTCCAGGTGATTTGCCTTTTGGTAGGGAGGAAATGCTAGAGCATACCTCCGCAACCGTGATTGGGGAGTTGAGGTCTCGCAATGGCAAGGACACCTTGTGAAGAAATTTCTGTATGTCTTCCTGAGATGGCTGAGTTTCCGAAGTGTTATCTTTGAGATTGTATAAAGCACTATAGTACGTAGCAAATTCATCCGCGATAGCTTGTGGATGGGTAATTTTGGATTTTGTTATGGGATGGATTAGGTAGGGAATTCGGGATTTTGCTTGCTTGCGCCGAACTTGGGACGCTAAAAATTTACCTGCCTTGTTAGCCTGACAATAGTATGTTTGTTTAAGGTAATTAAAGTGTCTGTGGGAAAGTTCTAAAAGCAGGAGACGAAGTTCTTGTCTCAAGTTAATGATGGTACATGATTTAGATTCTGTAGGGGCAATCTTATTGTCCATTTCTAATGTGTGTATTTTCAGAGTCAACTGAGATATCTTGTCCTTCCTCTGCCTCCGAAGCCGCGCCTGCTGCTGGATGCACACCCCTCTTATGAAGGCCTTTTGTGCACCCCACAGCACCCACGGGTCGGAGACAGAGGTCCCGTTGTGTTGGTAGAAGTCCTGCAATTGTTTGGAAATATGCGCCTGACACTCCGCATCCTGCAACATGTGGGCATCACACCTCCAAATGTACGAACTAGCACACCTCACCGCATCCTCTATTGTCAATTCCACAGGTGCATGGTCAGACCACGTTATGTCATGGACAGCAGAGGAGGAGGCCTTGTCTAACAGAAATAAGTCAACAATGAACATATCTATACGGGAATATGAGCAATGCCTGGAGGAAAAAAACGAATAATCCCGCTCCAGAGAGTGCTGGCATCTCCACACATCAAATAATTTTTCATCATGCAACGTCCGCCCAAGGGACTGTTGTCTGCTCCGGGGGGACGCAGAAGAGTCCAACCCGGGGTCGACAACAGCGTTAAAATCCCCACACAATAAAAGATGACCATATTTAAACGTTGATACTTGCTTGAGGATCTTGCGTATGTAGCGTAATTGATGAGAGTTTGGCGCGTACAAGTTCACCAAAGTGAGTGGCAGATTGTTGATATCGCAAGTCACCATGATGTATCTACCCTCAGGGTCCAGAACCGTCTTGTGTATTTGTACCGTCAGTGTGTCCCTGAAGGCTAACATCACACCTCTCTTTTTCTCGGCACTAGATGCAAAGATGGTTTGGGGATAGTTCTTGTGACCGCAGATTGGTGAGGAGTCTGCTTGAAAATGGGTTTCTTGAACCGCTAAAATATCAACTCTACGGGTCAAAGCTTCCTTCCAGAGGGATCTCCTCTTGGCCGGGTGGTTTAGGCCGTTGGCATTCACTGATAACAGCTTAATGGTCATCGATCAGAGAGAAGAGCGCTGGGTAGTCGATGTCACTCAGAATTAAGTCGGCATTGAGATTCAAAAAGGTCGAGAAACATGAGGAAAAATAAACAAAAGGAAAGGGAACCATAGAAAGGCATAAAAAAGAGCCGTCTCGGCAGCTCGAGAGCGACAAAACTCGCAAAAGGATTTGAGGGGGGCCAGGTGAATGGATGACATTCAGAGGCCCGAGACACGTATGTGAGGATCAGTTGCGGTTGGGGCTAGGATGTGAGGAGGAAGGCCGTGAGTGCCTTTTACGGGAAGACTCATGCCACTCGGTTTCCAATGAGCGCAAGGGCGGAGAGGCCGCAGCCGCAGCCTGGTCAGCGGGTAGGATGTTCCATCTTCTCAGTAAAGATAGGCACTCATCCAGTGTTCTGATGGCCGTCGTAGAGCCCCCTTGTGTCACCAAGAGTGTTGCTGGATACCGCCATTTATGATGTATTTGGTGGTTGCGCAATGCCTTAGTGATGGTAGATAAGTTGCGCCGTGATTGGAGTGTGATCTTGGAGAGATCCGGGAGCAATAACACATCACTATAGGGGTCTGGCAAGGTTCCGTGCTGTCTGGAAGCTAGCATAATTTTATCTTTTGCAGTGAAAAAATGTACTCTGAGCAATACATCTCGCGGAACATTGCCCTCCAAAAAGGTGGGCTTGGGCAGACGATGAATCCTGTCTATTGTGAGTTCGGATTCAGATAGTGAGGGCACCAGTAACTTAAAGAGAGATGCGGCATATTGCGGTAGCTGATCCGTGGCGATCGATTCGGGTACACCCCTTAACTTAATATTGTTGCGCCTGGAGCGATCCTCCAGGTCCGCCACTTTATTTCTTAGCCATGAAAGTTCATCCGATTGTTTATTAAGCTTGTCTATGACTGAGTTAATGGTGTCAGCGTGTGTTTGCACCGAGTGTTCCACTCGATCGATCCTGGATCCCAAAGCCGAGATCTCTGCAGTAATGCGATCTGTATTATGCTGCATATCCACTTGCATGGACGTTCTTAGGGAGAATAGCATTTCCCTCATGGAAGCTTCCGATATGGGATTCCCCCCTGAGGAGACAGCGCCAGATGTAGTAGTGACAGGCAATGCTTGCATCTCTGGAAGTGAGTGGGGATGTGAAACTTCCATACCTGGGATGCCTAGAGGTCCTGGCGGCGAGTCTCTCCTCTGCCTGCTTTTCGCTGGGCTCCGGGATGTAGGCGAGGGTGGTGAGGGTGACCCCGAGGACTGACCGCTGTCAGGGTTCCCGATGATCCTGCACTGTGGATGCGGAGGCGGGAGTAGAGGTAGCTTGGCAAGCGGCTCGTTTCCCTGCTTGGAGCTCCGTGCTTGTCCTTTCCCGCCGGCGCCATCTTGGTGGAGACCATGCGCCTGTGAGATGAAGAAACCGGACAGTTTGTTAAGCTGTCCGGTGTCCTTCTTCCTGCGGGTCATCCTGGAGTGTTCAGCGGGCTATCAGGTATCAGCACGGCTGTCCGTTTAGTCGGTAGGCGCCCTTGTTGCGGCTCGTGTCTCTGGTGGCTCACGGAGCTGACTTACAGTGCAGCCATCTCTCGTGCTGGCAGCCACGCCCCAGTACTCTCCTATTTTAAATAACATATTTGTAAAAACTATGCATTGGTAGAATTGCAAAAAAAAGTATTCCTAATACATATATTAGGACCGCAATACATATATTATTTATATATGTATACACTATATTACCAAACATATTGGGACACCTGCCCAGACAGACACATTAAATTTAATGGCATCCCAGTCTTAGTCCGTAGGGTTTAATATTGAGTTGGCCCACCCTCTGCAGCTATAACAGCTTCATCTCTTCTGGGAAAGCTGTCCACAAGGTTTAGGAGTGTGTCTATGGGAATGTTTGACCATTCTTCCAGAAGCGCGTTTGTGAGGTCAGGGACTGATGTTGGGCGAGATGGCCTGGCTCGCAGTCTCTACTCTAACTCATCCCAAAGGTATTCTAATGGGTTGAGGTCAATACTCTGTGCAGGCCAGTCAAACATAGAAACATAGAAACATAGAATGTGTCGGCAGATAAGAACCATTTGGCCCATCTAGTCTGCCCAATATATCTGAATCCTATGAATAGTCCCTGGCCCTATCTTATATGAAGGATAGCCTTATGCCTATCCCATGCATGCTTAAACTCCTTTACTGTATTTGCAGCTACCACTTCTGCAGGAAGGTTATTCCATGCATCCACTACTCTCTCAGTAAAGTAATACTTCCTCATATTACTTTTAAACCTTTGCCCCTCTAATTTAAAACTGTGTCCTCTTGTGGTAGTCAAGTTCCCCCCAAAACTCGCTCATCCATTTATGGACCTTGCTTTGTGCACTGTTGCGCAGTGATGTTGGAACAGGAAGAGGCCATCCCCAAACTGTTACCATAAAGTTGGGAGCATGAAATTGTCCAAGATGTCTTGGCAGGCAGATGCCTTAAGAGTTCCTTTCACTGGATCTAAGGGGCAAAGCCCAACCCCTGAAAAACAACCCCACGCCATAATCCCCCCTCCACCAAATGATTTGCACCAGTGCACAAAGCAATGTCCATAACATGACTTGCCTGCACAGAGTACTGACCTCAACCCGATAGAACATCTTTTTTATTTAGAGCGGAGACTGCAAACCAGGCCTTCTCGTTACATAGTTACATAGTTACATAGTTCACATTAGTGCCTGACCTAACAAATGTGCTTCTGGAAGAATGGTAAAACATTCCCATAGACACACTCCTAAACCTTGTGGACAGCCTTCCCAGAAGAGTTGAAGCTGTTATAGCTGCAAAGGTTGGGCCAACTCAATAGTGAATCCTATGGATTAAGACTGGAATGCCATAAAAGTTATTGTGCATGTAAAGGCAGACGTCCCAATACTTTTGGTAATATAGTGCATATTGACCTCAAATCTCTCCATAAAGAGGACCTGACATTCCTTTTCTTTGACAAGTGATCTATACATTTCTTGTAATAGGAATAAAAGGGATTATTTCTTTAAAGTGTATTTTTTTTTTTTTTTAATTACTCAAATACCGTGAGGCATAAAAAATTGCAACAATTGCCATTGTATTCCCTAAGGTGTCTGCTATATATATATATATATATATATATATATATATATATATATATATAAAGTTTGGGGGTTGTAAGTAGTTTTCTAGCAAAAAAATATTAATTGAAATTTGTAAACAAAAAGTGCCAGAAAAGGCTTAGTTTTCGAGTGGATTTAATAACATTACAGTGCTCAGCAGAAATCATTGACCAAAAGTTCAGTTCTGTTTATTACTTCCTTCTGTGTTTAGCATCTGTTTGTTGTATACCTTTATACCTTATTCAAATCGACTAGATGATGCATTTTGTCAACACATGGGGGGAAAACAAGCTTTAATAATGTCACAACAATCATTTAGTGCTATTTTTTTGAAGTACTGAGAAACTGTTGAAATC
Source organism: Pelophylax lessonae (assembly GCF_965119305.1). NCBI lineage: Eukaryota > Metazoa > Chordata > Amphibia > Anura > Ranidae > Pelophylax > Pelophylax lessonae. The sequence continues at coordinate 452,335,885 of NC_138772.1, forward strand.
CTACTTTTTAGTTTCTTTGCTTTTCTCTTCATTCTTTAGGCATCCTACACATACTACAACATGTAGGTTTATTTGCTTGCTTGTACATACTGTATATGCTCCATAATAGTTTTGCTTCCTTATGACTGTGGCAGGAATATAAAAAAATAGACTACATTTGGCCATAGTTGGATTAAAATTTTGTCAGTTCATTGGAGACCAGCCAAATTTTGCTCCATGTGCGGCTGTGCAGTTCGACAATAATGAATCCTTAGATCAACTTCTATTGAACGGGCTTGTTGGAAATGTTTTCTCAATCAGCTGGCTACAGCCACTGATAAATGTATTCTGACAGCAGACAGTGACTGGTCCTTCCTATAAATGTGTGACATAAATAGCTGTATGTCCTATGATACTCTCTAGACTCATATTCTGCAGGTTTGTCACCATGTAAATCCTGCTAATGGATGGCCATTACAACCACCAGTGTTTTTCAAATAATGGTGATACTTGCAGGAAATATTGCCTGTTTCCTGGATGACCAAAGTACAAAAATTCAGCCTAGCGCTCACTTTGAAGGGGAACACTGGCGTGCTGCTCTCCTCAGGCAGGGAACTCTAACATGGGTACATAGAAAAGAAAGGAAAAGGAGGCGCAAACACCTAGTGCATTACCCGTGGTCAATATTTGCAAATTTTTAATAAAAATGCCAAATGCATACTCACAGACGTAAAGATAAAATCATGTTACAAGCATCCACCATGTGTGAACTGGAACAAGTCCTTCAGTCAGGACCACTAACGCGTTTCGGGGGTCAGGCCCCCTTCCTCAGAGCTCTACATATGCACTGTTACTGTAAAAATACACTGGCAGTGAAGGGGTTAACTTTTTTTGAAAGGGAGGGGCTATGTGTGTCCCTAGGGGCGTGCTTTCTACTGTGATTGGCTGTGGCTTCAGATGTATGAAGAGTGATCAACGGTTCTACATAGTAGAACCGTATGATCATCCTTCATACACAGGGGAGAATGACAGGCAGCTTGTTTACACAAGCCGCCTGACTTTCTCCCTCTCCCCCGCCAATCGCAGAGTGACCGGCGGACATCGGGTCTGCTGGGTCACACGCGCGGGGGGGTCCGTGACCACGCGGGAGCGGGAGCGCGCCTCCGGGGGGCGCGCGCTCACTCCCTAGACCCTCACAGGCTAGTGACGTAGCCCTACGTCACTTTGCCTGTGAGGGGCTGACTGCCGACGTAGATCAGCGTTAGGCAGTCGGCAAGTGGTTAAATATATTTTTCCGTGATTTTTTCAATAAAACATACCTTTTTAATACCGGTGCCAATAAAGTCCAAAATTTCTTCCTCTTCCATTTTCCAATTTCATTATTAAGGATGTGGCACCTATAACTATCTTTTTGCGCCTAGGTATCCTGTGACCTAAGAGCGCATATACAAACTATTTGATATGCTTGTAGCTTAGCTCTAGTATGTGTGTAAGCTCCTTGAAGACAAGGACTGATGTTAATATGTAAAGTGATGCATACATTGTCAGCACTTCATAAATTCCTACAGTAATAATAGTAGAGTTGTAGCAAAATTAGGGACTGTCTCTGGAAACTGGAGACATCTGGTCACCCTGTTATAAAGGGGGGCACAAATAAAAGTATTGAAGGATACAAAAATAAAATGTTGGGAGAAGAAGTTGATCAGGTGAACTGTCAGCCATGCACCTGGTCTCACTTCCAATAATAGAAGTTATTTTTGAGGTGATAATCTGACAGAACTCCATGAGGTACTGCAGGCTCCACACTGCAGCCTGCATTTTATGAATGAGCTGCAAAATGCAGGCCACAGTAGGAAATAACCTCAGAGGTTTATAGCAGAGAGTGGATAGCAATATTCACTCTTCTTCATATATAAATGTCCTCATTAGGCTTCTGTCCCATCCAAGAGTATATGTAAGTACTTGAATACTGTTAGTAGTTTACTAACTTACTTCATTTGGTCTGGAGGGCAGACCGCAGCGGGTAGGAGAGCTAAGAACTTGGTTCCAGAGCCCCAACCTCCAGAGGAGTAGAGAGTTTTCACTTAGCAATAAGTAAGTCCACTTAGCTTGGGGAATAAGATAAAGCTGTGGTCAATTTTATTACAGAATGATGTAAAATTGAAACTAACAAAAGACAAAATGTTTGCACTTAATTAAAGCTAGCTAAACCTTCATATTTCAAAATGAATAGCACCTCTTAGCAAATAAAAAAACATAAATAAGTTTCACTTTCTGCCCTGATTGGTTAGGTTAGAATGTTCTTCCTAACACTGAGAACCCTTTCACACGGTCCGCATTCCGTTGCGGACCGTGCTCTGCTCAGCGGGGATCGATCCGCCGATCCCCGCTGAGCCGGCGGATGACAGCTCCATGCGGAGAGGGAGGTGTCAGAGCCCCGCTGCTCTCTATGGGGAATCGGATGAGAGCGGACCGCCTGTCCGCTCTCATCTGATCCCATCCGATCCAATCCCCAGGACGGATGGAAAATAGGGTTTCCATTTGTCCGGATTTCACGGACAGGATCGGATGCGGACATGTCACCGCTGATGCTCCATAGGGCTGAATGGGGCATCCGATCAGATCCGCCTAACAAACTGACAGGAGGATCTGATCGGAACGCCCGTGTGAAAGAGCCCTTATGGTTGAACATGCAAGTTTGTGGTATGTTACTGGATGTTTCTGCCTAATCAGGAAGGAGAAGAGAAGCTACTAAGTGTGTTCAGCATGCACACTGGCCCTTTTTTTTCTTTTATTGTCTTGTTTGTTTTAGCAGAGTTACCTATACATATGTTTAAGGTATTTGGAAATTTGTCTTAGGTCTAAGACAGGCAGTGGGCTGTTTAGTGGGTGCTCATAGATCATCTGTGACTGGGTTTAGTGGTTGTAAATATGTTGGTTTGCTGTACCAGTGAATCATCTGTGACTGGGTTTAGTGGTTGTAAATATGTTGGTTTGCTGTACCAGTGGATTCAGATATGCTCCCAATAAAGTTGTGGCCTTGCCTTTTGCAACACACAAAATAGTTTGGTGTCATTATTCAGGCAATATCATCACAGTAGGTTACATAATGGATCAGGTTATGCCTATGCTTCTCAGCAATCATAGCTGCTTCCATCAGAGTTTATTAACAAAAGCCTTTCACTCTGTAAAATAATGTCTATCTATCTATCTATCTGTCTGTCTGTCTGTCTGTCTGTCTGTCTGTCTGTCTGTCTGTCTGTCTGTCTGTCTGTCTGTCTGTCTGTCTGTCTGTCTGTCTGTCTGTCTGTCTGTCTGTCTACGCATACAATAAAAGTTACCATTAGGTTTAACACGCGCTGGAGTAATACTGTGAATGGGAGCAAGCTCCATCTATTTGCATGCATGTTGAAAGAGAATCCATAAAGCCAGCAGCATTTTCAATTATTTGCATGATTGCTTTTGTGGTTTTTGTTTAAAAAACAGGGTAAGGCACAGGTAATTCTTTATGAGAACTGTGTTTTAATATAGTCTATTCATTTTCTTTCTCTTTTTAACATTGTTAGATCACTGCCCCAAGTACTGGTACAAGTACTGACATAAATACAAAGAAAATTGCCAGTGTTACTGATATTTGTGAATCCATGAAGCAGCAACTGCTGGTCTTGGTGGAGTGGGCAAAATACATTCCTGCATTCTGCGAGCTTCCCCTGGATGACCAGGTAAGAAATGTATAAATAAATAAGATTAGGCTTCACTGAATCAACAAGACATTCAAAGTTAACGATGCAATTCCAATAAGAGAAATCCTTACAGTAATACCTTTATGCTTTCTTATAGACATTTTCGGAAGATTAAATAAAAGAACATTGAACAGTTGTCCATTCTATTTGTGTAAAATGTTTTTAAATCTCTTAACATTTTGCTATCCTTTTAGTATTAAACCCAAAATTAAACATTTATTATATTGCAGCTCACCAATTCTTAAATGCAGTAACTGCATTTGTTTTCTTTTTCAGGCTTTCTTTTCTTTATTTTCACCTGGTGATCTAGCCAGTAAGTCTGTTATTTTTCAAAAAACAAGCTGCCTTTCAGATGTAGCAGTTACAGGGTTGACACAAGTCATTTATCAATGACAGGGGTGCTTACAATGATCCATTTTTTAAAAGAAAAAAAAATATTGCTGTAACTGATTACAAAGTTTTAGTTAGAATTTGGCTTCAGTTTGTAAGTGCATGTAAATCTGCTAGTACATCTAACACTTTTATCCTCCAAGACTGACAATGCTCTGCCTAATCTTGTTTCTGTTGCTCCTTTAGTGTAGACACTTTAATACAGTAAGGGAGTTGGCAAGATAACCAGGTGAAAACAGAGGGAAAAAAGACAAAAAAAAAAACAAATGCAACTACTACACCTAAGGATTAGTAAGCTGGAATATGTTACATTTTTTTCAGTTTTGGGTTTATTACTGTTTTAAGTATTGGGATACATTGCGGTTAACGTACTAAAGCAAGAGAGACTGTTTGTTTGAATAAAAAGAATATTTATTTACCTTACTGAATGGCAAAATCCCATCTTTTTCATTCCCCTGCATATAAGTGGGTATTCAAAGCAAAACCAACTTCAGATATTCACTGACCCTAAATTGTCAGTGCTCCTTAAAAATATTATATAAACAAGGTACCTACATCCTATTAGTAACAGGCTTTTTAGGCCAAAGTTTGGCCAAAAGGGTAGAGGAATTGGGGAGGGTGGGGAAAGGGATAGGGGAGGGCAGGGGAAGGGAATGGGGCAAGCAAGATTTTCTTGGTACCATAAAAAAAGTAAAAACAAGATCTTTTTTTAAATTAAATTTTATTGAGTTTTCAAAAAGGAACAAACAAAAACATAGGTATGATTGTGGTTACATACTCATATGCATATTTTCATACAAGATAATAATAATGAACACAGCATAAAGGTATAATACATTGAACAGTGAAGAGGAACATTGGATTGATAAAGTTATATTTTACTTGCCTCCTAACATTGTAATCACCTTTTAATCCAAGGTAACCATGCTTTTCATGTTTGTTGGAATGAGGCAGTTTTGGCTAGTGGTTTTCAATCAAAAAGGTTTTTATTTTGTCAAACACAATACAATGCATAGAATCAAACAATCAATTGGATAGAACCTCAAACCAGTAGAGGTTCGCAGTGGCAATTGCAATCAGGTAACATGCGAGTGAGTCAATGGTAGAATATTCATATAAAACAAATTATGCAGGATAATAAAACCCAGCCAAAAACAAAGGTGAAAGGGAGAATGGGACATCAGGGTGTGACTTTCATGAAATCTGGCAACATTCCCTGCAGCATAAAACTCAAACAGTTGAAGACTTAGAGGAAATGGGAGAAGACCTGCCACTATCCATGCCCCCCCCCCCAAAGGGATTTGGGGAATGCTAAATACCTGGCCAGGCCGAGGTCTCTGGGCACCAAGAAAGGTTGCGAAACATCTGGACACACCCTCCTGGGTACAGCTGAGGGGGATTCCCAGACTGATACCCGGGGATCCCACCATTCCTCCGAAAAATAGTCGACATGGCCCTCAGGGTCCATCTCTAGAGTTAAAACCAAAATTTGCAGATGTGAGGGGGCAACAGTGGCAGGCCAGCCCAACTTTATAGCCAACGGTCATCTGTTGATACATCACAACATACAGACACGAAAAGAAAGGGGGAAAGAAGAAGAGTGGGTGGGAATAGACATAGCATAGGAGAGGGGATAGTCAAAGAAGTTAGTCACGGGGGGGGGTTCAAAAGTAAGCAGGGACGAAGAAAAATCAATTTCATGCTACAATGTGATCTTGAAATGCAGTGCCCACGGCTCCCAGACACTCTCAAATTTGAGTACCCGATCCTTTAAGATCGCAACCATCTTTTCCTGGGCCATGATCCAGGAGATTTTCCTGGTAACAGCTTGATAAGATACGGAAGGCCTTTTCCAGGCTCTGGCCAAGGTGAGTTTAGCGCCCAGAAGTATAAAAAAAAACAGGGAAAGTGAATGCTTGGGAGTAGGGATGATCGAACTTTTCAAAAGTTCGGTTCGGCCAGAATATCCGAACTTCCCGAAAGTTCGGCCCGGATTTCAGAACCCCATTGAAATCAATGGGACCCGAACTTCGGTAATCAAAAAACACCATTTTGAAGCCCTAAAACCCAATAAATGCCCCTAAAAAGTGCCTAGGGTTCTGGGTCATGCCCCAGGGACTATTAATCACACAAAAAAAAGTTCTTAAAAATTGTCATTTTTGATAGAGAGCCAATTATTGAAAAAATTAAAAAAGAAAAAAAAAAGAGAGATTTTTGGATTTTGACTTTGGATTTAGTGTCTGGGGGGGGGGGGGGGGTCTAAAAAGTGTACCTGTGAAGTTTCAGCTCTGTAGCATGTCCAGAACCATAAAAAAAAGATAGTTTGTATTATGTCACTTATAGAACAGGGATATGGCTCCGCTATTTTCACACCTTGCCGGTTTAGTATCAAGTGGTTTTTTTGGGGCATTTTTGGGGGGTTATTGGAGGCAGGCATAACACCAGAACTTCTGTGTAGGGGTATATATACACACATATTTATATGTATATATACCCATACACATATATGTGAAAGTAGCAGAACACTTTACATGCGCTAATGAAATAATTAACACCAATATGGCTCCGCTCCTATCACACCTATATATTTGTAATTGTAAAATACATATAAGTGTGTGTGTGTGTATATATATACCCCTATACAGAAGTTCAGATGTTTTGCCTGCCTCCAAAGAACCCAAAAAAATGCCCAAAAAAATGCCTGCGCCAAAAAAAAATGCCCAGGTGTGTTTTTGCCGCAGGCGTTTTTTTGGGCATTTTTTTGGGGTCTTTGGAGGCTGGCAAAACATCTGAACTTCTGTATAGGGGTATATATATATACACACACACTTATATGTATTTTACACTTACACATATATAGGTGTGATAGGAGCGGAGACCTATTGGTGTTAATTATTTCATTAGCGCAAGTATAGTGTTCAGTATACAGAAGTTCCGATGTTTTGCCTGCCTCCAAAAAAATGCCCAAAAAAACGCCTGCGCCAAAAAAAAAACAAACGCCCAGGTGTGTTATTGCAGGGTTTTTTTCTGTTCATTTTTTTGGGTTCTTTGGAGGCAGGCATGACATCTGAACTTCTGTATAGGGGTATATATACACACCTACACATATATAGGTGTGAAAGTAGCGAAAACTATACTTGCGCTAATGAAATAATTAACACCAATATGGCTCCGCTCCTATCACACCTATATATGTGTAAGTGTAAAATACATATAAGTGTGTGTGTATATATATCCCTATACAGAAGTTCAGATGTTTTGCATGCCTCCAAAGACCCCAAAAAAAATGCCCAAAAAAACCCTGCAATAACACACCTGGGCGTTTTTTTTGGGCGCAGGCGTTTTTTTGGGCATTTTTTTGGAGGCAGGCAAAACATCTGAACTTCTGTATAGGGGTATATATACACACACACTTATATGTATATATACCCATACACATATATAGGTGTGAAAGTAGCAGAACACTATACTTGCGCTAATGAAATAATTAACACCAATATGGCTCCGCTCCTATCACACCTATATATGTGTAAGTGTAAAATACATATAAGTGTGTGTGTATATATATACCCCTATACAGAAGTTCAGATGTTTTGCCTGCCTCCAAAGACCCCAAAAAAATGCCCAAAAAAACGGCTGCTGCAAAAACACACCTGGGCGTTTTTTTTTTTGGCGCAGGCATTTTTTTGGGCATTTTTTTGGGTTCTTTGGAGGCAGGCAAAACATCTAAACTTCTGTATAGGGTTATATATATACACACACACTTATATGTATTTTACACTTACACACATATAGGTGTGATAGGAGCGGAGCCATATTGGTGTTAATTATTTAATTAGCGCAAGTATAGTGTTCTGCTCCTTTCACACCTATATATGTGCAGGTGTATATATACAGACATGTGTGTGTATATATATACCCCTATACACATGTTCAGATGTCATGCCTGACTCCAAACATGTCCTCAAAAAGGGAAAGGTGGCTTTGAGTGACTCATAGACTGGGCAGGGGACCGTCACGTTGAGGACCGAGGAGTTGACTTGGAGACCCGACGCTAGGGAGAATCTGCAGAGAAGGTCCAGGACGTTGGGGATGGAGGTGACCGGAGAGGACAAAAAGAGCAACAGATCATCCGCGAAGAGGGCGCATTTACTGTATGTTCAGTTGGGCCGCAATGGACCCCGCGGACGTCGGGATTGCGTCGGATCACTATGGCTAGGGATTCGATTGCTATTGCAAAAATAAGAGGCGACAGCGGGCACCCCTGTCTAGTTCCCCATTTAATAGGAAATGGGTCCGAATAATGGTCAGCCGTGTGGATTTGGGCAGTGGGGGAGGAATAGAGAGATCGGAGAATATTCATGAATTTAGGACCAAAGTCCCACCTCTCCAGAATCTCGAAGAGATAGGGCCACATGACCGAGTCAAAGGCTTTGTGTAAGTCTATTGACATAATTAAGGCTTCCTGAGGTGGTTTGCCATCCCATCTGGAATTCAGCAGAGAGATGATGTCTATGGCTCTTGTCTCCCCGGGATAAACCCCGATTGGTCCTTGTGGATGTACTGGCTAATAAATCAGGAGATTCTATTTGAGAGAATTTTGGTGAGAGTTTTCAGGTCAACATTAATGAGAGAAATGGGTCTGTAATTTTGTAATTTTGTGTGGTCCTTGCCAGGTTTAGGAATGACCGTGATGTATGCAGAATTGAGGGTTCTCTCAATCGAATCCCCCGATTGGAGTGCATTATAAAATCTAGTGAGATGGGGGACAAGTGTAGCAGCAAAGTTCTGGTAATAGATTGAAGTAAAACCGTTGGGTCCAGGCGCCGAACCCTTTTTCAGGTGTTTAATCACTCCCAAAACTTCCAATTCCGTTATCGGGTCATCTAACAGGTCTTTGTGCTCTTTCCATAGGCAGGGGAGGGGTAGATAATTAAGGAACGCCGCCGGGGGGCCCCACGAGGAGGTGGGGGCAGTATCATAAAGTTTAGAGTAGAACGAATGAAATGTGTGAAGCACCTTTTGAGGGTGTTGAGAGAGGGAGCCCTGAGCCGTTCTAAGCTTAGGGACCGCTACCGTCCTGATCTTAGGGGATAATTTAGAAGCTAATCCAGGTCCTATCTTGTCCGAAGACTCATAAAATTTAGCTCCAGACCATCTCAATTGTTTTTCCGCCACCGTGGATAGGGCCAAGTTCAATTGGAGCATGGCCCCTTCCAGTTGAGTTTTGGAAAGTGGTGTGGGGTGTCGTTTGTGAGCCTTGCTTAAGATTAGGAACTCTGTTTCCAATTTGACAAGATCCGCTGCCCGCTGCCATTTTAGTTGGGAAGAGAATTGGATAATTTTCCCCCTGATGACCGCTTTATGAGCGGCCCAGAGAGTTCCCGGGGAAATATCCTCCGTCGTGTTTGTGTGGAAATATTCCACTAATTATTTCGTGAAAATGGTGCAATGGACAGGGTTGCTGAGTATGGCCTCGTTCAGACGCCATTTAAATTACTTGCTCGGGGCTGGAGAACGAGTAATCACCAGGACCACCATGGAATGATCCGAGACAGGGGAATCCCTGATATAGGATTTGACCACCCTTGGTATCGTATTAGCGGAGACGAATATGTGGTCAATTCTAGAAAAGATCTGGTGGGGAACCAAGAAGTGTGTGTAGTCCCTAGCCATCAGGTTCATCTCCCTCCAGATATCTACCAGTCCCTCCGTACAGAGCACCCACGCTATACGAGTGCTCTGCCTAGAGGGCCGGCATTGCTGCGCTCGTCCAGGGTGGGATTTATCTATACTCTGGTCAAGTGCAACATTGGAGTCACTCCCCATGATTATTGTGCCTGTCGCCTGAGGTAAAACAGTAGCGGCTAAAGCACGGAAAAATTGTTCCTGACCCTGGTTCGGTGCATAATAAGATAGGAAAGAGTAGGTGCGGCCATCGATTTCCCCAGTAAGCAAAAGGTATCTCCCTTCCGGGTCAGCTACCTGTTGGGTGAGGGTGAATTGGACCTGCTTAGCGAAAAATATGCCCACCCCCCGAGTTTTGTTAGGAGCATTGGCTAAGTAAAACTGAGGGAACTTGGTGTGGACAAACAAGTGTCTGTAGGTTTCTGGGAAGTGAGTTTCTTATGTCATGACAATGTCTAAGTGATGTGAATGGTAAAGGTTAAACAACTTACGTCTCTTGAGCGGAGAGTTCATGCCTTGGACATTGTGAAAGGCGATCAGCATCTGTGCAGGAGATTCATCAGAGGGAGCCATTATGCTCTAGATGGGTGGAGAGCTGCAACGAGGGAGGCTGGCATGTTCTCCCTGGCTGACAGGTTTCCCCGAAGAGCTTGCAGTAGATCAAGGGATCCCCCGGTGACTGCAAAGATGAAAGGGAAGAGAAGATAAGAAAGGGGAGACAAAGGGAGGGGAACAGAGAGGGGTAGAGAGCTGATACATGTACCTGACAAGACAGACAAACACACGTGAAACAAATAACCCAAGCCCAACAGGGATGGGGGAGGACCAATCCTCCACCAACCCTGAACCCAAATGAACTCGCCTGTAGGCAGGTCCATTGCCCCGATCCACAGAGGCTGGAACCCATGTGGATGAGGGTGAGGGGGCAGCAGAGAGCCCACCCCGGCCAGACGCCCAATCCAGGACAATAAGTCGCCGGAGACTTAGAAGTATCAACAATACCAAAAACATTGAATACAGGTGTCTTCCAATAAGAAAAATGAAAAAACATTTTTGAACCTCTAGTCATTGCAAAAACTTCAGAAAGGGAAATGGCGAAGCCCATAAATTGCCAAAAGAACCCAAAAAAACTATATGTAGCTATAGTAGGGGGATGGGGGGGGGAAGGGGGGGGAGTCCGGCAAACAAATGGTGGGGTCAGGGCAAACCATGACCATAGGAGGCCACCCATGGGGGTTGCCCAAAACTGTGGGGATAGGAGTGAGAGTCTCTAAAGAGGAAGGGACATCCAAAAAACATCAGAGCCAAGTGGAAATGTCCCTTCGGGGATATCAAGGGGGCCTAGCGTCCTTGGACCGTTTGGAGTGCTGCCTCTGCCAGGATTGCGTGAGAGGGCTCTGCGGGGAAGGCCTCTTCGTGGATCCAGATCCCTTGAGCGCTGACGAAGTTGTAGGGCCCTGTGTGATCAGTCCGAGATGGAGCAGCAGGTGTTCACCCTCAGGAAGGGAAGAGAAGCCGTGGGTCCGTTGTTGGTAGATGAAGCTGAGGCGGAACAGAAAAGCCCACCAGTACTTGGTATGGCTTTTTGTTGCAGGACCTGAAGCAGTGGTTTGAGAGCTTGACGTATCTGTATGGTGGTGGGCGACAGGTCAGCAAAGATCTACACTGGGTGGCCTTGGATGCTTCCAGAAAGATTGTCAGTGTAGTTAGAAATACAGCGATTGTGCTGTTTGAGTTAGAAAAAAAAAATTAAAAGGGACAGTGTCAGTTATAAATTATCTTCTGCTGTATGGAGCTGTTCTTTTAGTGTGAGGAAAGGGATATGCAGTGTAGTTAGGGTACTATATACCACTATAGTAAGATTCAATAATCTAGTTTTTGTAGGGATAGTTTTAAGTGTCAGGGTTCCGTCTAGTGAGCACATTGCACTGCTGATATATCTACAGTAGGTATACGTGCTTGCTAGTCAGCTATTGTGCAAAATACATTTCAGCGATACATACATCTGCTGTATTTAGCGACAACTTTGGGTCGCATAGCAGTGTGATTTTTGCAGGTGAATTTCACCGCGCAGAGTTGCCAAAGCCTCAGTGACAACTTAAAGGCTGTTCTTGTTGTAAGCGTTAAGTCCACTGCAAAAGGCTTTGCTACTCTGCGTCACACACATCTGCTTTATTTAGTGACAACTTTGGGTCGCATAGCAGTATGCGTTTTGCAGGTGATTTTCACATCGCACAGTTGATAGAGCCTCAGTGAAAAGTTAACGCCTGTTCTTGTTGTAAGCGTTAAGTCCACTGCAAAAGGCTTTGCTACTCTGCGTCACACACATCTGCTTTATTTAGCGACAACTTTGGGTTGCATAGCAGTGTGCGTCTTGCAGGTGATTTTCACATCGCACTGATTACTAGGTGATTACGGTGTAAATAATATTCCTACCACATTTTTAAACAGAGATGCTAGAATTAAGTTAGCTATAAACAGTCTGTATGGTTATGGGATGAAGAAAACATAAAAGCTACATGTAGATAGTGTCTTTGGTTGAGATCACACCCAAGACCTCAGTGCTGCAGGGCAATTGCTCTAAACATGCGATGCCAAATGAGATGTTCAAATGAGCAACTCCAGCCTTTTCACCAACCCTCCACTCTCCCCCCTCAACTCTTGAGTAATCAGCAGCTTTGTTAAAAGAAAATAATACTCTCTATAATAACTTGTGATCTTCTGCCCTGCCAGTTCCAGTTGTTATGAAAGTCCCATAAAAGCCTTTCTTTTTGCAAGTCTCTTACTCAAATTGTTGATGTCATCATGTATGCATGGTCAATGCTGGAGCAGCATACACATCATCAGGATGGGATGTGGGCATTGTTCGAAGTGCCTGCCCACATTCAATCCCTGATGAGCAGAGGACTGGTATGCTGGCTGTCACAAGATCACAGATTAAATGATTATTGTCACTGTAAATCTTATCTTGTCAACTGTTAAGCCTAACATAGATATTACTTTTTATATACTGGTTTTTATTTTAAAAAAGTGTGCATGTTCTGATATCTTGCATTTTATGGCTCTATAAAAAAAATTCAACTGCAGAAATTCTTTTTCTGCTTCCTTCTTCCCACACCATCTGCAACTGTAGTATCCTGAAAATAAACTACATGTCCCAGAACTCAATGAATGCTCTGTATGCCTGTTCAGGAGGGACAGAAAGAGTGGTGAAGGCTCAGGAATGTACTTCTCATATTTACTTATGTTAGGAAAAGAGGAGGCAATGATCCAGAGATGAGGGTGGCAGGTTAAACTGCTTCTTGCACAACACGCATGAAGGGAGAGAGGAGATGGGGAAATCTTGCATGATTGGAGACATTACATCACAAAATATGCCATGCATCCTAATTTTAGTCAAGAAGAAGCCAAACACAATGAAAGCAAAGTTCTACTTAAGAAGTGAATCACCGTTTCAATCACAACACAGAGGAAATTGTGATTTGACTAAAAGTAGAAAATATGCAATCCATAGATTTTATTGGATTATTTAGATGGGCATGTGTCTTTTTTCAACCAGGCTAACTATGTTACAGATTTGCACTTTGAATAAAATGTTTATTACTATTGCACACTTTCTGACACTGCCTGATTTGATTTGATAGTTACTATGAGTTAGGTCCTTGAGCAAAATGTTTCCACATGAAATTATGTAAACTTCAAGGGAAAAGGAGGGCAAGATTGGGTAGCTGTTCAGAGTACAACTGAGGAAGTGCATCCAGTTACCCTTTTCAATAAATTAAAGAAAGTAATACAATTAACTAAAGGTACACTAGCTATTTGACTTGATAAATGTTTATTGATCCTTTTTCCAAAGGTTGCTTTATTGAGGGCTCATGCCGGAGAACATCTTCTTCTAGGAATAACGAAACGTTCCATGGTGTTTAAAGACATTTTACTTTTAGGTAAATCACAATTTTTTGTTGTCTTCTTAATATTTGAATAATTACAATATGTCTGTAAAGATCTCACACATCTCAACAAAATGTCTTTATTTCCCTAAAGGAAACAGCTATGTAATTCACAGGAACTGTAGCGAGATTGAGATAAGTCGCGTTGCCAACAGAATTTTGGATGAACTTGTCCAGCCTTTTCAGGAGATCCAAATAGATGATAATGAATATGCCTGCTTAAAGGCAATTGTATTTTTTGATCCAGGTACATCTTTAAAGTAAAAAATACATGTAAAAAATGATTGAGTGTAGAAAGATTACTTTTAGCTTATGACCCATTGTAGGGAGTTGAGATGTTAGCAGACAAGGGTGCTTAAATGAAATCTGTCAGAAAAAATAATATGGGGATAATTTTGCTGGCTTGTTTGAGCAGATTCTCTACCTGCTCCTGGGCTGTTACCTATATCTTTGCTACACCACTTTAGTGAGACCCTGAGCTGGGACAAGTAGTCTGTGCATATGACATGTCATGAAAACATATACAGGTGCATGTACAACTTGCTGCAGGTCAGTGGCCCAGCATGTAATGAGCACAGAATAAAGATGACAGTCCTTGCACCTTTAAAAGCAAGTTCCCAATGCCATGCTCTAGGCAAACTGGGTTATCTACAAGTAATCAGGAACAACAGATCAGGTGTTGGGGAACACAGGTATGAGCTGAAGACCATTCAGCAACTGCTCACAGTAATAGAGCAGTTTAAATAGGCCACTGGGCACCAAGTGCTAATTGATAGGTGCACGCATGCGTTCGTGATCGCATGTGCACAAATATGTGTGCGATGAACTGGCACTGCAGAAGTGACATTGGTCTTTCGCTTATAAATATTAGCATGTGTGCAATGTGCTAGCGCATGAGCACAAATCTGCACTGGCCTTTTGGTGGTAGAGATCCGCTTTACCTTGCACATGACTAGATTTAAATCAGAATCTATTTTTATTTCAGACTTTACCTAAATTTGCTATTTTAGTATATTAATTCGACATTTATTTATATTTTTACTTACTTTTAAATTGAATTAGTGAATTAAATGTATATATTGTGTTCTACTTTCTATAGATGCCAAAGGGCTCAGTAATCCAATGAAGATTAAAAATATGAGATATCAAGTACAGATTAGTTTGGAAGATTACATTAATGACAGACAATATGATTCTAGAGGAAGATTTGGAGAACTTCTTTTATTACTGCCAACCCTTCAGAGTATCACTTGGCAAATGATTGAGCAAATTCAGTTTGTGAAATTGTTTGGAATGGTAAAGATTGATAATCTTCTCCAGGAGATGTTATTAGGAGGTAAGGCATTTACCTAGCATGTTCATGAGAATATTGTGAATTATGTTGAATGTCCACTTTCAAATATACCCTAAATGTGTATAAAGCCACAAGCCTGGAGCAAGTTATAATTTATAAAAAGTAAATGGTTACATTTTAGGAGGCTGATTAAGAATTGTTACTAATTCATTTTCGTAAAAGTAGCAATAAAAATTTAGTTAAACACAAAATACAATAAAAGGGGGCTTAAAACAATTATGCTTTATTCAAAAAGGTATTGCAAAAAGCAGTAGTGATGTGTAAATGTAAACCTGGATTCTGATAGGGATGGTCAGTGGAAGCTTCACTGCATTTTACTTCACCTTTCAGCACTGTCCTAGAGCTGCAGAGGATCTACTGATATCAGCACATTTCTGTCTGATATTTTCTGCATTCACATAACACTTTTGGGTAGAAAAGGGTGTAAGGACAGTAGGGGAAAAACCGATACAGTGTTTACTCACCATGATCAGTTGCAGATGAAGGCCTACTTATATCAATTTCCTCCAACTCCCTGGGTTTCTGGACTTGCCAAGGGAGTATACATGTCTGAGCTTCCCTCTCTTAGCAGTTCAGAGAGGCTACACCTAATGTGGTAGAGGCAATCAGGCAAAAGAGCTGCAGCCAGATGAAAGGTCCTCCAATGTAAGAACCAACATGCAGGCAGCTGAGCTGGAGCCTAATACCAAGTAGCTACTCCAGAAGACTCGGCAACTGTGAGGAGTGCTCCTTGATTGCTACCAGAGTACTCCAATTCCAGTGGGATGGACAATTGTTCCTTGGGCATGGATCCCTCCATCTGTTGGGCCCTGGACTTCACTGAGAGGGATGATGTTTACGAGGATAATATGTTTGTGTTCTGATTTGTTATATTGAAGTAGATAATTCTGCTCTGAAAAGTCCAACTTTCATAATCAGACTCTGCAGGGTATACATGTTCTTTGCCACAATCAAATAGGTTTTCATTATCATGCAGTGTATGTATGTTTTTGCCATCCTAAACATTTTTTGCATTATTGTCATTGTCATATATGTCATTGCAACACCATTATACTTGTTTAGTAAACTCCAAGTTATAGTTGCTCTCTGTCTTATCATTTAGCCAAGGAGCACCTAAAAAGGCTGTAAGTGGGAGTAAAAGGGCAGTAAAAGAGGTAGTAAAGAAAGATAGGAAAAGTAGTTACAGAAGGGCATTAAGAGATGCAGACTGCAGTAGCCCATAACAATTAATTTAAATATTTCCAAAAGATTGCTATTGGATACTGCACTTTTCAAAAAGTTCTTGCTCTCTGCAGTACCCTATAGATTTATCCTGCTTTCATATTTTTTTTTTTAAAGCACTTTTCATAAAATAAATAAATATGCACTTGGCAGGGTAATACTTATCTAGACTATACCTAGTCTCCTAACTCACACTTGGTTTGATGCATATTCTTTGCTCTAGTAAATATCACTGTGTTTTGAGAGTGTAATACATATTCTCCTAACACATTCTCATTTGTATTACAGTTTTTTCTATTCTTTTTGAGAGTGTTTCTCAAATCATCTTCAGCTTTGTACAGCATTATAAAAGATACCTTACCATATTAATGTCTTTGGCCAAAATTAGCAGAGTAATGGAATTGTGCAATTAATACTGTAGACCGCCACCATTGTGCAATCAAGAATTGAAAGCCAAAAGCAGATTGGATTTTGTAATGTCAGTTAAATTTTTTGGGTTGGGTTTGACCAGGACAGATCATATATAGAACATGCTTTTGGCAAACCTGTAAAATCTTGACAAATATTTTGCTATCTTTTAATAAATATTCATTTTTCAACAGGTTCAGCAACAGAGTCTAGTCATATCCACCATCCTGCACATCCTCATATAGCACAAGACCCTCTAGTGGGACAAACTCTGCTAAGTTCCATGTCTTCTACACTACACTCAGAACAGATTGGTGTGTATATTAAGCAAATTAAAATGCTTCCAATTTGATACAGTTAGCATCTGTTCAATAAAGTTTGAATATTTAAGATCTTTATAAAAAAAATATATGATTTTTGCATGTTTTATCAGTAAATAGGAGTTCTTAATATATGGCAGTATTGCATTCCAGAAACAGGTGTATATTTCCAGTTATGAATATTTTTTTTACATTGAAAATAATAACAATTGTGATAGCTATGTTGCACACAAGTAAGAAGAAGAAACTTTTGTCTACAAAGACTGCTTTTTTCTCTTTGCTTGCATATTTTAAGTTTATATTTTTGACATGTGTATGACTAAACTGGATATCTAAACATTGCTTAAAACACTACTTAATACTACATAACATGTATAAACTACAAATAATTTAATGTATTTTACATACAAATAGTAAAAGTACCTTAGTCTGTCCTGATAGTAATCCCCTGCAATCCGATGTGCTCTATTACTTTTCACATGGCTGTAGATAGGATTTTCAACTGTGGGTATAGGATTATGTACAGTATATGGGATTGTATGGTTGGGTTTTCTTTACTGTTTTCTTTTGTTTTCATTGGTTGAGCCAGATGGACTTGTGTCTTTTTTCAACCTGACTAACTATGTAACTATGTAGATGTAACATAGTGAACATGCATGCCGGAGAGTATATCTCATGGCTGACACTGTGCCCCTGCTGCTTCATTGTCTATTCACAAGCAATGGAGAGTACGGGAGCTGGCCACATCATTTAATAAGACCTTGTCACATTGGAGAGCTATAGCACTAAACACTGGTCCATTGTAGAGAACGTATCCCCTGATGTCCTCTGGAAAATTGACATCTCCATAGTCCCAATCAGCTCCTCCTCCTCCTCCTATTGATTTTCAGACCGTTATGCTTAGTACACATGATCAGAAAATTGGACAAAAAATACCACTTTCAAAATTATCGTACAATACTTAGAACGTTAGAACACAGCTTTTGAGAGCCGATAATGACAGTTCATGCAAAATTATCCGAAGAAACAAATCTTTCTCGTACGATACCAGAACATACGATTTTCATTTTATTAGTACAGGATTCAGCTGAAAAAAAAAAAACAGAAGACTAATTCCACACATGCTCAAAAACGACAGAATACATTACAATACAATACAACACATTACATCACTTCTGCAGTTGTATTCTGTCGTCCAAGAATTTTCATAACTTTAAAATAGTTCATATTCCCATCGCAGACCTTCCTGGATATAGGCACATCTGTTGTGGGTACTGCAGCGATCCCCAGCTGAACACTGGATCTATCACAGACAAACATACATGTTCGCCAGCACACCATGGATCTTGCACAGCAGTCCAAAAAAACTTTTTATTGCAAAGGGATCACATCACATCAGGATAAGTGCAACATTTCGGAGTCACGCAGAACCCTTTCGTCAGACATGTGTGACGAAGGGGTCCTGTGTGACTCTGAAACTTTGCACTTATCCTGATGTGATGTAATCCCTTTTCAATAAAATGTTTCTTTGGACTGCTGTGCAAGATCCATGGTGTGCTGGCGAACATGTATGTTTTTTCTTAACTTTAGTAACCTTTTAATTTTCGATATAAGACTAGCATGCAAAAATGGATGCATATTTGTCAGATATTCTTATTATGTGTACGAGGCTATAGAGAATATAGTAGTGATTTAGAGGTCAGCAGGAGGAACCAGTGAGTGTTGTTGGGGACTATGGAGATACACTTCAAGAGATATTCAGGGGACCAGTTCACTGCAACGGAACAGCATAGTTGGCAAAAAAGATAAGTATGTTCACTCTTTGCAGATGTGTGCAAGAATTAAAAGGTTTTCCAATGTGACAGTCTCTTAAACAGTAACATGATCTGCTCAGTGATCCAGGACTTGGCTGTGGCTGTTTGGAAAGGTTGCCTCTCTGAGCTCTGAAAGGTTGCCTCTCTGAGCTCTGAGCTCTGAGCAGAATTATGAATTCTTTGGAAGGTAAGGCAATTTCCTGATCAGATGGTCGTTCAAAAAAAAAAAACATATTTATTTATACAGTATATTTCAGATTACATAAACTAAAATGAGGACTTTTTGTTCTAAATTATAATGCAGTCATTGATGTGTGTACCTGTGTCTTTATTACAAATAAATTCTTCCAACTATTTTAAATAGGGAGAAGAGACGTTGAGAGCTTTTGCTTAGCTAAAATGTCCAATTGGACATTTTAATCAAGATTAATTAAAGTATAATTTAGGTCAAAAATTTTTTTATTTTTGGATAGAGTAGAGATGGTTAAAAGCCTTGTTAGGTTTTTTGGATCTTTTCCTTCACTTCCCACCCTGTAAACTCAACAGGAATCTGGAGAAAAAAATATCTCCAAGGTGAAATAAGTTCCCTCTTAGAGACCATTTACACCAGTGGACACACAATATCCTCTGATATCTGTGTCCATTTGGTACATTGTCTTGGCATTGCCTTGACCACTAATACCTGCTTAACCACTTAAGCCCCGGAAGATTTTACCCCCTTCCTGACCAGGGCCTATTTTGCAATTCGGCACTGCGTGATTTTAACGGACAATTGCGCGGTCGTGCGACACTGTACCCAAATTAAATTGACGTCCTTTTTTCCCCACAAACAGAGCTTTCTTTTGGTGGCATTTGATCACCTGTGCGTTTTTTTTATCATGCGCTATAAACAAAAAAAGAGCGACAATTTTGCAAAAATAACAATATTTTTCAAAATTTTTATATGAAATTCCCCCCAAAAAAATGTAAAAATCAAAATTTTTTAACATTTTAGGCCAATTTGTTTTCTGTTACATATGTTTGGTAAAAAAAAATTACAAAAAAAGCGTATTTTGATTGGTTTGCGCAAAAGTTATTGCGTTTACTAAGGGAAAGATTTTTATCATTTTTATTATTTTTTTTTTAACGAGTAATGGCGGCGATCTGCAATTTTTTTTTGCGGTACTGCGACATTGCAGCGGACAGATCGCACCCTTGACTGACATTTTTGACACTTTTGGGGGTACCAGTATCATCATTACAGTAATCAGTGCTATACATATGCACTGTTACTGTAAAAATGACACTGGCAGGGAAGGGGTTAACTTTATTGGAGAGGGAGGGGTTAAGTGTGTCCCTAGGGGCATGATTCTAACTGTGATTGGATGTGGCTGTGTGTGTAACAGCAGAGATCTACGGTCCTACATAGCAGGACTGTATGATCTGTGCTTTTACACAGGGGAGAATGACAGGCGGCTGTGTTTACATTAGCCACCTGCCTTTCTCCTGGTGTAACCGACGATCGCAAGTGACTGGCGGACATCGGGTCCGCCAGTCACATGCGCGGGGGGGTCAGAGAGCGAGTGGGAACGCACCTCCAGCGGCGCGCGCTCGCTCCCTAGAGCCTCACAGGCAAGCGACGCAGTACTACGTCACTTTGCCTGTGAGGGGCTGACCGCCGCAGTAAATAGTCGTGCAGTGGTCGGAAAGTGGTTAAAAAAACAAAAAAACATTTGAAAGTGTAAAATGCTGTTAGCATTTTAGATTATTCCTTACCTTCAGTCCTAGAGACAACATTAAACACCTAATAGCATTTCTAGTCCTTCCCTACTATTCAAAACAAAAAGTATTGCCTTTAGGTATACTCTAAGGTTCCTTTTCCTTTTTTTAACCAATACAACAGGTATTTTTTGTGCAAATTCATCAAATGCACTCGATAAAACTTTCAGTGACAAATTTGTTGATGTCAGCTGGTATTTACAAATTGTACAGGCACTAACATACATATTAAATTACTTTATTGTTTATTTTATTATTTTTTTTTTTAACAAGTTCTTACCTAAGCATTCCTCATGGTAGAATTTGAGGCCAATTTTGAATTTCAGTAATGACAAAATTGGTAATTTTACCAGACACACCAAGTTTGTTTAAATCATTTGCTTACCCTCAATATTAAATTGTAAAATAGCTAAGTATATTTATTTATAATTTTGTATTTTAGCCACTCCTGAAACACCTTTACCTTCTCCTCCTCAAGGATCAGGACAAGAACAGTATAAGATATCCACAAACCATGCAACTGTCATTACACATCAATCAATCTTGAAGCAGAAACCTTGATATTTTGTACATATTAAAGAAAAGAATGGACACTGCCAGTTTTGCTTTCTCTGCGGCCCTCAGCACACTGCTGCATTTAAGAAGGCATATAACACAGTCTAGTGGAATTGGACTGTGTAAGAGTAAATACTTGTAACTTGTTAAATTAGATATTTCATATGTCAGACCTTTTATTAATTTCATATCTTTTCCTAATGAAACTGTTATATGGTAAAATTAATAAATTAATACATTTGGCAATATATTATAATATTGCTATTTTACTACTTGTTTATACATACATTCAGGTATATTGTTTGCAAAATATAATTTATGTTCTTTTATTAAAAATGTGTTACTATGTTTTACTGCAAACTTGTATCCAGTCTCACAGTAGATATACTAGCTGTATGTCAAAGTTATTTTACTTTTTGGAAAAGATCCAATTAAACATACAGGATAGATTTTGCCAGAGTAAATGTTGACATTAATGTGATAAATGTGCTTTATAACTAATATTTTTGTTTAGGTAGATAAAATTACTTTAGAAACACCTTTATGCTAAAATATCATACTTCATCCTTATAGACACAAAATACAAGTTTATTCTTTTATCTACATATATAAAGGTAAACTTGTGCCAATGTTTACAGTACATCAGTACAAAAGCAACTGTGATACTCTGTAATTTTTATTTACTCTCATATTTACACAGTAAACTTGTTTATTGAGGATACACACTATAATGCAGAAATGCATTAGAGACACAAATACATAGAATACAGGATATATTTATAATGTCAAAAATCCCAGCAAAGATTTACTGTACATGGTAATAACTGTAAAAATGTTAAAACAATTATTTTTTATTTAATAAACAAAATTACCAAACAGTGTCATTTTTTATTTAGAAAGCCTTTAATGTTAGTAATACTAGACATGTAGATTATATAAATGTCTGAATAACTAAAATAAGGTGCTTACATTTTGGAAAAAGTTAGCAAATTAGGAGGCACTGCTCTTCACACTAAAGTATGCATTTGTCACATATATGGGGCCTTATAGTTTAAATTATTAAGATATGATTTTACAAAAACAGGACTGAGCTTCTGATTTTTTATGCCAACTTTAGAAAATGTTAAAATGAATATTAATTTTAGGTAGGCATGAAATAAATATTACTTTAGGGGTTAAATTGTCAGGCATACTTTGGTGGACATTCCAGATCTCCAGAGTGATATATTGGCATGTCATATATTTTCATCAAGTGGAAAGTCTTATCTGTGTAATTGAAGGAAGTGTGTCAATGTGTTATGCTATCTTAGTTAGCATTGTTTTGTTTCAAATAACCTATACATTTATAGGGAACTCAGAATGCTTACTTGATTAAAAAGGAGGATCCATTCCCTTCCATCTGGCCTAATTGGATATGAGGGTAGTCAGGGGTAAACAGACAGTCAGTAGAGTGGAGAGTACTGTGTCTGCTCTGCATAAGTGGAGCAGACAAGGACATCTGCTCGGTTCAACTGGGGATCAGCAAACAGATCCCCTGCTGAGAAAAATGAATCTGACACTTGTGAAAGGGGCCTTGGAGTTCTCTATTTAACTAGATGTATATATAAATGTAAAAATGTTTAGTTAAGTACATATAAAATATATACTGACTTTTTTAAAATTGTTTCAATCTATTTCCTAAAATAACTTTTGTACTTTATTGAAATTACATCCAGTAGTAAGACCATTATTGCTTTAAAAACTCAAAAAAAAAAAAAGTAGTAAAATGTATAATGAAAGTTCCTAAGTTTTTTATGTACCTTATTTTTTTTTTAAGAAGTGTATTTTTACATGTAATTAACATATGAACTTGACTCTATCTTGATATCAATCTTCTGGGATTCTCTACACAATAGTTTTCACAATGGCAGAGGGAGGGTCAGACCCCATAGCCAACCAAGGTCTGCTGCAGTGCGCAGCACTTGCAGTCTCCATTTCTAAACTTGATCACGGGAGGGGAAGGCACAGTGATAACCACATCGATTTGTTGCTACTCCTTTTTTGCAGCCTATATTTCTTTTCCTTCAGGTCCGGTTCACACTGATGCGATGCAGGAAGGCTGCGAACTCGCAGCCTGTTCCCGCATCGCACACGCACCCCCGGCAGTTCACACTGCCATATGCGATCCGCTGGGGGTGTCAATGTAATCTTAACGACACCCCCAGTTTGATCGCATATCGCAGTGCGATCGTGCAGTTCGCACAGGATCGGATCGCACAAGTGTGAACTGCTGTGCGATCCGATCCTGATGCGGCTGCAAAAATGCCTCCTGTGCGTGTTTGCTGCCGGTGCGATGCGAATTTAGCCATACAGTTTGTATGGCTAAACTCGCACCGCACAGCCGATCGCATGTAATGTTGGAGCAGTGCGCTCCGACATTACATGCGAACCCCGCACACGCACAAGTGTGAACCGGGGCTTAATTGGATTGGAGGGGGATATCTCTCTTATGGCATACTTCCTGTTATGTTTGTTTGTTTGGGTCAAAATTGTTGATGTACGAGGGCGTGGCTTGGACATGGCGGTGTGAGGACGTTTTCACTTGGTGCTCCCGCTCTCCGGCCTCCCTAATCGACCATTACCTGCTTTTTTTGCTGCTATGAGCGTCCGCAGGAAGAGGAGAACTAAGCCCGCTACAGCCTCTTCCTTGAGGACCCCCTCGGTAACCCCGATCCGAGCCTTCTTCCTGGAGTCCGCCAGCTCTACACCGCGGGTCCTGACTCTGACGCCACGTGGGGGACCTGGCCCGATGGCTGCATCCTCGCCTACACGCAGTTCCCCTGTGCTCCCTGCCGCCTCCCCCGTGGCTGCCTCCAACATGCCGTCTCAACTGGGGGATATACAGGACATCTGGACTCTCCTCAGGGCCCTTCCCACGAAGGCGGACATGGAGGCAATAGTGGCACAGGTGGCGGACCAACACCGGCGGGACTTCCAACAGCTGGGGGGCGAGGTGGCCTCCCTGGAGGGACGAGTGACGGCGGGAGAGTCTGTGATCGGCTCGCTACAGACCAGGATATCCCGGCTGGAACAGACCCAGGTCGGACACACTGAAGTCCTTGCCGCTCATCAACTGAGGATGGAGGACATTGAGAACCGGAGCCGTCGCAACAACTTACGGCTCCGGGGCTTACCTGAAGCCACTGGCCCGGAAGACCTTGCAGAAACTGTGAGAGCTGTGCTGTCCCGTGTCCTCCCGCCGGATCCTCCGGTCACCCTGGAGTTTGATCGGGTCCATCGAGCCTTGGGAGCGCGACCCACTGATCCAGCTAGACCCAGGGACGTTATCTGCCGCCTGCATCGGTACTCATTGAAGGAACGGGTGCTCCGGGAGGCTTGGTCCAAGGGCCCCATTGACTTTGATGGCGCTACCATTCAGATATTCCTGGATGTGGCACGGGGCACACTGCAACGCCGAGCAATGCTTAAACCGCTGCTGGAGAGGCTCCGGGCGCCTGAGATCACCTATCGATGGGGATTCCCCCTACAGCTGACGGTGCGGAAGAATGGATCAATCTTTGTGCTTCGCAAGCACGCAGACCTGCCGTCTCTCTGTGACTTCCTCGGCATCGAACGGGTGGAGCTCCCGGACTGGCTGGCCCTGCTTCCGGACCGTGACCAACGCCGGGATCCCCGTGGCTTGGGCTCTCCACTCCCCCGTAGGCAGCGTCGGCAGTATCGGGGTCCGCCTCCGCAAAGTTCGGGAGTCGCTGCACCGGAGACTTAAGACGAGGTGTGTGAGTATGGCCCCCTCCTTCCCTGATTCTTGCCCTTACCTTGGTCCCGATCCCTGACGTCTCCAGCTAGCCCATTATCCATCGCACCCCGCACGCTACTGTCTCCGGTGTGTACTCTGAGGTCCGGCACCCCATCGGCTTTGGATGGTCTGTTGAAGCATGGCCCCCCTTTCATCTCCCGCTGGACTGCTGCTTCCTTGGTGAACGCTCGCACCCCCTGCATGCTGCTGGACCACGGTGCTCATCAGGTGTCCCCCTTTCGCTGACTGCTTTTGCGGACTGCCCTGCTTGACTGTGCCTCCCGGTTGCCCTCTCCCTGTCCTGGGTTTCACCTGCTATGGGTTTATCTAGCAGACTGGGAGAGCTGGGAGGGATATACTGGGCCGGCTCTAGGGGTCTTGTGCTGGGATGGGATATGGCGACCTAGCACCTGCAGGCCCTGGACTGTGGCCTCACGCTGGCTGCATATGGGGATATTTGTTGCGGGGGGTCATGGCGAGCATGTGGGGGGGGGGACCTGGCTCTCACAGAGGATCCTCTTCGGGGGTCCCGCGGGGCCCCGTGCGGCTCTGTCGGTGTTGCCACAGTCGGGGACATGCCTACCGCTTGGACAGACCTATATGGTAACTGGTATGGTAACTGTAAGGATCTTGTCGATCTCATGTGTTAGGGGTTTGTGTAGAAAGTCAGGCTGCCCTTCACCTCTGCTATCACTGACAGCTCCGTGTGTATTTAAAAGCCTTTTGATAGGTGTGCTGGGCTGGAGGCAGTGTTGGGGTTCCTCAATCCCCTCCCCTTTCCCCTCCCCCTCCCCCTTCCCCTCCCCCTCCCCCTCCCCTCCCCCTCCCCCTTTCCATCCCCCTTCCCTCCCCCTCCCCTTTCCCTCTCCCTTCCTTTCCCTCCCCCTCTCCCTCCATTCCTCCCCCTCTCTTCCTTCCTGCCTATCTTCCCCCTCCCCCCTCTTCCTTCCTTCCTTGCCCTTCCTTCTTGGCCACATTCCCCCTCCCACCTCGCCCCCTTCCCTTTTCCCCTCCTCCCCCACGTTTTTTCACTGCCCGGGGCCTTGCTATTTGCTGCGACCCTTGATATTTTTTGTCCTTTTTTGGGGGGGGGGTCCCTTGCGGGGGCTTGTGGGGCTGCGGTCCCTGGGGCCCTTGTGGTCTGTCGGGGGGTGCGGCCCTGGGAGCCGGCGCTCTGGACCATCCTTCCTTGCTCTTGGCTGTTTAGTTACTTTCTGTTATTGTTTTTTTTATGGCTCAATGTTTTGATCACTATGTTCCCCGCCTCGGACTGGCGGTGCTTCCTCCGATGTTCCTCAATGTTTATATTCCTTGTATGATGCTCACATATCACCTTTTCCTAGGTCGACATGGGATGGAAGGGGAGCGGTCACCATCCTCTTTTCGGTGTGGCCTTCCCCGTTCCCCCCATAGGATTTTGTTTTTCCGGGGTTCCCCACGCCCCACTCGGTCTTTGGGTGGTGGGTCTGGAACCCTAGGCGATTTGAGACTAGCTCTCACTGTGCCGCTGGCACTGTAGTTTCGTGGTTCTTCGTTTCTCTCTGTGCTTTTCCCCTCCTACTCCCTCTTTCTTGCCCTTCTCTTCTCATTTCCCCCTCCCCCCCCCCCTTTTTTTTTTTTTCCTCCCCCCCCTTTACCTCTTCCTCCCCCCTCCCCTTCGGTGGTGATGGCTGCCCGCCCGGCTGATCCCATCCGCCTGGCATCGCTCAACGTGAAGGGGCTCAATACCCCCGAAAAGCGCTCCATGGTTCTGACTGACCTTCATCGCCTTCGGGCCCACGTTGGCTTCCTGCAGGAGACCCATTTCAGAGTTGCCAAAATCCCTTCACTGTCTACCACAGTTGCTCGCCTGATTCCAGATCAAGAGGGGTTAGCATTTTGATAGGTAGCCAAACTCCGTGGACGTGCTTAGACTCGTGGAGCGACGAGATGGGCAGAGCTCTATTTGTGAAGGGTCGTCTGGGCTCTGTATTGGTCACCCTGGTCAACTTATACCTGCCCAATACGGAACAGGTCCCGTTCCTAGAATCATTGCTCTCCAAACTCCACGATTTTATGGAAGGTCAGGTTCTCCTTGGAGGCGACCTCAATTTTGTCCTGGATCCGATCCTGGACGCTTCTCGCGGAACATCCCACATATCCTACGCGGCGCTAAAGCGACTTAAGAAGGGCTTTCACGCCTTTCATCTAGTTGATGCGTGGAGGGTCCTCCATCCGAACACTAGAGACTACACTTTTTACTCTTCTCCCCATGACTCCTACTCGCGCATCGATTATTTTCTGGTTCCCCAAGCCCTGCTGGGACGTGTAGTGTCGGCGTCTATTGGCTCCATCACTGTCTCCGACCATGCGCCGGTGATCCTTGAGATGGACCTACGCACCCCGGAGACACGTCAATGGCAGTGGCGGCTCAATGACAGTCTCCTCCAGGATCCTAGCCTCCTAGAAGAACTTAGGACCGAACTTAGGGGGTTCTTTGCGACTAATGCTCTTCCGGAAAGTTCGCCGCTAATGGTGTGGGAGGCTCATAAGTCTTACATGCGGGGGGTCCTGATTAAATTAGGGTCTCAACGCAAACGTGCACGGACACAACAGGTACAGGATCTTCTGAAGCGTATAGCTTCGCTAGAGGCCACCCACAAGAGAACGCTGGCACAATCGGCCCTTCAGGAGCTGACTGTTCTTCGGGATCAGCTGCGCTCCTTGGCCCTTTTCAAAGCGAAGGCTTCGTTAGCCAAATGCAGACGCGTGTTCTATGAGCATGGAAATAAATGTGGCAGGATCCTTGCACGAGCCTTACGAAAACAGCGGGCACAGACGTTTATCCCAGAAATTCTCTCCTCGTCGCGACGAAAGGTCCACACCACGGAGGATATTGCTGAGGCCTTCCGCAGGTACTATTCCTCATTATACAATCTGGCTCCAGACTCATCTTCGCCGGCCCGGGCAGCGCTCCGCTCTCGGATCAGGACGTACTTGCAGACCTCCGGGCTCCCCGGTCTTCCCACAGAGGCTCTAGAATGATTGGATGAGCCCCTCCTCCATGCCGAACTCTCGGGGGCCGTGGCGGGAGCTCAGAGTGGCAAGGCGCCAGGGCCAGATGGCTTCTCTCTGGCCTACTATAAAAGTTTTGAGGACATTCTGGCTCTCCACTTTCTTGCCGCATATAACGCAGCGGGTTCAGGGGCGGAGTTCCCAGTGGACTCCCTCCGCGCTCACATCACGGTGATAGCGAAGGAGGGTAAGGACCCCCTCCTTTGCCAGAGCTACAGGCCTATTTCGCTCCTTAATGTGGACTTGAAATTGTTCACCAAGATCCTGGCCTCTCGTTTGGCCCCCCTGCTCCCGCAACTGGTGGACGATGATCAAGTGGGCTTTGTACCCTCCCGGGAAGCAAGGGACAACACCACGAAGGCTATTGATCTGCTGCACTTGGCGTGCGCCCGGAGAATCCCCATGCTGCTCCTCTCGACGGACGCCGAAAAGGCGTTTGATCGGGTGAATTGGGTCTTCCTTATGGAGACCATGAGACATATTGGGCTGGGACAACGCATGTTGTCCTGGATTGGTGCGATTTACTCTCGCCCGTCGGCCTGCGTTAAGATCAACGGCTTGCTCTCCGGCCCTTTGGAAATATCCAATGGGACAAGGCAGGGATGCCCTCTTTCCCCGCTGATTTTTGTTCTGACCCTTGAGCCTTTCTTGAGATTGGTTAGGGCGAATACTGATATAGGTGGAATTTGGGTCTCTACGTCGCTCGCCCCAAAGGTGGCGGCTTATGCAGACGACCTCCTCTTCTTCTTATCCAAGCCCCTTCTCTCCCTGCCTAATCTTATGAAGGAGTTCCGCAACTATGAAGAGCTATCTTCATATAAAATCAACCATCAGAAATCTGAAGCCCTCCCGGTCTCCGTGCCTCCGGCCTTACTGACCCTTCTCCAGAGGGATTTTCCCTTTAAATGGAGTTCTTCGCATATTAAATATCTGGGCGTTTTTCTCCCTAACCGTCCTGATCGCATCTTCGAATGCAACTTCCCTCCTCTTCTAGTGCATATCCGGAAGGATTTGGAGGGCTGGCAGAAGGGAATGTTCTCATGGTTCGGGCGCTGTAACATCATAAAAATGAATGTCATGTCCCGTCTGCTTTATGTGTTGCAAGCCCTTCCTATCTCTGTCCCCCAGACCTTCCTTCGGAAGATCAATGAGGTGTTCCGCAGGTTTCTGTGGCTTCGGAGCTCCCCCCGCCTGGCGCTCAGGGTTCTTCGTATGCCCAAACTGAGTGGCGGCATGGCCTTCCCAGACGCGTCGCTATATTATGCCTCGTGCCACCTAGCCAGGATTCTGGACTGGCATGTACATGGTTCACTGAAACAATGGGTGCGCATTGAACGAGCTTTGGTGACTCTTCGCCGGAGTCTCTGTTCTGGGGAGCCTCTGCCCTACCGCGCGGGACCTCGGCTCACCCGACCATAGGGGCCACCCTGGCGGTGGGTCGCAGGCTGTGTAGAGAGGGCTCCATCACGACCTTTCCTTCACCTCTGTTCCCGGTGCTCGATAACCAGGACTTCACCCCAGGCCTGACTGACCCAGGTTTTCGCGCCTTGAAGACCAACGGTCGTCACCAAGCTAGACACTTCATTGTCCGTGGTCGTTGGATCTCTCGGCAAACTCTCTTCTCGGATCACACCTTTGCCACATTGTCGTTCTGGCAAAAGATACAGCTGGCTCACTTCCTGCAATCCCTGCCACCGGCAACCTCGTTCACGAGACGCCTTACTCCTTTTGAGGAACTTTGTGCATCGGACTCTCCCTTGCGCCATACTATATCTCTGCTCTACCGCCTTTTATCAGGCTCCGATCCATCCTTCAGACCCCTGTACCTGACTCACTGGGAAAGGGACCTAAGGCTCTCTCTCTCGGACCACCAGGTTGAGCGTATTTTCTTTTTCACCTATAAGACTTCCACGTGCTCCAAGTATCAGGAGGCTGGCTATAAGCTCTTAACCAGATGGTACTACACCCCAGCCAGACTGCATAAGATGTTCCCTTCATGTTCGAACCTCTGCTGGCGATGTGGGGAGGAGGTGGGATCCCTCCTCCACGTCTTCTGGTCTTGCAACAGACTGCAACCCTTCTGGAAGGAAGTGATGTGTATCTCGCAGAAGTTCACAGATCATACCCTCACTTTGAGCCCTGCTCTCTTCCTTCTCCACCACAATAGCTTTCCACGGTCTTCTTATCGGAAATCAATCTTGCCGCTCCTGCTAACGGCGGCAAAGAGCTGTATCCCTCTTCTCTGGAAACAGGCACAATCTCCCACGGTGGCGTTGTGGCTGCGTAAAGTGGCACATATCAATGAA
Source organism: Pelophylax lessonae (assembly GCF_965119305.1). NCBI lineage: Eukaryota > Metazoa > Chordata > Amphibia > Anura > Ranidae > Pelophylax > Pelophylax lessonae. The sequence goes on from NC_138772.1 coordinate 452,366,221, forward strand.
ATGGAGGACCTTGTTGCGACTGACAGGGGCATTAGGGAGAAATTTCTCAAACGATGGTACTATTGGCATGAATTCAGCTTCTCCGATGAATATAAAACTTTGATCGCCTAGCTGGCTGTCGTCGGACCGGGGGGCCGCCACCACCCCCCCCTTTTTTTTTTCTCCTCCTTTCCATTTTTAGTCTCCTCCCTCCCTTCTCTGCTCTATGGCTTCCTTTTCTTTTGAGATTGTATTTTCTTTAGGCATACGTAACCTACCTGCCTCTCGGAATTTATAAGTGAGGCGGGCCGCCGGATCGGTCCCTCCCTGCCCCCATAGGCCGGCCATTTGATGGATGTCGGCGGGGATAGGGATTGAGACCTTTTCGGAGGGCCAATGCCCTGTTGTCGACTCTTGGTTCTTACCTCTCGCATTTATCTATGTTGGACCATATGTCCTGAGATGTGTTTTCACTTATTACCTTGTACATTTTCTTCTGTTTGCCTACTGTTTTTGGACATGTACCACTGCTCTTACATATGCTGTATGCCTATTCCTTTTTCAATAAACAGTGAATTTATAAAAAAAAAATTGTTGATGTACAAGGTGCTAAACAGGTTGGTTCCTATACATATAAGCACAGATTTTTCTAACTGTGTCAATGAGATTAATAACTAGTTTAAAAACTGTAGTAAACTGCAAAAAATAAAAAAGTTTCCCCTGCAAGTTAAGAGTGCTACTAGTCAAGTACATTATGAAAACCTTAGAACAAAGCCCTCCAGTGGCATGCTGTCACCCCTGACAGGGATTTCATCTTCACCAAGTCTAACTCCTGGATTTGCGGGCTCCAGTCATTTGAATGGCAGAGCCGCAATTACATCACTCCTGCATATGTGCATGAGGGACACGGGCGTAGCACAGCTCTCCTTTTAAACAGCATTGAGAGCACAGTGCACATGGGCCCGTGATGTCATTTGTTGCTACTAAAATAAATATCTCCTAAACAGTGCATGTTTAGGAAATATTTAGTGTACCTATAGGTAAGCCTTATTATAGGATTACCTGTAGGTATAAATAAAAAAGTGGACTTTACTACCGCTTTAACCAAAAAAACATTTTTGTTTATTATTTTCTATCCTTCGTGCACTCCCTCCTCTTGCTGATTTCCTTATTTACCTTTTGCATTAGTTATGAATGACATATGTGTTGGGGATTCAGCTCCTTTTTGCTAGATGTATGCCCTCATGCTTGCCCTGAGGGTGGGATTGCATCTTGAACATGTGATATCTGTCTTGCTTTTTGTAAGTCATTATTTGATTGCTGTACAGTTACATTGAATCCCAATGTTCATTATTTATTATTATTATACTTATCTATGTTTTCTCCACTTAGAAGTAATGATGGTGCCTCCCTTCTTCTCCTGATGAAGCAGACATTTTCCAGGAAACGCTCAACTATTTTTCATAATTTCTTTTTGCTTATGGAATATTGGTTTAATTTATTTACATAATTATCTGTATTTATACATTGGGGGTCCCTTTTGCACTGACGGTCGGACACATCTCTTCTTTTTTTAGGAAACTGTGTGTATTTAAAGGTCTTTTAATGTAAGTTGTCAATGTAATAAAGTTTGTTAATTTTATTCTATTTTCTGGGAAGTTTATGGGGCACTGAAAATGTCTATGCTCATCCACAAATGTTTCTATTGTGTACTCCTTCATTATCCTACTTGCAAGCTGGGGTGAACTGATGACCAGACTGCACTTCTTAACTGCTGTGGGAAAAGTGAGGTCACAGATCTAAGGTGGCAAGGATGTATAGAAAAAAATGTGGCTTAAAAAAATTACCATATGTTGGCAGTTAGGAAAGTTCAAATACTCTTTTAATACTTCCACTGTGCATTTAGCTGATTGCTTTGAGTTCTGCTCTGGATAATTTGTTGGTTCTGTCAGTATCACCCTAACTGAATAGGTAATTGGCCAAATAATCAGACAGCAAGTACATCTTAAAGTGGAAGTAAATTTTTGCTAAAAAAGTTTGGAATTCGGCAACCAGAACCGATTAAAATGCAATGGGACAGGAACTGGGCTTTAAAAGCTTGTGATTGGACCAGAACCATCAGTAAAAGGCAATTGATGGGGCAGGAGGATGCTAGGAATGTGATTGGAGTGACTAGGGGGTCCAGAGGCCAATCAGTAGTGAATACGCCCCCCAGTATATAACATAGCCCCGCCAAATCTCTAGCATTGTAATACAGGGATGTGGAAGAGAGTGGAAGCAGTTCTGTTACTCCTGCTGCAAAAGTGTCATTTAGCAATTATTAGTGTGAGGAAAGGGATATCTAGTGTAGTTAGTGTACTATTTTCCACTATAGTTAGATTCAATAATCTAGTTTCTGTAGGGAAAGTGTTAAGTGTCAGGGTGACCCTAGTGTAGTGTAGGGTGAACTGACTCTGACTGCTATGGCAGGGTGACCAAACTCTTCCATGTCAGGGTGACCGCCATAGAAAAAAAGATTGTTTGTATTATAATTGCAGTAGAGCAGGATAGTGGCTTCGCTACTTTCACACCTGGGCGTTTTTGTTGCAGGCGTTTTTTTGGGTGTCTTTGGAGGCAGGCATAACATCTGAACTTCTGTGTAGGGGTATATATACACACACACACGTATGTATATATACACATACACACATATAGGTGTGAAAGTAGCAGAACCCTATGCCTGCGCTAATGAAATAATTTGCAGGCATAGGGCTTCGCTCCTATCACACCTATATGTGTGTATGTGTATATATACATATATGTGTGTGTGTATATATACCCCTATACAGAAGTTCAGATGTTATGCCTGCCTCCAAAGACGCCCAAAAAATGCCCAAAAAAACGCCTGCAACAACACACCTGGGCGTTTTTGTTGCAGGCATTTGTTTGGGCATTTTTTGGGCGTCTTTGGAGGCAGGCATAACATCTGAACTTCTGTGTAGGGGTATATATACACACACACATGTATGTATATATACACATACACATATATAGGTGTGAAAGTAGCAGAACCCTATGCCTGCGCTAATGAAATAATTTGCAGGCATAGGGCTTCGCTCCTATCAAGGATAGGCTTCGCTCCTATCCAAGCCTGGGCGAGCTTCCGGTCCGCAGCTCGCCCAGGCTTGGAACGCAGAAGCTTCCTCGGCGCAGACTGCCATTATCTGAAGGGATCTGCTGCATCTACTACTTAAGCGTGAGTCGCTATTAGCTCATTGTATACCCGATCTTCACTTATCACACTGAGGATATTCTCTCTTTTCCCTCTTGCACCCAGATGGGATCTTTTTGGTCCGCAGGGACCATCAACAGACAGGTTTGAGGAGCATACCCATATCCTGTTTTTGGCTCATATACTTATCATCTGGGGTCGAAGGGTAAGTGTGACACCTAGTGTTTGAATTGGAGAATTACATCCAAAAAGGTATACAGTTAGTATTCTCACTGCTTCTATGATTCAGGATTGATTTATAATCTATTCATCTACCTTTATCTCAGCATTATTTATCCAACATTATTTATTCCACATCATTCACCTATCTGGCATTTTTTATTCAATCAACATTACCTTCTTACTTGGCATTTTTATACTATTTATTCAGCAGCACCTATTGAAAATCACTTTATTTCTAATTCAAATATACACTACTTTTTACTATACGGTTTTACCATACCTCACATTTATTATTCATTTATCTATTTATCTATTGACTTGTTTTGAATTATATATATTTATTCACTCACGTACACAATTAATCTTTTGTGACGTTTACGCACTAAGCACTTTTTTCTCCTCTTCACTCGCATCTTGCACATGCGTTAGGTAGCGCCGTTTTCCAACTACTCACCCTCACAAACAGATTGTTCAGGGACTTTGCTCTGACAGACACGTGGCTTCACCTCCACCCTTTTACTAGGGCTTACTCGTGCTTCTCCCCCACCCACTCGTCATTTTCCCACATTGACTTCATTGTGGTCTCTGCACAGTTGTTTCCCTTGCTGGGGTCTGCTGGGTTTCACCGCGGTCTATGTCCGACCATGCTCCCTACTGGGTTTCCCTGGATCTGGCCCCACCAACCGTGCCGCGTCCGTGGCGACTCCATCCCTGGCTCCATTCTGGCTTTGGGCGCTGGCGGACCAACCTGATATAGCACAGGAATGGGCTTTCTTCTTGCACACTAACGAGGGGTCGGCTTCAGCGGCACACGTTTGGGAATCCTTTTTGCCCGCTCTACGCTGAGCAGACGCATTAACCGTCTTAAATCCTCCTCTAAAGCTGTCCTTAAGCAGGCCCTCACACGACTTGCTGAGCTTACTGAGGAGAGTGCTGCGGACCCATCCTGACTCGTGTGCCTGAACTCAAATCCCAAATCAGAGTGGTTGATCAATTGCACTATGAAATGGCTAAGCGTAGGCTTTTCTTCTGCAGACAGCGGATCTTTGAGCAGGGGGAGTGGGCGGGCAAGCTCCTGGCCTACTTGGCGAATCAGAAGTTTACGCCTCCGGTGGTGGTGTCTTTGGTGGGGGCGGATGGCGCGGAGGTCACTGACCCGGCCCGGGTTGCGCAGCTGTTCCGCTCCTACTATGAATCTCAATATGCCTCCCAAACCACTGTGACTGGCCCTGAAACCCGGGAGTTTCTCCATGCAGTGGAGTTCCTCCAACTGTCGTGTCTCAGCGGGCTGCCTTGGAGGCCCCCCTGTCTGCAGACAAGATTGGCCTTGGCAAAAGCGCTGGGTTCGGATGGCCTCCCCTTGGATTTCTATGCCTCCTATGCTGAAGTATTGGTGCCCGCTTTGTTAGCGACGTACACACATGCCTTTGATGTGGAAACCCTACCTGTTTCCATGAGTGAGGCTACGATTATCATTCTCCCTAAACCTGGGAAGGATCCCCGCCTTCCAGAATCCTACCATCCGATATCCCTTTTACAAGCTGACATCAAAGTCTTGGCTAAGGTGCTTGCCCGCCACCTTGCGCAAACTCATCTTTCACTCATACACTCCGACCATACAGGGTTTATGCCCGGAAAGAATATGGCCATGAATACCAGATGGCTTTATCTTTTTTTTTTTTAATTTCTTTATTGAGAACAAAGCACCGTACAAAAAGGCAGTAGGAGGACGGGAACAAAGTCACTCCAGTTAACAGAAAAAGTCAACAGTGAAATACAGCAGCAGTCAGGCACGGAAGTGAACATGGTGATGACAAATACGCAGTGACCGTGTACAGATCTATGCAGGTGCCTCATGAGAACAATCTGCAAAAATATAGCAAAGGAAGGTGCACTCGGTGCATTTGCATGCCAGGGGAGGCGCAAAGACGTGCCGCCAACCCCTAACCGAGGACACCTTACATATCGCCTAGGAGAGGCGGGTCCAGATACAGCAATGAATGACAGGTAACATAACTGGCAACGAATAAACAGCCACGTAAGAACAAAGGGGGAGGAGGGGGGACACGGGAAGGGAGAGGGGGGGAGGAATGGAGGGAAGAACGGAAGTTACAAGTTGAAGAAGGGGGAGAGAAAAAAAAAAAAGGAAGAGGGCCGGGACGTGGGCACCAGAGCACTTACCCGGCGAAGGCCCAACAGACCGACATAGCCTAACCAATGGCCTGTAAGTACGCGTCCGTACATGTGAAATGCACCCAAGGCCGCCAGCGGTCCCTTGTGAGTTCTTCTGTGTTTTTCAATGTTGCAGTCAGGTCCTCCATACGGTGGGTTTCCACTATCTTAGAGAACCATAATTTCCGAGTGGGGGGTTGAGTCTGCCTCCACAAGGCTGGGATGCAGGCCTTCGTGGCATTGAGGAGATGGATTGTCAAAGACTTCCGGTATTTCTGAATTGGCCTCCCTGTAAGGTGCAATAGGCACAGTGCAGGGTCGTCTCCCACCTCGACCGCAGTAAGCTGTTTGATGACTGATGCTACCTCGCTCCAGAATGCCCGCAGTAAAGGGCATTCCCAAAAAATGTGAAGCATCGTCCCTCCCTCAGAGCTGCATCTCCAACACCTGTCAGGGCAATCCCCGCTCATTTTGTGGAGGACCGCAGGGACCCTGTACCACCTGGTGAGAATTTTGTAACTGATTTCTTGGGATTTGCAAGCCAGGGAGGCCTTGTGGGCCAAAGTCAGGATCTTTTCCGTTTGCTTGGGCGTGAAAGAGACACCAAGGTCGCGCTCCCATTGTTTCAAGAAGGGCAATTGTGATCCCCCGTCCAGATCCAGAAGGAGGGAGTAAAGGAAGGACAGAGCATGTCTAGGGGGGTCACCATCTCGACACAGGGCCTCGAACGTCGTCAGAGGTCGAGGAGTGTAACCTGTTTTCTGCATATGGAGGAGGAAGTGTCGGATCTGTAGAGCACTGAGGGGGTCTAAGGAAGTCCCCGGCCAGGCCACGATCTCCGCGTGAGAAGGAACGCCGCCCCTCGGCCACACATCCATGAGGCGGGTCCTCCCAGACTGGGCCAATGCCCGCACTCTAGCACTCGTGCATCCCGGGGGAAAGTCAGGGTTGCCCAGGATGGGTATTAGTGGGGAGGGCGAGGGGGCGACCGACGGGTGCTGTTGTATTCGTCGGATCTCTCGGAGTGTGGCCCTGATCGTCGGGTGAGAGAGAAGAGGGTCAGCAGGTGTTATGGGCGACCAAGGGGCCAGGGGCAAGGGTCGGCCCGCCACACCATTCTCTAGGCCCACCCACTGCTTAGCCGCCGCATTACCATGCCAGTCGAGAAAGCGCACAAGGTGGGAAGCCCTGTAATAGCGGAGGAGGTCCGGCAGACCCACACCCCCCCTCACCTTGGGGAGGGAGAGGATCCGCATCCCGATCCTAGGGGATCTAGAGGCCCAGATGAAGGATCGAAACAGCGCCCGCACCTGGGTAAAAAAAATGATAGGGACCGCAATCGGCAAAGCCTGGAGGACATAGAGGAGTCTGGGGAGTACGTTCATTTTAAGGGCGCTGCAACGCCCGAACCAGGTTAGCGTTAGCAACTGCCAAGTTCAAATATCCGCCTTAAGGGGTTCCCAGGAGAGGAGGAAAATTTGCCTGAAAGAGGTCGAGTGGATCCGCCGTGATGCGAATCCCCAGGTACACCAGAGACTTGTCGGCCCAGTGAAATGGGAAGGAGGACCTGAGGGCGCGCTCGGCCGCCGCAGGGGAAGAGATATTAAGTGCCGCAGACTTAGTGAGATTGATCTTATAATTTGAAAGTTTACCATAAACATCGAGAGCGTGCAGAATATTCGGAAGTGACGTGACGTGGTTTGTGACAAAGAAAATCAAATCGTCCGCGTAAGCAGCCACTTTATGGTTGCCGCCTGCTAATTGTAGGCCCGTGATATCTGGATTCCCCCAGAGCGTGCAGAGGAACGGTTCAAGGGCCAGAACAAAGATCAGGGGGGACAATGGGCAGCCCTGACGAGTACCGTTCGTTATCGGGAAAAAATCCGACCGCCATTCATTGACCCGTACCGCCGCCGAGGGCGAGGAGTAGAGGGCCAGGATGCACTGCAGCAGTTTGGGGCCCAGGCCAACGTGGGACAGGGTGGCCCTGATAAAATCCCAGGCCACCCTGTCAAACGCCTTTTCGGCATCGGTGGAGAGGAGCACCATCGGGCGACGAGAAGAGCGAGCGAAATGGATAAGGTCTATCACCCGGGTCGTATTGTCCCTCGCCTCCCGGAGCGGTACAAAACCCACCTGGTCATAATGGATCAGGTGCGGTATGTGGGGCAGAAGTCTGTTGGCGAGAATCTTAGCGAATAGCTTAAGATCCGCATTGAGAAGGGAAATGGGGCGGTAACTGCCGCAGGAGGTGGGATCCTTGCCATCCTTGTGAATAAGAGTAATATATGCCCGGAGGGAGTCTGCGGGCAAAGAGCCGCCCTCCCTGACAGCGTTGAAATGAGCCAGAAGGGGAGCGTTGAGACTTGCCGCAAACTGCTGGTAGTAGGGCAGAGTAAAACCGTCGGGGCCCGGCGCCTTGTGTGGCTTGGAGGTGGAGAGAGCCAGGGCTAGTTCATCCTCTGTAATCTCCCCCTCCTGGTTGGCCGCTTGTTCCTCCGACAGGGAGGGCATGCCAGATCCCCGGACGTAGGTCGTGGCCGCATCCAGACCAGGCAAAACCGGTGAAGGAGGACCAGAGGAGCGAAGGTTGTACAAAGAGCGGTAGTAACTGCAAAACTCGTCAGCAATCGCCGCCGATGTATGGACCTTCCGCCCCAAGGTCGACTGCACCTGGGCGATGACGGTGCGCCGCCTGGGACAACGCAGGGCCCGTGCCAGCATCGTCCCAGGCTTGTTGGAATACTCATAGAAGTGACGCCTGGTCCAGGCCAGGCTCCGCACTGCTTTGTGGAATAACAGGGTATTCAGTTCCTCCCTGGCTCGAGTGAGGGGCACCAAGTGTTCCGCCGCCAGGGAACGTTTATGGGACGAGCTCAGCGTGTCAATGCGAGCTAGGAGAGCAGCCACGGCGCTCTCCCGCTCCCATTTTCGGCGCGAGCCCACACGAATGAGGACCCCCCGGTTGACACACTTGTGGGCCTCCCAGACGACCGAGGGCGACAGGGAGGGGACAGCATTATCCACAAAGTATGCAGACAGGGCCGCGTCGATTTCCGCCCGCACCTCTGGATACTGAAGGAGCGATTCGTTCAGTCGCCAAGTTGGGGGTCTCGGCGGTCTAGAGTCCCAGTTAATAGTGAGGTGGACAGGGGAGTGGTCAGACATAGAGAAGGGAGCAATATGAGTGGAAGTGACCAGGGGGAGAGCGCTCTGAGGGATCAGGAAATGGTCTATTCTGGTATAGGTGTTGTGTGTGGCAGAATAGTAGGTGTAGTCCCGCTCACCTGGATGCATCAGTCGCCATGGATCAACCAGGTCGAGGAGGGAGAGTTCCAACTTCAGTCTGCGTAGCTGTGCATAGGAGAGATGAGAGGACCCTCTCGCAGTGTTGAGGAGGAGCTCAGGAGCAAAGTTGAAATCGCCACCCATAACAAGAAGGCCTTCCCGGAAGTCCAAGACAATCGGAGTTAGGTGCTGCAAAAATGACAACTGGTCAGTATTAGGCAGATATACATTCACCAATGTAACCAACTGATGTCCAATAGCTCCCTTTACCAGCAAAAATCTGCCCAGGGGGTCTGCCTGCAACGCGGAGAAGGACCAGGGGGTAGACTTGGAAATGACAATACTCACCCCCTTGGACTTCGGAATGGGCGAGGGGGCATGATACACCCAAGGGTAGTCCCTACTGTACAACTTAGGAACAGAGTCCACTCGGAAATACGTCTCCTGTAGGAAGGCCACGTGGGAGCGACTGCGTTTAAGGTCGGACAACAACCGGGATCGCTTTTCAGGGGTGGAAAGCCCCCGAACATTCAGTGAGGTCAGCTGGTACCCCGGTGGCGGGCGCGCAGGCAGGGCCGGCATGGCTAACACCGGCGCCCACGATCCGGCCACAAGGAGAGATGGAGATGTAAGAGAAAAAAAAAAAGGGGGGGGGAGGGGGGAGAAAAAAGAGAGAAGAGGGGAAGAGGAAAATGGGGGGGGAGAGAAAAGAGGAGGAGAAGCAAATGGGCTCGGATAAAACCTGTGAGGTAAAGGGGGATGAGAGTAGAGGGAGGGAAACGAGAGGAGCACAAACAGAATCAAATAAACCGTGTATCAGGACAAATACTACAATGTGGTTAAACGTAACCGTGCGCAACCAGGCGCAATCTAGTGCGGGGAAGTGGAAGCGGTGAACTCTATGAGAGAAGCTGGAGACGTGACCCGGCGGTGTCAGCCCTGAAAATAGAATGGGAACTGAGGCCCCAGGGTCAGGTGTCCAGTTGAATGGGTAAATGGTCACCGGAGGTGACAATCAGTGCAGAACCAAACCCATATTAACATGCCCAAAGCAGTAGCCTCAACATTACATCCAGCAGGTTCCCCCCCACCGCCCCCAAAAGCAAATAACATTCTACTCCCTCCGCCCCCAACAGGACACCGCCTGAGAAATGGTAATGGGCCCGAAACCAAAGTCAACAATAGTGTGAGGGCCCGTTGAAGATCCAAAGCTCTCCGAGCAACGGCGGCTGGGAGGCACACTGCAAGGAAACCGGCCCACAAGCGGTCGTGGTCCAGGGGGGAGGCAACAACACCTACGGGGCATCTATAGGCCACCCAGGGGGGTGGCGGGGAGGGCAAGGGAGAAACAGTGGCCAGGGCCAGGAGACCATCAGTCAATCAGGGAAAAGGGGGGGTACCGCCTGGAGGGTCCTACAGTTCGTGGGATGCAGGAGTGTCTTCCGGATCTCTTCGCCTGGTGGATCTTGAACGGCGCCTCTGGTGACGCTGAGGTCTAGGGGAAGAGGATCTCGATGTACCCTGTTGCCAGGGAGTGCACAGCCAGTCAGGGACCTGGATTGGGGGGATCCCCAAGAACGAAAAGAGCTCCGGGAGTTGGTCAGGCCAGCGGAGAGCGTAGGAAGACCCATCCTTCAGGACCACCAGGTGGAAAGGATGGCCCCAGTGATAGGTGGCACCGGCAGTGCGAACTGACTCCAGGAGGGGTCTCAAGACAGCCCTCATCCGTAAGGTAAGGCGAGACAGATCCGGGAACAATCGAACAGTGGCCCCATCAAAGTCTAACGGGCCCTTGGACCAGGCCCTCCGCATGATCTCCTCCTTGAGGGAATAGAAATGCACTCTGGCTAGGACGTTGCGGGGGTGGTCGACTCCAAAGCTGCGGGGGGGCCTGAACCCTGTGGACTCGGTCAATCTCAATGGCCTCGGTGGCAGGGCGGTCGAGCAGCTGGTTGAAGATGGCTATTACAGTGGCCTTAAGGTCAGGGCCTTGGGTGGATTCAGGGAGCCCCCGCAGACGAATATTGTTCCTGCGGCTGCGATTCTCACCATCGTCCTGCTGCAGCTGCAGGGTGATCATCTGTTTCTGAAAGAGGGCATGGGACGTTTCTAGAGCGGAGACCCTAGAAGACAGGGAGGATTGGGTCACTTCCACCACTTCCACCCTGGCATCCACCCCGTCAATCTGCTGCTTCAAAGTGTTGATTTCATGGGAGAGCTGAGTCACTATGGAAGCTGCTATCTCCGTGAAGTCCTGCTTGGTGGGGATAAGGGAAAGCATCTCCCGCCATTCCGATGCGGGGGGTGCTGCGGCTGACTGGAGGAGGCCGGCACAGGAGGTGAATCTGCAAGAGGCAGGTCGGGTGTCAGGATCGGGGAGGGAGGACTTCGAGAAGAAGGCACCTGCGGGAGAAGCTGTGGAGGGGCAACCTTGCCGGACTTCTTGCTGGCGGCATGTACTGCAGTAGATGGGCGCGGCGGCGCCATCTTGGAGGCCGCTCGGCCGGACGGAGCAGGCGGGTGCCGGAGGAAGTATGAGGAGATATCAGGTCCCCGAGATAGCGCCGGAGACCCCAGGGGTTGAGCACTGCTGGGCATGGAGAGCAAAGGGAATAACGCTGGCTGATAAGGGCTTGATCACCGGTGCAGGTCACGGAGCTCCACTAAGCATGTCTTCACAGCACCATCGCTAAGCCACGCCCCCCGATGGCTTTATCTTAACCACTTAAGCCCCGGAAGATTTTACCCCCTTCCTGACCAGGGCCCATTTTGCGATTCGGCACTGCGTGATATTAACGGACAATTGCACGGTCGTGCGACGCTGTACCTAAACGAATTTGACGTCCTTTTTTTCCCACAAACAGAGCTTTCTTTTGGTGGTATTTGATCACCTGTGCGATTTTTTGATCATTCGCTATAAACAAAAAAAAGGGTAAATTTTGCAAAAATAACAATATTTTTCACATTTTTTTATATGAAATTCTCCCCAAAAAAATTTAAAAATCAAAATTTTTTAACATTTTAGGCCAATTTGTTTTATGCTACATATGTTTGGTAAAAAAAAAAAAAAAATCGCAAAAAGCGTATTTTGATTGGTTTGCGCAAAAGTTATTGCGTTTACTAACTAAGGGAAAGATTTTTGTAAATTTTTTTTTAAGGAGTAATGGCAGCGATCTGCAATTTTTTTTGCGGGACTGCGACATTGCGGCGGACAGATCGGACCGTTGACTGACAGCTATTACCAATATACCCACTATATTAATAAATTACTGGCCAACCTGATGGCTTTTATTGTATAGCAGGCTCACTTATCCCTCTCTTTCCTGGCCAGTCAGGCTGCATGCGTGGAGAAGGGCTTGGAGTATGGATGCCCCTTGCATATTATTAGCAGGAATTGTGTAATTTTAATGTAGCCATTTAAGTCCTATAAAAATATCTGCTCCCTGTTGATGTATATTCTTAATTTAATTTTTTGCATTTGTACATATTCTCCATGGAAATGCCCAGCTACCCATACCCAATTTTTACAAAAAAACATGCAAACTGACCTTAAGAAAGTCCAAAAAAATTGATCAGATTTGGCTTTCATAGACTTCAAAGAGGTTAAAACACATTGTATGGGGTTTGCAAATTTTTTTTTTCAGCAAACCTCCAATGAAACAAACTTGACTGATTCACTCATCACTACCTGCATTTACCACTTCCTGAAAATTATATGCAAATATATATTCTGTCCATTCGGGGTTCTAAATGTTACAGAAAACAATGTAATTTAATTCACCAGTATCCACCCACAATTGAAATATAAAATTTTGGGTGCAGTTAGCCCATCTGCATGGTTTATTAATAACCCAAAAAAATATGAAACATGTTGCTTTTAGATGTAGCATGAGAGTATATCTGATTTGATAACTATTATATTTCTAATAAACATAAGCTTTCTCTTTTTCAATTTTCATCCTTAACTTCTTTTTCTGTGTTATTGCTGTGTTTTTTAAGCCTATGCACCATAGGAAGCACTTTGAAAGCTGCAACTGAAAACCTAGAAAGCTTAAATTACAGAGAGAAAACATTTTTTGTTGTGTCTTCATAGTGGGCAATCTAACCTAATAATCATAATTTGTGCCATTTCCATTATATTGGAATAGAATAACTGTTGCATTTTAACACTGGCACACTAAGGTACCAATAAGCATCTAAATGTAAAGTTCGACATTTACTCAGGAGGAGTTCTTCTGCAATTAATTCCACAGTCTTTTGTAGATGCTGCAGATGGTCTACGTTAGGGATCATTATATTGAAAATGGAGATGGCCAGTTGAGAATTACTTGAAAATTTAAGGCACAGCTATAAGAGCTGTAATGATATCTTTAAAGAAGCCTTTATTCATGTTTCCTGTGGAGAGAAAACAAAGGCTATGTGTGCACTATTTTCAGTTCTGTGTTCTCATGGCAGATTTAATGCCTTAAGTTTGAAAGTCTAATGTAATGTTAGCATTTGATTTTACTCATAAAACAGCATTCTATAATTGACTGGTCAAGCTACTAAAGTTTTAATGGACCATAGAAGGAAAAAATGCTGACTAGGTTATTTGCACAAAATGGAAAGATGAGATGGTGTAAAACCTCTGCCTTTTCTGTTGTACAGTATCTATTATTTTTTTAGTATTTACTTACTTTTATATGTACCAGCAACTTTATACCGGACAGTATTTCATTATGTACAGGCTATGAAAATTCAAAATGGGTTTTATGACTGTCATCCTAGAGGTAGGTTGCTGAAGTGTTAGATTCATATGCAAAAAAAAAAAAAAACAATGAAAACATACTGAAATCCTAAAGCCACAAGTATAGTCAGAAGGCATATGTGATCACAGAGCAGTTTTTTTCAAGTTCACTAATTTCTTGATTTGCTAACTTCATCTTAAATATCCAAACTGGATGGACTTGCATTTTTCAAAGTGTTCTAAGTACCATAAATGTGTAAAATTAAATTGGTACAGGTAAAGAATCGAGTATTTTGCTGATATTGTAATTAGTCATAAAAATGGTTTCAAAACTTGAACCATGGTGATTTGTCCAATCTGCAGAAAATATGCCTACATGATTCAAAACATTCCTAAATTGTATAGTTCTTTAGTCATAAGACATGTTCCACATGGAAGAAATGAGCAGAAAATAAAACTAATGAAGCACTAATGCAGTCATCATTAATTATAATGTTAATTTGAAGATGATGTCACGGTATGGGGGTCAGGCTCAAAGACCAGTAGCTATAGCAGTAGAGGGACTCCAACCGACCAGCAGGATTGGTAGACAAGCAGGTCACCCAGGCAAATAACACAGGCTCACATGAGGTGCGGAATTTACTGTAAGTACTAACTGGTTCACCAGAGCTCCCGATGGTGGAGATGGGTTTAGATGTGTTTAGTACCAGGTCGCGGTCCTCTGGATCACCCATCCAGGAGGTTAGCAAGTCGGGGTCCAGTAGCATACATAGCAGCTAATGATTAAACAGAAGCTTAGTCAGTAAACAAGCCAAAGGTTGGTAACAAGTAGTTGCAGGTTGGGATTAAGGATGATCGAACTTTTGAAAAGTTCGGTTCGACCAGAACACCCGAATTTTCCAAAAGTTCGGTTCGGATTTCAGAACCCCATTGAAATCAATGGGACCCGAACTTCGGTAATCAAAAAACACCATTTTGAAGCCCTAAAACCCAATAAATGCCCCTAAAAAGTGCCTAGGGTTCTTGGTCATGCCCCATTAACTATTAATCACACAAAAAAAGTTCTTAAAAATTGTCATTTTTGATAAAAAAGCCAATTATTGAAAAAATTAAAAAGAAAAAAAAAGAGAGATTTTTTTTATTTTTACTTTGGATTTAGTATCTGGGGGGTTTAAAAGGTGTGCATGTGAAGTTTCAGCTCTGTAGCATGTCCAGAACCATGAAAAAAAAAGATAATTTTTCAGTAGAACAGGGATGTGGGTTGGGACCCTCCTTTAACTTTAACACCTATATGATCTTTTTTTTCTGGTTCTGGACATGCTACAGAGCTGAAACTTCACAGGTACACCTTTTAGACCCCCCAGACACAAAATCACACAAAAAAGTTCTTAAAAATTGTCATTTTTGATAAAAAAGCCAATTATTGAAAAAATTAAAAAAGAGATTTTTTGATTTTTACTTTGGATTTCAGATCTGGGGGGTCTAAAAAGTGTACATGTGAAGTCTCAGCTCTGTAGCATGTCCAGAACCAGAAAAAAAACATGTGACAGGGGGTTGTCTCCGCTCCTGTAACACCTTGCTGGTTTAATAGAAGGCATTTTTTTGGGATCTTTGCAGTCAGGAAAAACATCTGAACTTGTGTATAGTGGAAACAGTGACAATAGGTCAATTAGTTTTAGTATTAATCATAGTAATAGGAAACACAAGGGTAATATAAGGACACTGAATTTCAAAAGAGCCAATTTCCCAAAACTGCGCACTTTGCTAGAAAATATCGAATGGGATAGAACCCTGGGAACAAAGAACACGGAGGAGAAATGGGAGTGCTTCAAGAGCATACTAAACAAAGGGATTACCCAGTGCATTCCAAATTGAAACATATTTCAAAAGAGCAAAACTAAACCCTGGGTAGCTAAACTCCAACATAAAAATGCATATTAATACTAAAGAAAAGGTCTTCAAAAAATACAAGGCTGAGGGGTCATTGGCAGCATTCAAGCATTACATAGAGTGTAATAAGAAATAGAAAGGCGAAATCAAGGCGGCTAAAATAGAACACGAGAGACATATATCGGAAGAGAGTAAAAAGAACCCCAAGAAACTCTTTAATTATACAAACAGTAAGAAAGCGAGGCCAGAAAACATTGGCCCCATAAAAGACGACAAAGGAAATCTGGCCACAGAGGACAGGGAGAAGGCGAAAGTGTTAAGTAATTTCTTGTCTTCAGTCTTCACAAAAGAATCGGGGGGCTACACTAACCCAGCTTGGAATGCTAAACTAAATAATACACCTCAAGAAGTACCGCCAAGGGTAACCGAAGATAGACTTAGAACTAAACTAGAGAAACTTAACATAAATAAATCACTGGGACCGGATGGCTTGCACCCGAGGGTTCTTAAAGAGCTCAGCCAGGTGATTGCCAGACCATTACTCTTGATCTTTAAGGATAGTCTACAGACGGGTATGGTGCCAGCTGATTGGAAAAAAAGTCAACGTGGTACCAATATTTAAAAAAGGGCCGAGATATATCCCGGGTAACTATAGGCCGGTCAGCCTAACATCAGTAGTCTGCAAGATTTTGGAGGGGATATTAAGGGACCACATACAAGACTTTAGTAATGAAAACTGTATTATTAGTAGTAATCAGCATGGATGCATGAAAAATCGTTCTTGCCAAACCAATCTATTAACCTTCTACGATGAAGTGAGCTGCCAGTGAAGTGAGATAAAGGTAAGCCTGTGGATGTGGTGTATCTGGACTTTGCAAAGGCCTTTGACACTGTTCCCCACAAACGCTTACTGTACAAACTAAGGAATGTAGGTATGGACCATAGGGTGAGTACCTGGATAGAGAGCTGGCTCCAGGAGAGAGTCCAGTGCTTTGAGTCCTCTCACCTCAAAGCACTGACCACAAAGGGTCAAAAACACCAGGACAGATTCCACTTGCAACTGAACACTGACGATAACACCTTTGGCAGAATGGATGGATGGGATGATCCCAGTTGCTCCAAATACCTCCAGGGGATACCGATTAGACAATCCAAAAGCTTGCTCTCTTAGTGGTGTGACTCAAAGAAAGGCAAGGGATCGCACATAGTGAAGTATGTCTAACACATTTATTAATTAAAACATAAGAAAGCCTCTTACTTAATAACAGCATACAGCAGGCACATCACATCCTCTCTTGCTGAATGTAACAGTCATACACTTCCTCGGGCAGCTCTGTGAGACAGCGGGTGATTTCATGGCTCCTCCCTTCCGGAAGGGAGGAGAAAGGGAATACAATAAGACATGTGGCCACTCACTAAAACTAGAGGAAAAACGGTTTAACCTTAAAAAACGCAAGGGGTTCTTCACTGTCAGAGCAGTAAGGATGTGGAATTCGCTTCCACAGGCAATCAAATCAGCAGGGAGCATCGATAGTTTCAAAAAACTATTAGATGGGCACCTTTAAGACCACAACATACAGGGGTATACAATGTACGGTTAACAGCAAACACACACACACATCATAGGTTGAACTGGATGGACTGATATCTTTTTTCAGCCTCACAAACTACGTAACTATGTAACTATCTCTCATCTACTCCCCTGTCAGCTGGAACAGATTCTCCAGTGACATGTATTCCTAATCTGGCTATCATAATACAGGAAACATCCCGTATTAGTGCTGGAAGCTGGGGTGTATACCTCATGTAGGGATGGGCTTTGTGTTGGAGTTGAACACAGCCTGTTCGCTGAATGGCAAACAAATGGGCTTCTTTGAGTTCCCACTGTTAAACTCACTACACTCTCCCTGAAGGAATTCCACTTATAAATCATCCGCTGACCAAGGGATCCAAACCCAAAACCTCTCAACTGCAAGACCTGTATTCTACCACCTACGCCACCGTCAAGCCTGCTTAGGCTGCACACACTCTCCCTGCCTAACTAACTAACTTCTATCTCTAGAACTTAGGCAGGGAGAGTGTGTTCAGCCTAATCAGGCTTGACGGTGGTATAGGTGGTAGAATACTAGGCTTGCAATTGAGAGGTTGTGGGTTCAACTCCCTTGGCCAGAAGGGGATTTATAAGTGGAATTCCTTCAGGGAGAGTGTAGTGAGTTTAACAGGTATTATAGTTAATAATGGCAGGGAGAGAGATTTTTGCTTTGTACAGTTTGTTGAGATCAGATGCAGTGTATACCACAAAGTTATATATATAGGCACTTCAGTTTATGTCAGTATTGCTGAAAAAAATGGCATGGGGACCCCCCCCAGTCCATACCAGGCCCCCTCATGTAATTTATTCACTGTACCTGAGCAGTGGATTATGGGGTGCTCGTGATGTCAGATTCCTATAAAAAAGCTGTCAAACTCAAACAGCTCATTAGCGCGGGAGGCGTTTTGAGAAGCAGGAGCTTCTTTTATTTTTTGTTTTTCTATTTTTCGGTTACGGGCGGGCGGCATGATCATCGGGGGACACTATTATTTTTATTTTTTTTAATAAAGGACTTGTCCAAAACTGGCTTTTATCTTTATTTTTTTCTACACTTTTTTGGTGAATGGGTAGGGCTACGATGTACCCAATATATATTAACATGGGGGGCGGGATCTGGGGGCCCCATTGTTAAAAGGGGGCTTCCAGATTCCGACAAGCCTCCCCCCCGCAAACCCCCACAACCACAGCCCACGGTTGTCGGGAAGAGACCCCTGTCCCCATCAACATGGGGGCAAGGTGCTTTGAGGTGGGGGGGCAGAGCCCCCCTGCCCCAAAGTACCCACCCCTTCATGTTGAAGGCATGTGGCCTGGTATGGTTCAGGAGGGGGGGCGCTCATTTGCCCCCACCCTCATCCTGGCCAGCCAGGCTGGGTGCTCGGATAAGGGTCTGGTATGGATTTTAGAGAAGATCTCACGCCATTTTTTTTAATTTTCGCGTGGGGTTCCCCTTAAAATCCTTACCAGACCCAAGGGGCCTGGTATGGACTGGGGGGACCCCCACACCATTTTTTTCATTTTTTTAATCTGTATTGCTGGGATCCGACAATACTTTACAGCCGCGAGCAAGTTTAAATGACATTTTTTCCTTTAGAGATGTCAGTATTGCTGCAGCAAGCTACATACATTGCACAAATGCACAAATTTTCAGGCACATTAAGGGGGGCCCCCAGGCACGATATTTAAAGGAATTTTTCATTTTTATTGTTTCACTTTAAGCATTATTAAAATCACTGCTCCTGTAAAAACTATTGTTTTAAAAAAATGTTTTTTGCATTGATTTATGTCCCGTAGGGCAGTACCCAGGACCCCCATACACTTTTTGGGCCAATAGCTTGCATTTAAGCCTATAAAATTAGGACTTTAGATTTTTCATGTTCGTGTCCCATAGACTTTAATGGAGTTTGCATGTTCGCTAGAACATTTCCCCTGTTTGAGATGTTCCGGTACAAACCGAACGGGGGATTTTTTTTGTGATGTGTGACGGTATAACCTCACGCTTATGGTAGGTGTTTGTCCGTGTACTAAATTATTGATAATTTAAATACAGTTAGTGATAATTTAAATTATAATAATAATTAATGGCTGCTTGCTGCAAGTTAAAGAGCTATAGAAGACGCCGTGATTGGATGGCGAAACGCATCTAGCGATTGGCTGAGCGTAACCTGACGTCATTTCCGGCCGATGAAGCGCACGCTGCGGGAGCAGCGAACCACCATGCCGTGGTCTATTTGCTTTATCATTAGCTACCATTGTAAGTAGGTTTCTTTGGTAAATAAAAGTTTTTTAAAGAACATACTTCACTATGGATGGCCTTTTTATTCCTATGAGGTGACTCGGAATGTAAGAAGGAGGAACACACAGGATCTCTCCCATATAATTGTGGATTCCAGGCTAAGAGAAAAAGGCGGTGACTACAACACAGGATTTCCATTTAAAGCCTATATACCAACGAGTTGTGGTAAGTAGATAACCACAGCGGGAGCACCCCAATTCGTGGATATTCGTAAAGCACAGAAGCACTTTTTCTGCACCTGATGGACACTTTTATATGGACTAACAGTTATATTTTATGAATGGACTGAACACACTGTTTTATGTTGCATTATATTATAATCTTATTTGCACAAATTTTAGCCTATTTTGCACTGTTGATACATGAGGTTGCACAGATGTATAAGTTTTTATTGCAATATTTGCACATTTATTTGCACACTTTGGTGTATTTTGCACAATACATGCACTAGATTGCACAGAGATATTAGTTTACTGAGAGCAGCGCTGCAATATTAGGTTTCTATTTTTTTGTGATGCCAGTTTATTTTCTGATAGACACATTGTATAAAAAAAAGTTTTATTTTTTTATTTTACTTGGAGGTTTTGTGATTTAGCTATATTTTGACACAGTTTATATATGTTTATACATATGCTTTCACATATGTAGCTACTTTTGTGCAGTTAGATCTGTATCTGATCTGCCTATGGCATTGGAAACCTCTGAGTCATCAGCTGATGATTCTAATTCATCCTAATCTTTACCTCATGAGCTTGCCTCTGAGGTGCCATTTATTTCAAATTAAAAGAGACTGGCTCTTATTTATGTGGTGAACACCATTCTGAAACTAAAGGATAACCCTGTTGCTTCTTCCAGTGATATTCCCAATCCAGAGCCCCTAAGACCACAAATACTTTTTCGGTAAATCCAGTGTCCCAAGACTTCCTGTTTGAAGCTTGGATACAATGTGAAAATATGTTTGCCATCCCCAACCACTTGTTAGTTTAGTTAGTTAAATATAGTAACCTAGAGGTCTATTCCAACCTCAAATTGACAGAGAATGCAGGGTGACTGGACTTGTGAACGCCTTGTGTTTCTGTGGGGTAAGCCACAATAGATTATCAGTCATGAGTGGTTCACAGTGCACTGCCTCCAGACTAACTCAGAGAGGTCCTGGAGAACGCAGTACTTAAGTAGTTGGGAAAGCTGAGCTGCATAATAATATTTGGCAAAATGCAGGATCCCCATAACCCCTTCCTATTTGGGGCATATTAAGGTCATGAAGGGAAGCCAGGGTTAATTGCTCTCCAAATATATTGTGAAACCTTGTACTGCAAGATGCGCAATGAAGTGGGCCAGAAAAGGCATCAATAATACTCTAAAAAGATACAAAATTGTGGATAATAGTGTCATTTTAACTGCTGAAATCAAACCCATCCAGGACATGAGTAAGGAGGACAAGCTTGACATATGGAAAAGCAAGTGGGCCAGCATCAGGGGTAATTTGCACTATAGAGGGCAAGGTAATTTACAGTAATACCAGCCATTACTGTTGCTTTAACATTTGACTCATAATTTCAATAGGGTATAGATTTGGCACCCCAGACTTCAGTAATGTTATTCAAACCAACCTCAAACTGAACTCATGTATGTTTGACTTATCCTTCCTGTGGAGGTGGAAGTGTCCCACCTTAACAAAGCAACCACTATACTTGTGTAGGATGCTTCTGTCTTTAAGTACCCAACTGATAAACGGTTGGAAATCCTATGCAGGGTTCTGTCTTCACTGACTGGCCACGCTGTTCACCCCATCTTGGCTGTGACCTTATTTTGCTAAACCTTGGATGACTGGTCAAAGTACCTTAAATGACAACTTCCCACTGCTGCATTTGATCCTTTGGTTTTAGAACGTTTGAAGGAAATTGTTGTAGTTTTAAACTACAGTTGTGGCAGGCTGGCAGAGGTTCATCACCAGCATGGATCTCCTTTCCATACTGAATGCATGCAGAGATTTTTTTGATTAAAGTGTTGGACTGCTGCAACTACATCTAAGAAGTGTCTGCCCCGCACGGCCTTCAAGAGACAGCACTTCTTTAGATCTACTCTTGATACCCTTATTGAGGACACTGCTAGCAGTAGGAGATCTCCTTGGGGCCTTAAGTCCACCCAATCCTCGGACAAACCTTCTCTGGCATGAACGTGCACCCCAGCTTTCCAGAGGGACATCTGTTAACCCTTGCAGACACTTGGACTGTTTGCAACTTAGATGTCTGGATGCAGGAGGTTGCATCCAAAGGCTACAAGGTGGAGTTTCACTACTTGTTACATCCATTCTGTGTCACCGCACAGATTAGCATACACTGAGCCCTTTTGGGTCTTTTAGATTTAGGTGTTATTGCCTTGGTTTTCTGTGAAAGACCGATTTTACTTCAACATGTTCACAGTAAAATCTAAAGGTGTAAGACTTCCTATGTCACTCAAAGGACTCCAACAAAATAATTTTACAGTCAGTACAAAAATCCTATTATTGTATTATTCTACCATTTTTCTGTAATAATCCAAAGTGCCTTATTTGAAAAGTAACCTATTTACCATATAATACAAATGAACAAACCTTTTTTTTCATTTTCTTTATGCTATCATTATCTGGCATACAAACTAAAATGTCATGCCAAGACCATGTAACACTTCAGACTCTTTTCTCACTAAAAATCACTGGACAATTATCATGCTAATCTTTCCATAATAGAGAAGTTAATAAACCGTAATGAATGTAAAGTTTAGCACTGACACTTGAGAAGTACTGTACAACAAGAAATCAGACGAATAAATGAGAGTAAATCAGCCAGTCACACGGTTCACTATGTTTTCCGCTGTGGAGGAGGGGGAAGAGCAACTGCAGCATTCCAAATATCTTGATGAGATAATCAACTCCCAGGTGATACTGATTAACTAGGACACAATTTTGCTAGTCAAGGCAGAGTAATCTGAACGCAGTATGATTTATAGACTGCACAGACAACACTCCTCATTATAAGTGAACAGAACATCCAATTTCATTGACAGTTTATACCTAACATCAGCTATTACTATTATTACTTTTATTTTATTTTTTTCTTATTATTTTGATGTACACACACAGCCAGTTAGAAGAGAATAACAGATAATGAGTAAGAATTGTATGGTCTCTAGGGAGAATAAATAGTTAAAATTGACATCTCTTGTCAATGTGCTGATAATTTATTGAAACATCTAATAAAAAACAAAGAGATCCAGTCAGTACAAAACATAATTCAAAACTTGTAAGTTTAGAGGTCATGAAAACTTATTCTGGCTGTTTGCTTAGGAAGTGTATAGGATGTGGTGAATTCAAACTTCAATCTATTTCACAAAATTAGGCGTTGCATGTGTAACAGATACTGCTTTAACCACTTCAGCTCCGTAAGGTGTAACGGAACTGCAACCGACACTATACTTGAGGAAGCCGTCAGTATACGGCTTCCTCCCAGTGGTGAACATAGATATCAGATTTTCCAGCCGCCCCCGTACAAAACTAGCCGACAACTTAGCTTGTACTGGAATCTTCTTTTATTGAACAGTCACACAGAATTTATATAAAGCATGGACCGCCCCCTCCTGATCAGATTACCACACACAGGTCAGGGGTTGCCTGATTACATTATCATATACAGATGAAATTATATACAGAAATATAATTAACCTGAACTGATTATCTAGCCATCCGGACAGAAACAATATGTGAGTTCATTAACATTTAAAAATGGGACAGACAGGCTCAACAGAATCCACATCACATCTCAATACACAAACAATGGGGAGAGCCTGTCTCTGCTATTGAAGTACAATACACATTAGTATCATTGTAAACACAGAACCCATTTGAAGCAATCCAAACTATTAAGTTTCTGTCTTTCACTCCCAGTGACGGTGAGTTCCGTCACATAAGGTTTACCCCCCTTCCTGACCGACCATTTTTTGCGATACGGCACTGTTTGGCTTTAACTGACAATTGCGCAGTTATGGGACACTGTACCCAAATAACATTTATGTCCCTTTTTCCCCCACATATATAGACTTTTTTTGGTGGTATTTGATCACCTCTGTGGTTTTAATTTTTTTCACTAAAAACAAAAACGACTGACAATTTTGAATATATATATATATATATATATATATATATATATATATTTTTTTTTTTTTACTTTCTCCTCTAAAACACATTCAATATGAAAATGTAAACAATCTAATGTCTTCATCATTTTAGGTCAATATGTGTTCTGCTACATATTTTAGGTAAAACTAATTCAATAAGCCTATATAGGTTAGTTTGCCGAAAAGGTTACAGTGTCCACAAACTATGGGATATTTTTTTTTTTATTATTTTTTTACTAGTAATGGCGGTGATCAGCGACTTATAGCAGGACTGCATTATTGCGGCAGACAAATCGGACACCTAACTGATACTTTTGACACTTTTTTGGGGACCAGTGACATTATAACAGTAAACAGTGCCAAAAATATGCACTGTCACTGTACTAATGACACTGGAAGGGAAGGGGTTAACATCAGGGGCGAGAAAAGGATTAAATGTGTGCCTGGGGAGTGATTGCTAACTGTGGAGAGGTGTTTTTACTAATTGAAGACATAGATCGGTGTTCCTGCTTTAAAAGAAACCCAGGATCCATGTCTTCTGTACTCACAGAATGGCAGTCTGCCTTGTTTATATATGTCATTCTGTCAGAATACTAAATGATTGGCATACATTGGGTCCATGGGACCCACTGATCGGCTCCTGTTGTGTAAAATCACAGTGGGAGCAAGCTGGAGGCGGTGTGCCAAAAACCCAGAAGTGCAGAATCACATACAGTATCTCACAAAAGTGAGTACATCCCTCACATTTATGTAAATATTTTATAATATCTTTGTGACAACACTGAAGAAATGACACTTTGCTACAATGTAAAGTAGTGAGTGTGCAGCTTGTATAACAGTGTAAATTTGCTGTCCCCTCAAAATAACTCAACACATAGCCATTAATGTCTAAACCGCTGGCAATAAAAGTGAGTACATCCCTAAGTTAAAATGCCCATATTCGGCCCAAAGTGTCAATATTTTGTGTGGCCACCATTATTTTCCAGCACTGCCTTTACCCTCTTGGGCATGGAGTTCACCAGAGCTTCACAGGTTGCCACTGAAGTCCTCTTCCACTCCTCCATGATTACATCATGGAGCTTGTGGATGTTAGAGACCTTGCACTCCTCCACCTTCCGTTTGATGATGCCCCACAGATGCTCAATAGGGTTTAGGTCTGGAGACATGCAGTGGTTGTCTTGGAGGTGTGTTTGGGGTCGTTAACATGTTGGAATACTGCCCTGAAGCCCAGTCTCCAAAGGGAGGGGATCATGCTCTGCTTCGGTATGTCACAGTACATGTTGGCATTCATGGTTCCCTCAATGAATTGTAGCTCCTCAGTGCCGGCAGCACTCATGCAGCCCCAGACCATGACACTCCCACCACCATGCTTGACTGTAGGCAAGACTCACTTGTCTTTGTACTCCTCATCTGTTTTCTGCCACACAAGCTTGACACCATCTGAACCAAATAAGTTTATCTTGGTCTCATTAGACCACAGGACATGGTTTCTATAATCCATGTCCTTAGTCTGCTTGTCTTCAGCAAACTGTTTGGGGGCTTTCTTTTGCACCATCTTTAGAAGAGGCTTCCTTCTGGGACAACAGCCATGCGGACCAATTTGAGGCAGTGTGTTTATGTGTGCATATGTTCTGAGCACTGACAGGCTGACCCCCCCCCCCCCTCCCCTCCCATTCAACCTCTGCAGCAATGCTGGTAGCACTCATATGTCTATTTTCTAAAGACAAATTCTGGATATGATGCTGAGCACGTGCACTCAAATTCTTTGGTCGACCATGGCGAGGCCTGTTCTGAGTTGGATCTGTCTTGATAAACCTAAACCACTTGGTCTTGGCCACCATGCTGCAGCTCAGCTTCAGGTTCTTGGCAATCTTCTTATAGCCTAGGCCATCTTTATGTAGAGCAACAATTCTTTTTTTCAGATCCTCAGATCTTTGCCATGAGGTGCCATGTTGAACTTCCAGTGACCAGTAAGAGAGTGAGATCAAATAAATCTATTTGTCAAAGCTCTATTTGTGCGAAAGCAAATTATATAAATCTTACAGTATTGCATGACCGTACAATTGCAAGTTAATATACCGCAGTGCCAAATAGCAAAAAATTTCCTAGTCATGAAGGGGGTAAAACCTTCCGTAGGTCAAGTGGATAAGTATCAAAGTAACAAATAAAGTAACAATGTGAAGCACAAAAGCATACAAAATATATAGTATTGGGCAAGAACAATGGCATATGAATTAAAAGAGGAATGTATAAACAATGCAGTATTTATCATCCATGCTGAATACAGAATTCAACATAATTAAGAGCTATTGGAAAAAAAACCCAGCTAGTGTACTGTTTGATGGAGTTAAAAGTAATTGAAAATTAAATTAAATGAACCTGTGTTTGCTACAACATCCAGTCATGCGCAGGGGAATGTATAAAAATAGTTTGCCTTTCTCATACTTGTATGTTTTAGATTGCAATTTTAGATGTTTTTTATTTAGACCAAGAAGATATTTTGTTTAAAGAAAACGAACTATGCTTTTTAAGGGTTTCCTGTGTTATTCTGGATCAACTGTGAGTTTAAAGTTTTTTTTTTAATCTTTTTCTTTTCATGAACACAATAGTAGTATTCATTTAAAGATATTAATAAAGATATTATAATTCTTGTCAATGGATTTGTATATGGTTTAATCAAAATCCAAGACAGTGGTTCTAAAATGTTTAGATCCCACCTCAGGTTAAAATAAAATACACCCATTTCCCACCCCACCCATCTGTGTTTATATTTAGCTGCTTGCTTACCACCTGCGCAAACCGACGTAGGGGGTGTGTCGGCTCGTAAGAGTGGTCCTGGGTGGCGAGTGTGCGGCGCCTTCGGCATGCACCCGTCCCTACTAGGCAGCAGGGATGCCGATGCACGGGACCCTCGGCACAGATTGCATCACCACCCACAACCCACAATTGCTCCCTGCTGAGAGAGAAAACCGGTCAGCTGTTGTAAACACTGCCGACCGTTGTTCTCTCTGAAATGATTACAGAGCGCCTGTGATCCCTCTATATAGGAACACAGGTCTCTGTGATCATTTCACAAGTACCTCCCCCATACATTTAGAAAACACTCCCCTAGGCTCACATTTAACCCTTTGATCACCCCTAGGTTAACCCCTTCCCTGCCAGTGTCATTATTATAGTAACAGTGCATATTTTAAGCACTCGTTACTGTAGTAATGTCACTGGTCCCCCGAAAAGTGTCAAAAATGTCAGTTAGGGGTCCGATCTGTCTGCCCCAATGTCGCAGTCCTGCTAAAAATCACAGATCGCTGCCATTACTAGTAAAAATAAAAAAATAAAAATTACATAAATCTTTTTCCCCTAGTTTGTAGATGCAATAAATTTTGTGCTAACCAATCAACATACACTTATTGCCATTTTTTTTTTTAACCAAAAATATGTAGCAGAATACAAATTGGTCTAAAAGGATGAAAAAAGCAGAGTTAGACTTAGCAGTAACTCCTTTTCTAGTAGTCTTCTAGGACAGCCCATGAGACCTAGGGCTCCTCCTACCAGGACAAGAAACACATTCCAATCAAATAAAAGGCGTCGTCCTAGTCCTCACCTTCAGTATTCTCGAGAACCGTAGGGCATCCTGTAAAACATATATATATATATATATATATATATATATATATATATATATATATATATATAAACACACATAATACATTATACAAGACAACACTGGGTGGGAATCCGGCTGTCCTGGAAGACTGCTAGAAAAGGAGTTACCGGTAAGTCTAACTCCGCTTTTCTCAAGTCGCCTTCCAGGACAGCCCATGAGACGATGAGCCAGAAACTTACCAGTCTAGGGAGGGACTACTGCCTGGAGCACCTTTCAAACAAATGCCTGTTCCTGAGAAGAGAGGAGGTCCAGGCGATAATGTCTAACAAAGGTCGAAAAGTTAGACCAGGTAGCTGCCTTACAGATTAGCTCTGGTGAGGCTACAGCCCTTTCGGCCCAAGACGTGGACAAGGCCCTTGTTGAATGTGTGTTGATACTTGGTGGAACCACATTCTTTGCTAAATAGGCTTCTTTAATAGTTTTTTTTATCCACCTAGCTATGGTGGCTTTTGAAGCTTTTTTTTTTTTTTTTCTTTTTATTTAAAATTTTATAACATGACACATACATATCAACGTCAGAAAAGGTATACAAAAACATAGTATAGGTATATGCCATCTGAAAAGGGGTGGACTGAACTGGGGGGGCAGGATGGGAGTGGCGGGGGGGGGCACAGGATCAAAAGTTTATGACCTCGAAAAGAGAATGGTTCAAAGAGGGGGGGGGTCCTGGGCGGGTCCTGGAACGTGAAAGTGTAGTAGTCCACAGAGGAGTCGGTCTTGAGGGATGAGAAGATGAGGTAGGAGTCCTATTTCTGTAGAAAACCTTTCCGTGAGGAAGGGGCTGTAAAGTCCGTGTTGAGGAGTGTGGAAAGCTCTGATCTAACCCGGGAAACTGAGGGGGGAGTCGTGAAAATCCAATTTGCCAGGATTATTCATCTGGCTACCAGTAGGCAAGTCAGAATCCACAGACGATGTGAAGAGGCGGGAGTGTTTGACCACTTTTGCAGGCGTTTGTCCCAGTATCCGAATAGTAGAAGAATAGGGTCTTTGGGTATGCTGAGTCTTGTCACCTCTTTGACGAAAGATACAACTTGATCCCAGAACAGAGAGATGAAGGGGCAGGACTAGAACTTATGGCAGAGAGATGGTCTCTCCACTGCGCACAGTGGACATTTATGGGCATCCGGAATTGTTTTATCTGAGAGAAAAGGGATATGAGCTCGGTGGAAGATTTTTATCTGAGTTTCTTTCCATACTGCATTAGGGTTGAGTCCGAGGATGGTCCGAAGACCACTAATCATGTTGGGTAGGGTGTCCTCTCCAAGGAAGTCCTTGAGCCAATTGCAAGCGGTAGAGGTAAATAGGGCCGGTGGACATAGCTTCAGGAGATGCTTGTAAATGGATGAAATTGTATAATTAGAGTCCAGTAGGTCGTCGATGATGGAAGCCCTGAATCTATCAGCCGGTTTGCCGGCGGCCTTTGCAAGGAAGTAGAGGCATTGCGCCCAATAAAAGGAGTCGGTATCCTGAAGGTCAAATTTAGTTTTGATGGTTCGGAGGGGATAGGGGAGTACCAGAGTTCAAATCGCACAGGTGCGCAAAGTTCACCAGACCCCTTTTTTCCCAGAGTTGGTACACTGCATGCTCCAGGCCTGGAGGAAACGCGGGATTGCCATGGATCGGAAGAAACTTGGAGAAATACAAAGGCAGTTTCAGAAGTTTGCGCAGCTCCAGCCATGCAATAGCAGTGTCACGCAGGAGAAGGTTGTGACGAAGTTCGGGGCACAATTGGACCCATTTAGTATGAAGGAGAGCCGACAGGGAGAAAGGACCGGACATCTGGGCCTCTAGCTCATAGTTGGAATAACGAGAGGTCTGAGATATCCAGTCCAAGGCCGCTCTGAGTAGACATGACAAATTATACAGTCTCAGGTTGGGAAAGTTAGTACCCGCGTCGCTCCTGGGGAGATGGAGTTTTTTTTAAAGAGATTCGGGGTCTCTTCCCCCGCCAAAGGAAACGGGAAAAAGCCCGCTCCAAATTTTGAGCATCTTTATGTCTGATCAGCAGGGGGAGAGTCTGAAGAAAATATAGTAGGCGGGCAAAGCTCACCATCTTGATTAGGTGGCATCTGCCCAAGAGCGACAGCGGCAGTTCCATCCAGTTATCCAGCTCCCTCGTTATTTTGGAGAATAAAGGGGGATAATTCAAGGTATATATAGAGGCTGGGGTTCTCCCTATTTTAATCCCCAAATAGGTGATATGTTTGGAGGCTATCAGAAACGATGAGTCCCCTTCCCAGGGCCGGATCGTAGTTCCCCCTAGCAGGAGTATTTCACTTTTAGAGTAATTGATTTTTAGACCCGAGCACTTTTTAAAACTGTCAAGGATAGAAACTATCACCGGGATATCGGCTGAAGGGTCAGAGGTGAACAGTAGGACATCATCGGCAAAAAGGGATAGGTGGAGCTCCTGAGAGCCCACACATATCCCATGAAGGGGGGCTTTAGTTAAAAGATAGCGGGAGATGGGTTATATCGCTAGGTTGAACAGGAGCTGCGAAAGAGGGCAGCCCTGGCGGGTACCTTTATAGAGCCGAAATTCGTCTGTGAGGGAGCCCCCCACACACAGTCTAGCAGATGGAGAAGAATACATCGAGGTAATGAGGTTGACGAAGGGTCGACCGGGGAGTGGTCAGAGACAGCTATTTCATGTATCGTGGTCTCATGTAGTTGGGGGAGAAGGGAGTCAGTGCAGAAAAGGTAGTATATTCTAGTGAATAACTTATGGGGATGAGAATAGGAGGAGTATTCCCGATCCGTGGGGTGCGAGTGTCGCCAAACGTCCGTCATAGAGAGAGAGTCCACCATCGACGCCAGCAAAGTGGGGTAGTCAGGGGTGCGGGGATGCGACTAGGGACGAGGGGAGGACCTGTCCAGGATAGGATCAATAAAGGCGTTAAAATCGACGCCAACAAGGCGAGGGACGTTCGGGAGAGTCACAAGATGTGCCGAAATCGCCGCATAGAAGGAGGGGTCAGATACATTAGGAGCATACACGTTGGAGATAACAAGTTCTGTAGTATGTAGTCGCAAGTGAACTGAAACGTACCGACCGTCGGAGTCCACGTCAGTGGATAGGAAATCCACTGGGAGGCGTTTATGAAAGAGGATCAGCACTCCAGCTTTTCTGCCGAAGGCGGCCGAGCCAACGACCTTCCCCACCCACAGTTTCTCCATGCGTTTCATATCCTCTGCAAGAAGGTGTGATTCCTGGATAAGAGCAATGTCCGTCTTAAGTTGTTTGAGGTGACGTAAGACTTTCATCCTCTTAGCCGGGGATCGAAGACCCTTAACATTCCATGTCACTACTGTCATGAGGTGGAAAGTGTAGATCAAGGACAAAAAGAAAACACGTGACACCTACCAGCACCCGGGGGCAGAAACGGTAAACGCCTAGCACGATGGGACCTGACCGACGTGGAGTTGCAGACCCAGGAAGCCAATGGAAATGAGACCGGCCTGATTACAATGTGGGCTGGGAAGGGGGAGGGATAGACAGGGAAAACAGGATGGAACCAGGAACAAGTGAAACAAGCAACAAAGTTAAATATAAACTGCACGAACCTCTCTTTTTTCTGCATGTGTACAACATGGAGCACAGCCCTCCAAGCTAGGACTCCAGGATATGGCAAGATATATCATGGCCCATAAGTTGCAATGGAACCACAGTATCATGGGTCTCGGCCCACAGTTAGGAATAAGGCAACCAAGGTGTACACAAAGGAAACAGGAGAGGAGCACATAGTGTCAAAGATACAAAACATAATGAATCTTAGGCGGGATAATATACAGTGCAAATACCATTAAAGTAACAGAGAATGAACCTGAGAGAAGCACTAAAAAAAGCACCACAATTCCTCCAGTCACTCGACCCAGAGGTGTCAGCTCCAGGGCATAACTTGGCAAAGAGATCCAAAGTAGAGGAGAGATCAGTGCGGGCACCCGGGCGACCAGAGCTAACCACTTCAGAGTACCTTTGACGTTTAGGAGAGTCCTTCCTAGGGCTGCGTTGAACCGATGGCCTGGAAAAGGGCAGGGGTTTGGCAGACGCAGGAGGACCCTGATCGCTGTGGTGAAGGGTGCGGACAAAGGGCTCCGCTTCCTCCTGGAAAGAGAGTTGGTTGCCGTTAGGTGAACGAAGGCGTAGTGTCGCTGGATAGGCCAAGGTGAATTTTAAGCGTTCCTGATGCAGTTTGGAACAGACGGTCTGGAAAGCTTTGCGTCTTTTTGCGACATCGACGAAATAGTCCGCAAAGATAAGAATTTTCATGCCTTCAATCTGGAAATTCTAAGTTTGGCGGAATTTTTGCAGGGTAGCAGACTTGTCTGCGTAGTTGAGATACTTAGCGATGATGGGGCGGGGGGTCTTGCATTCTTCAGAGTAGAGACCCATTCTATGAGCCCGTTCCACCACACACATGCCCTGTTAGCCCAGGGCTGCAGGGATTCTTTTAGCACAGAGTTCAGGTATGGCAGACAGGGCGACATTTTCAGGAACCCCGATAAACCTCAGGTTGCTCCGCCGCGACCTATTTTCTAAGTCCTCTAGTTTATCCATTATAATGCGATTTAGCTTTTCCTGGGATTGTTCAGTGCCCTGGAATTGATACAATTCATCCTCCACATTAGAGAGGCGAGATTCCACCTCATCCAGCCTGTGGGAGTGTACATCCAGCTCCTTTTTGATGCTGCCCATGCCAGCAGCCACTGCTTTCTCTACAGAGGCCGCAATGGAAGGGGTTAATAATGCCACAACAGCCTGGGCAATCTTCTCTGTAGAGGGGTCTTGGGAGGATGGAGCAGGAGCGGGCTGCTGGTGGGGGGTGCCATGTTGAACTTGAGAAGTGTCCATAGCCGCCGCATCCGCAGCGGCGGCAGGGTAGGCCACGGCCTCGATTTGCGAGGTGGCTGGTGGAGAACGCGGGGCGGCCTTTTCAAGGAACCACTCCATGGGGCAATGCGAGAGTAAGCGATGCCGGGTCCCCAGGGCACGATGGATAGGTGGGGAGATGTGGAGGCCAGTAGGGGGAACTGGGCAGCGTTTGTAGGCAAATAAGGGGAGACCCGCTGCGGTAGCTGCTGGAAGCTCACCTACTCCATGCGACGCCCGAACCGGAAGTCTTGAAGCTTTTTCACCCCTATGTGTACCAGAGAACAGCACAAACAGAGTATCACACTTCCTAAAGGTTTTAGTCAACCTCCAGGTAGGTCAGAAGAGTTCTTCTGACGTCCAAAAAACTAAAATTCTTCTCTTTTTCATTATTTGGAGAACTACAAAAGGTAGGTAGTACAATATCCTGTGCTCTATGGAAGGAAGTAGCTACCTTAGGTAAAAACCCTGGATCGGTTTTTAACACTATTCTGTCTTCAAAAATCATAAGAA
Organism: Pelophylax lessonae; assembly: GCF_965119305.1. Classification (NCBI taxonomy): domain Eukaryota; kingdom Metazoa; phylum Chordata; class Amphibia; order Anura; family Ranidae; genus Pelophylax; species Pelophylax lessonae. Next base: position 452,398,792 of record NC_138772.1, read on the forward strand.
AGGGGTCTCTGATTGAGAGGGCCTGCAGTTCACTAACTCTTCGAGCTGACGTCACTGCAACTAAAAATGAAGTTTTCAGAGTGAGTCTTTTTTCTGTTAAGTCCTTCAAGGGTTTGAAAGGGACCGTTACCAAAGCCTGAAGGACCAGAGATAGGTTCCAAGTTGGACATGTTCTGACCACTGGAGGCCTAGCCCGGGCAATAGCCTTGAAGAATCTAGTTATAATGGGATTTTCCCGAAGGGGGTACTGAAGAAAAATGCTAATGGCAGCAGCCTGCACTTTCAAGGTACTAAGGGAGATGCCCTTATCGATGCCCTCTTGGAAAAATTCCAAAATAGATGGTACATCTGGAGATGGCCTGTGTTTTTCACCCATCCAAGAGTGAACCTTTTCCATACTTTGGAGTATATAGCTCTCGTGACAGGTTTTCGACAATTGATCAAGGTCTTAATTACTTTGTCTGAGAATCCCTGGGAACTTAGTATCTGCTCTTCAGATACCAAGCTGTTAGGTTCAAGGATTTGATGTGTGGATGGGTCGCCGGACCCTGAGTCAAGAGGTCTTATCTCCAGGGCAAGATTATTGGAGGCTTGGAGGTTAGGGCCTGTAGGCGTGAAAACCATGGCGTTTTGGGCCAAAAGGGAGCTATCAGATTTGTGTCCTCTTGGAGAAATGTCCAGAGGACTTCTGATATTAGCCTGACTGTAGGGAAGGCATAGCAGAGATTGAAAGACCAGGGGTTCGCAAAGGCATCCACCCCCAGGGACTGATCCCATTGATTCAGGGAAAAAACTCTTTTGTTTTGCTGTTTGTTTGGGCTGCAAAAAGGTCCACTTCTGGAAGGCCCCATTTGGCTGCAATATCTGCAAAGTCCTTTGGATTGAGGGACCAATTGTCCCGACACACCAGGTGGCGCTGAGGTGGTCTGCTAAGACATTCTGAGTCCCCTTCAGATGAATAGCTGAAATGAATGCCAAGTTCAGCTCGGCCCAGGGAAACATTTTCTGGGCTATGCTCTGTAACCCTTTACTATTGTCGGATAGAATCTGCAGATGACTCCCCTTTATGTTCACCTCAAAGACCTTTTACTTTTTACTCATTTGTACTGCCATGAGCTCTTTCTGATTTGACGAGGTCTGAGCTTCCAGTTGGGACCATTCTCCCTGAGCCAACTGGTTCTGGAGATGGGCTCCCCATCCGGAAGAGCTTGTGTCTGTGGTTATTCTTTGAGATATTTGAACAACCCAGTTTTGTCCCTCTGTAAGGTGAAGAGGTGATCTCCACCACCATAGGGTTCTTTTTAACTTGGTGGGAATTTTCACCTTCAGTTCCAAGGAATCTGGAAGTCCGTCCCAGTTCATTAACAAGAAACCATTGGAGGTGACGTTGCTGGTACCTTGCCCAAGGGACAGCTGGGAAACAAGAAGTCATGAGGCCTATGACTCTTGTTATGTCCCTGAGTGAGACCCACTGGCTGGTCTGTAAAGAAGCTACCATGTGAAACCTTTGTTCTGGGAGAAAAATCCTTTGATCCAGAGAGGAGATCTCACATCCCAGTGATCCAAGGAACTCCTGAACTATATGGAGGTCCTCCTTTAGTTTGTGATCTGAATCTGCCACTACCAGGAGATCGTCCAAGTAGGGGGGGGGGATCATAATGGACTTCAGTCTCAATGGAGCTAAAGCTTCCCCCAGGACCTTGGTGAAGATACAGGGGGCTGAGGATAATCTGAAGGGCAGTGCCCGAAATTGATAGTGTTTGACCTCTGGTCCTAGTTTCACTGCCAGTCTTAGGAACTTCTGATAAGCCAGGTGAATGGGGATGTGGAAGTAGGCATCCTTTATGTCCAGTTTTGCCATGAAACATTTTGGATGCAGCAAGCTTCTTATGGAATAAACTGTTTCCATGCGAAAATGCTTGTATCTTATCGAGAGATTTATTTTTCGTAGGTTTAAAATCATTCAATAACTCCCCGAGGGTTTTCTTATCACAAAAGTGTGGTAATAAAACCCTTTTCCCTGTTCCTCCTTCGGAACAGGTGTCAAAACCTTCTGATCTTTATTCCATGGTTGTTCTTTGCTGTCATCAAAGGGAAACCTCCTTTTTAAATGATTAGAAAAAAATGGTTTCCTTTCAGGTTTTTCCCATTCCTGCTTGATTGTATCTAGCAAGGAGCTGTGTACAGGGAAAACTAGCATTTTTCTTATGAGTACATAAGATCATGCTTGCATAATTGCACCTTCTCCTCCTCAATAGGGATGATCAAACTTTTCAAAAGTTCGGTTCGACCAGAACACCCGAACTTCCCGAAAGTTCGGCCCGGATTTCAGAACCCCATTGAAATCAATGGGACCCGAACTTTGGTAATCAAAAAACACCATTTTGAAGCCCTAAAACCCAATAAATGCCCCTAAAAATTGCCTAGGGTTCTGGGTAATGCCCTAGGGACTATTAATCACACAAAAAAAGTTCTTAAAATTTGTCATTTTTGATAGAGAGCCAATTATTGGAAAAATTATTGAAAAAAAAATTAGATTTCTTTGGATTTATTGTCTGTGGGGTCTAAAAAGTGTACCTGTGAAGTTTCAGCTCTGTAGCATGTCCAGAACCAGAAAAAAAAGTTTGTTTATATTAGAATTGCAATAGAACAGGATTGTGGCTCCGCTATTTTCACACCTTGCCGGTTTTGTAGCAGGCGTTTTTTGGGCATTTTTTGGGGGTCTTTGGAGGCAGGCATAACATCAGAACTTCTGTGTAGGGGTATATATACACACACACACACATGTATGTATATATATATATATATATACACATATATAGGTGTGAAAGTAGCGGAACACTATGCTTGCGCTAATGAAATAATTAACACCCATATGGCTTCTCTCCTTTCGCACCTATATGTGTGTATGTGTATAAATAAATATAAGTGTGTGTGTATATATACCCCTATACAGAATTTCAGATGTTTTGCCTGCCTCCAAAGACCCCCAAAAAATGCCCAAAAAAAATGCCTGCGTGCTGAAACAGGGCACAATAACACACGTGCCATGCATGGCACATGTCCTGAACTTGGTCGTGCAGCGATTCATTGCCAAATACCCTGGGGTCCTGGACATCTTGTGGCAGGCAAGGAAAATCTCGGGCCATTTCAGAAGATCTTACACAGCCATGGCTCGCCTTGCTGACATTCAGCAGCGACACAACCTGCCCATCAGGCGTCTTATTTGTAACTGCCCGATGCGATGGAACTCAATGTTGCATATGCTTGATAACTGCACATTTCTGCTGGAGCAGCCTAACGACTACCTGTACAAACTCTGCGGCAGGACAGGTTCTGGGGAGCTTGGGTTCTTTTTCACCTCGCCAGTGGCTGCTCATGCGCGACGCATGCAGATTCTGCGGCCATTTGATGAGATCACCAAACTGGTCAGTCACGGCCAGGGCGCCATCAGGGACATTGTACCTTACGCCTTCTTTCTGGAGCGTGTATTGCGTTGTGTCATTGATCAAGCCGTCGAGGAGCAGGAGCAGGAAGATGAGGAAGTCACAATGTTGGATGAATTCCCAGGGGGTGCTACTCCATCTGAGGCAAGTCAACAACAGGAGTCTGAAGAGGAGTCAGAGGAGGATTGTTCCGGGGCGGATGAGGAGGAGCAAGATGAGCATGCTTTAAGCTTGTCTGGGATCCCTGGTGTTGTCCGTGGATGGGGGGAGGAGAACGAGGATGACATTATCATGGATGATGAGCTGGAGCCAGGCCACTACACCACATCCAGTTTAGTGCGAATGGGGGCCTTTCGTGCTCCAGTGTTTTAAGGGGGACCCACGTATAAAAAGCATAAAGGGCAAGGACCAGTACTGGGTGGCAACGTACTTAGACCCCCGGTACAAACAAAAAATGGCAGAAATGTTATCACCATCACAGAGGGCAGTCAGAATGCAGCACTTCCAGGCCTTGCTGCGAGAAATGCTGCATTATTTTTTTGCGTGCGCTGGCAGAGGAATTTCCAGTCACAGAGAGACAGTTGCAGGTAGCAATCCAACAGCGCCTGCAAGAAGAGGGCGGTTTGAAGATGTGTTGGTCACTTCAGATATGAGATCCTTTTTTCAGTCGACCCATCGACAGCTGTACTCCGGATCCAGCATCAGGGAACGCCTAGACTGACAGGTGTCCGGCTACATCGGGTTAGCGGACGATGTGGACGCTCTGAGGAGTGATGAACCCCTGGACTACTGGGTGGGCAGGCTTGACCTCTGGCCAGAGCTTGCACAATTTGCAATGGAACTGTTGGCTTGCACCCTGTCTAGAGTCCTGTCCGAAAGGACGTTCAACAGAGCAGGGGGGATCGTGACCGATAAGCGCGCTCGCCTAGCTCATGACAGTGTTGACTTCCTCACATTTATAAAAATGAATGAGGCATGGATCTCTGAGGAATTCAACACATGTGACCGGTAGACCATGTTTCATTGAAATTCCTCATGACAGGCCACAAATATCCGCCAGACCCCCATCCACCCACAACAAATCATGGTCCTTGTCTTCAGTAAATACAGCGTCAGAAAAGGCATTTCATGTCCATTGAATGCTTAATTTTTGGGGCCTTTTACGACACTTATTTATCCTGTGAATGGCTAATGTACCTTCAGCCACAGAATACAACATTCTTAGCTGTCAGGTAAACCCATGTGGGCTAATTTTTGGGGCCTATACTGGCCGACACTCAATTCTGTATCCTGTGAATGCCTAATGTACCTTCAGCCACAGAATACAACATTCTTAGCTGTCAGGTAAACCCATGTGGGCTAATTTTTGGGGCCTTTCATGGCCTACACTTACTTATTTATCCTGTGAATGCCTAATGTACCTTCAGCCACAAAATACAACATTCTTAGCTGTCAGGTAAACGCATGTGGGCTAATTGTTGGGCCCTGGAATGGCCGACACTTACTTCTTTATCCTGCGAATGCCTAATTTTTCAGACTGGAATTGAAAATCAATGGGTCTGTAAACGTTCCGCCAAATTGTGGAATGGATGGGGACCCATTTTACAGATGTGTCAATGGACCCTATATGTATTTGACATGTATTTACCAGCTGCTGTCAGTTCTGGCTGATTTAGGAAAAAAAAAATTTTTTTTGCTGTAAAAAAAAAAAAAAATTAGGGCAACTTTTCCAATTGCAATACTTCTGCTATGACATTGTCCATGTGGTGGGACTATTTGTGCACAGTTTGTATGTCTTTTGTGGCTGCAAATATGACCTAAAGGTTTTTAAAGTTCGCCTCCCATTAAAGTCAATGGGGCCCACCGCAAACTTGCGGTTCGTGGACATTTCAGAAAGTTTGTGAACTGCCCCAGCCGATGTTCGTCCATCACTATTGTCTGGTTTAATTTTTTCTCATGTTTCCTTTAGGATTTTAGACTTTTTTTTTAGTTTTTAAAACATGTGGGGGGTTTTAGAAAGTATTCTGGATAATTATAAAAAGTTATATAAAAACCAGAGGTGATTTTTTTTAAGTCATAATATTGCACTTGATCTTTTGTTATCAATTTACCTCAAGTTTGTTTTACATTGTTTAGTGTCTGCCTGTAATTTCCTTTAAAGCATAGCTCCAGGCAATTGATGAACCCTCAAAGAGGATTTTGTCAAGGGGTTAATCTAACAGATAATCTAACAATCTAACTTTACCTTACTCTGCTGTCCCAATAAAGCCACCACTCCAGTCCTCTTCAACATGATTGGGTTAAGTGAAATATCACTTTTCACAGTGATTATGCTCTAGCCCAGGGGTCTCCAAACTTTGACCCTCTAAGTTGTTCAGGAACTACAATTCCCATCATACATAGTCATGTCTGTGAATGTCGAGGTTTGACAATGCCTCATGGGACGTGTAGTTTCCGCAACAGCTGGAGGGCTGTAGTTTGGAGATCCCTGCTCTAGTCTTTCAATTAATCAACCCCATGGTGTCTGCAGTAGAAAGTATGTGAAAGGAAAGTTTCAGGGTGAGGTATGGAAAGCAAACATTTTAAGCTTGGTCTTTATTGGCAGGTTTAATACCATGTTACAGACATGTAATCATTTGTTAAAAGCCATTTGTCATTTCAAGTACATGCATTTTACTGTACTTCAAATAAAGTGGCTGCCAACATAAATTAAATTTGTTAAATTCAAGTGGCTGCAGTCTAAGAAATTAGAACAACAACATTTGCATATTTTTTGCATACACCAACTGACGCTTAAACAGAAGCATTGTCATTTTTCCCACATGAAAAAAATGCTTTGCAATTTAGTGTGGAGTGGGCACAAGAAGCTAAGATGAAATATGGTATTTCCATAATGAAGAAATGTATTGCAGGATAGACAGTGTAAAAGTGGGAACTCAAGATGCCAATTCAAAGGTACGTAACAACTGATAAATTATACAGTATTAGTATTCATTAACTAAAAATTGTAAGTGGGAATGGTGTGATTATGTGTGGCAGTGCCATGGGGTGGTTAGGGGGTGGTAATGAGAGTTGGTGTCTAGCATAGTGCACCTAAATGATTAGTGTAGGGCAAACGGCTTGGCCCGAGCATCAGTTCAGGCTGTGACTGTGTTCGACAGGGTGTTCGACCGCTGAGTGCGCCATAATGCACTGCACACCCCACGGTGCATTTGAACCCCTGATTGGCTTATGCAATTAAGGATTTGCCTAATCAGGGCACAGAACACTGTCAGAGCCATGATTGGAGAAAGTAATGATGACTGTGCCACACTATAAAAGGTTCCATCCCAGAACAGCCATTTGCAGTGTGATAGTGGAGTGAAGATAGATAGAACAGGGCTCTGCTCATTGCTACTGGCGAGTTAGTGTGCTATTAGTTTTCTATTGTGAGTGTAAAGTATCAGTGTAGTGTGAATATAGTGATAGTGCAGCATGAGTATAGGGCGACTATTCATTTTTACTTTAGTGTCAGTTACTGGGAATATAGTGATAGTGCAGCGTGAGTGTAGTGTGACTGTTCATTTTTACTGTAGTGTCAGTTTAGTGTTTCAGGACAGGCTACCTTCAGTATATTGACGAGTGTTAGTGCACTTTTACTACAGTATATTGAAGTGCGTCAGAAAACTTTTACGACAGTATATTGAAGTGGGTTAGTGCACTTTTACAGCAGTATACTGAAGTGCATTAGTGCACTTTTAATGTGATATATTGAAGTGCGTCAGTGAATTTTGTCTGCAGTATATTGTAGTGTGTCAGTAGAGTGCGTGTGTGTGTAGTGAATACTCAAGTTAAAGTGCATCAAACACCACGTTCCAGTGATTGAAGTGCATCCAAGTACACATTTCCCCGTCTCTATTACATTTCAGTAATAAGCCCCCCTCCCATCATGTCTGGGAGGTCAACTAGGAGAGGCAGGCATTTCCATGGCACTGTGAAGGGACCAGCAGCCTCTGTGTCCTCAGTCAGGTCACCATTTCTTCTGTTGCCCATGCTATCCAGCCAGAGCATGCAGAGGAGGTGGTGGATTGGCTTACTAAACCATTCTCATCCTCTATCACCCAAGCAGAGACTTGTGCACAGTCCTACGCAGCTGCCAGAACAGGATATTCTGCCTCCTTGTCCAGAGCTACTCCTGTCATAGCCCCTGCATCATGCATGAAGGAGTAAGCTGAGATATATGAACACAGCACCCACAGCCACTTGCTCCTTGATCATGCACAGGATTTACTTGATTCTGATGTTGGTTCTGAGGTCGAGGAAGGTAGAAACATGAGCCTACAGAGAGGGGAGAACACAAACAACAAATTGGCAGTCAGGTTCCCCCAGCCACAGCGTATTGCCAAGTTGGCTCCAGTGATGACGAGGATGGACGGGATGATGATGAGGTTATTGACGCAACTTGGATGCCAGATAGAGCAGAGGAGGAAAGTAGAGGAGGAAAGTGAGGGCAAGGAACAACCCAAACGAGGCAGCCATCATGGAAGAGTAGAGAGCAGCCACCCTATACCATCACATTGTGGAGCTGTTATCCCCTGGCCCACTTCCTACAGCTCAGCTGTCTGGGCCTTTTTTAGCATACGTGCAGTGGATTGCACTATTGCAATTTGTAATCTTTGCCTCAAACCTGGCAAAAACACCAGCCATTTGGGTACCACATGGTTGACAAGGCATTTAACCTCCCACCACTCTGCCCATTGGCAAGAACATCTGAAAGCCATGGAAAAGGTCACAATTCTGCACTTCCTCACTCCTCACCTTTCAGGTCTACTCCCGCTATATCTCATAGCCTCTCATCAGCCTTCACTGACAGGAATAATGGTATAGCGAAGGGTGTCACAGGTAGGGATGATCGAACGGTTCGGGCCGACCATCGTTTCCACCCAAACATTGACTGTTCGAAATTTGGCCGAATTGCGAACTTTTTGCGGAAAAAGTTCGGAATTTGGCAACCAGAACCGACCAAAATGCAATGGGACAGGAACTGGGCTTTAAAAGCCAGTGATTGGACCAGAACCATCAGTAAAAGCCAATTGAGGGGGCAGGAGGATGCTAGGAATGTGATTGGAGTGACCAGGGGGTCCAGAGGCCAATCAGTAGTAAATACGCCCCCCAGTATATAACATAGCCCCGCCAAATCTCTAGCACTGTAATACAGGGGCTGTGGAAGAGAGTGGAAGCAGTTCTGTTACTCCTGCTTCAAAAGTGTCATTTAGCAATTATTAGTCTGAGGAAAGGGATATCTAGTGTAGTTAGGGTACTATATACCACTATAGTTAGATTCAATAATTTAGTTTCTGTAGGGAAAATGTTAAGTGTCAGGGTGACCGTAGTGTAGTGTATGGTGAACTGACTCTGACTGCTATGGCAAAGTGACCAAACTCTTCCATGTCAGGGTGACCGCCATAGAAAAAAGATCGTTTGTCTTAGAATTGCAGTAGAGCAGGCATATGGCTCTGCTCCTTTCACACCTGGACGTTTTTGTTGCAGGCGTTTTTTTGGGCATTTTTTGGGCGTGTTTGGAGGCAGGCATAACATCTGAACTTCTGTATAGGGGGTATATATACACACACACACATATATGTATATATACACATACACACATATAGGTGTGAAAGTAGCAGAACCCTATGCCTGCGCTAATGAAATGATTTGCAGGCATAGGGCTCCGCTCCTATCACACCTATATGTGTGTATGTGTATGTATACCTATATGTGTGTGTGTATATATACCCCTATACAGAAGTTCAGATGTTATGCCTGCCTCCAAAGACGCCTGGGCGTTTTTGTTGCAGGCGTTTTTTTGGGCATTTTTTGGGTGTCTTTGGAGGCAGGCATAACATCTGAACTTCTGTATAGGGGTAAATATACACACACACATATATGTATTTATACACATACACACATAGGTGTGATAGAAGAGGAGCCCTATGCCTGCAAATAATTTCATTCGCGCAGGCATAGGGCTCCGCTCCTATCACACCTATATGTGTGTATGTGTATATATATATATATACATATATGTGTGTGTATATACCCCTATACAGAAGTTCAGATGTTATGCCTGCCTCCAAAGACGCCCAAAAATGCCCAAAAAAACACCAACAAAAACGCCCAGGTGTGTTGTTGCAGGCGTTTTTTTTTGGCATTTTTTGGGCGTCTTTGCAGGCAGGCATAACATCTGAACTTCTGTATAGGGGTGTATATACACACACACATATATGTATTTATACACATACACACATATAGGTGTGATAGGAGCAGAGCCCTATGCCTGCAAATAATTTCATTAGCGCAGGCATAGGGTTCCGCTACTTTCACACCTATATGTGTGTATGTGTATATATACATATATGTGTGTGTGTATATATACCCCTACACAGAAGTTCAGATGTCATGCCTGCCTCCAAAGACGTCCACAAAAAAGCCCAATAAATGCATGCAACAAAAACGGCAAGGGGTGAAAATAGCGGAGCCATATCCCTGCTCTACTGCAATTCTAAGACAAACAATATTTTTTTCTGGTTCTGGACATGCTACAGAGCTGAGACCTCACATGTACACTTTTTAGACCCCCCAGACACTAAATCCAAGAAATCAAATTTTTTTTTTTTCAATAATTTTTTCAATAATTGTCTCTCTATCAAAAACGACAATTTTTAAGAACTTTTTTTGTGTGATTAATGGACCCTGGGGCATGACCCAGAACCCTAGGCACTTTTTAGGGCTTCAAAATGGTGTTTTTTGATCACCAAAGTTCAAGTCCCATTGATTTCAATGGGGTTCTGGAATCTGGACCCGAACTTTCGGGAAGTTCGGGTGTTCTGGTCGAACCGAACTTTTCAAAAGTTTGATGATCCCTATTCACAGGTCCATGCAGCACATCTGCCAGCAGCACACCACCAGCTGTAGACTATAGTAGGCAAATTTCTCTAAACGAGCTGCTGCAGTGAAAAAAAAAATACAGTCACTGCCACCCAGATGCCCAGTGTCTAAATTACAGCTTTTCAAAGCTGCTGGCTTTGCAATTCCTGCCTTTCCATCTGGTGGATTCTGCCCCCTACTGTGATTTTGTAGAATATTCTATACCACAATGGCAGTTTTCCCAGTTGCTATTTTTTTTGCACTTAAGGCCATTCCAGCTCTGTACCATCATTAGAAAGCAACATTGTGGCATCATTGAGCAAGGCAGTCAGCCGCAAGGTCCACATTTCAGCTGTGTAAGGGCAAGCCAGAGGGTAGTTTGCACCATGCCAGCTGGAGCCAGGAATGGTGGTGTTCAATAATAGCACTAACCTCTTGTCCACCCTTAGACAGGAAAAGTTGACACCTGTGCCATGCCTTGCTGCTGATAAAGGATGCATGTACTGTACTGTCACCATTTGAGGAGGCAACAAGGATGGTGAGCTCAGACAATGCATGCATCTGTGACACAATTTCTGTTGTGTCCCTGCTGGAGCAGACTATGCGTGGCATTTTTGGCAGGGCACTCGCGGCAGAGGCAGAGCAGCAGGAGGAAGAGGAGGATTTCCTTTCCTCTCAAGATCCACTTTATGCAGACACCATTTTTGCGATGCCACAGAACACACAGTAGGAGGAGGAGGATTATAGCAGTTTGGAGGCATTTAAGCATAAGAAGACATACACCAAACCTTAAGAGATGGTTTTCCACCCCCAGAACCCTTGGGAGTAGTACGTGGTTGGGAGGAGGCAGTTCCAGATACTGTAATCCTTAGTGACCCCGAGGACTCTGCTTCTCATGCCTCCTTAAATGTGTGGTGCATGGGCTCCCTTATTCTAAAAGCCTGCGAAAGGACCCGAGAATTTGTGGCATCAAGGAGAAGGATCACTTATAATTGGCAACCCTCCTTGACCATTGTTTTAAAGGGGAATGTCTCAGAACTCTTCTTGTTCTCACAAAGAGAGCAGAGGATGAAATATCTTGAGGCCTTTTCAGACTCTGCTAGGTGACAGTCTCATGGTGTCAGCAAACCAGACCACACGGGAATGCAGTAAAAATTAATCAGTTTATTGGAGGAAACAACAATTATACTCGCACAGCAACAGTGAGGAAATGAGAGCAGGAACAAGCCAGGGTAAAGTCCAGGAGCTGGTAGTAATCCAAGCCGGGGTCGGATCCAGAAGTGGGTAGTCTGCCAAAGCCGGGTCATTTGCCAAAGCTGGGATGACAGCTCATGCCAGGTCTAGAGCCAGGAGAGTCCTCAGCCAAGCCAGGTCATGTATGGAGAAGCACAGAGAACAAAAGACTGCTAGCAGAGATGCACCTTGGAGCACAAACACAAGGGCAATGATAGCAACCCAGCAGGCGATGGATATAGTCAGGTGTGTGACATCATCAATGTGCGATGCCCAGGCAGCAGGGAGTGATGATGCAATCAGAGTCTATAAGAGGCAGCAGTCTGCACATATCCAAGATGGCTGCCAACAGCAGAGCAAGAAAATACCTTGACAGTACCCTCCCCTCAACGGTCCCTCCTCCGCGGAGCTAAAAACGGATTCTGAGGAAAGTTAGCATGAAAAGCACAGAGAAGATTAGCGGAGGGAACCCAGGAGCACTCCTTAGGACCATAACCCTTCCAGTGCATCAGGTATTGGACCTGACCTCAGAACAGATGAGAATCCAAGATGCTGCTAACCTCATACTCCTCATGATTACCCACAGGAATGGGAAGAGGATGGGGAAGTGAAGAAGTATAGCAATTTCAAACCAGTGGCTTCAAAAAGACATTGGAGATACACATGCCAGGGAAAAGATCAAGGGCAAAGACCACTGGGTTCACCTTACGGAGGATGCGAAAACGCCCAACAAAACGGGGTGCCAGTTTTGGAGTAGGCACCCTGAGGTTGAGATTAGGGGTCGGCAACCACACCCTCTCCACGACCTGGTATGAAGGAGCAGATAAACGTCTCTGGTCAGCCTGGAAGCTTCTGACGCTGTGCAGAGACCCGTAAAGACTCTTGAATCTTCACCCAAGAGGAACGGAGAGCACAAAGATGATCCTCCACAGCCGGGAAGTCCTGTGCCGAGAATGACTCTGGCAACATGGCGGGTTGGAACCTATAATTAGCCATGAACGGAGACATTCCGGAAGATGAGTTGATGGCAGAGTTTCTGGCAAACTATGCCCAGGGTAGTAGATCAATCCAATTGTCATGATGGTCAGAAGTATAGCAGAGGAGAAATTGCTCCAGAGTTTGGTTGGAACACTCAGCGGCACCAATGGACTGCAGATGGTAGGCCGAGGAGAAGGAGAGTGGATTACCCAACTGGGAGCAAAAGACGTGCCCGAACCTGGAGACAAACTGGCTCCCATGGAGTGACAATCTCCTTAGGCAACCTGTGTAATTGGCAAGCCCCTGGGTGGTAGGCAGCTGCTTAAATGGAACACAGTGGCACATCTTGGAGAACCAGTCAACAACCATGAGGATAACCATGTAACCTCGAGAAGCGAGAAGTTCCACAATAAAATCCATGGCCAGGTGAAACCAGGGACACTCCCCATTGGAATGGAATACAGTAGGCCCAAGGGAAGGTGCCGAGGAGATTTGTTCTGGGCACAGACTGAACAAGCAGCCACACACGCAGCAACATCAGTGCAGGGAGATGGCCACCAGAACCGATGAGAAATAGCCCAGGACCTCTGGTTCTTACCAGGTTGACCGGCAGTCTTGGAATTGTGGTATGTGCACAACAGTCTGATGCGCAACCCCTTAGGTACAAAAAAATTGCCAGCAGGTCTCTCTGTGGGAGCATCAGGTTGGGCAACCAAAATCTGTTCCCCAAGAGGAGAGCTTAAGTTGGTATGGATGGCAGCAAAGATATGATCTGAAGGTATGACCGGTGTCAGCACAGAGTCCTCCATGGACAACTCAGAAAACTGGCGAGACAATTCTAACTAACATTCTTGGAGCCAGGAAAATAGGAGACCAGATAGTTAAAACTAAACAGGAACAAGGCCCATCTGGCCTGACGGGGTGTGAGCCTTTTGGCCTCCAAGATGGTAGGTCAGATTCTTATGATCATTCAGAATGAGAACTGGAACCACAGAACCTTCAAGCAAGTGTCTCCATTCTTTGAGCTCTCTGTCTCCAATCTCATAATTGCATTCAGCTGGAGACAGCTTCTTGGAGTAGAACCCACAAGGAAGTAAGGGTCCATCAGGTGTCCGACGCTGAGACAGGAGGGCCCCTACTCCCATCTCAGATGCATCCACCTCTAGGACAAAGGGCAAACCAGGATTGGAATGAGACAGAATGGGAGCCGAAGCAAAAGCAGACTTGAGGACCTCAAAAGCTTGGATGACAGCAGGCATCGAATTGTGGGATTTGCTGCCCTTCTTGATTAGATCTGAGATAGGTTTGGTCAAAGAAGAAAAGTTAATGATAAATTTCGGATAATAGTTGGAAAACCCAAGGAAATGCTGAATGGAACGGAGACCACTGGGGTGAGGCCATTGTAGAACAGCCGAAACCTTCTGAGGGTCCATGGAGAACCCCTCAGCTGAAATGATGTAGCCCAAGAAGGCAACCTGAGACAGGTGGAATTCATATTTCTCACGCTTACAGAAAAGCCCATTCTCACGTAACCGTTGCAGCACCCGTCTGACATCCAGGTAGTGGGACTCAATGGAGTGCGAGTTAATTTAAGATGTTCTCCAAATAGACTACCACGCATTACTGCAACATAACATGAACATCATAATAGATTAACTCCTGGAAGACAGTGGGCGCATTTAACAAGCCAAAAGGCATCACCAGAGATTTGGAAAGACCGGCTCTGGTATTAAACCCGGTCTTCCATTCATCGCCCTCCTTGATCCTTATGAGGTTACAGACGGCCCTTAAGTCAAGCTTGGTAAAGACCGCTGCTCCCTTGAGGTGGTCAAACAATTCAGAAATCAACGGAATTGGGTATGTGTTCTAAACCGTGATGCGATTGAGGCCCCTATAATCAATACAAGGTCTCAACTCGCCCCCCTTTTCTTTACGAAGAAAAAACCAGGAGAAGTGGACTTGCGAATGTTCCCCAACGCAAGCGCATCCACAATGTACTCCTCCATGGCCTTATTCTCCACAACTGAGAGAGGATAAACCCTGCCATGAGGGAGAATGGCACCAGGTTAAAAGGCTATGGCACAATCATATGGACGATGAGGCGGAAGAGTACCAGTGCACACCTTGTCAAACACATCCTGATACTCACAATATTCAGTAGGCAACAATGAATCCAAGGAGGTACAAAATACCTTAACAGGCCCATGGATACAAACAGAGCCAAACTGTAGAGACCAAGAGAGGATCTCGAGCAACTGCCAATCAAAGATCCGATTGTGTTTCTGAAGCCACGGGTAACTCAAAACGATGGGGTAGTGTGAGGACGATATAACCTGGAAACAGGTCAACTTGCTGTGAACAGCCCCTATCACCACATCAACTGGAACAGTCTGGTGGGAAACTTGTGCCGGTTGCAGGGGTATGCAATCAATCACCTCAATAACAAGTGGAGAAACAAGAGGCTGCAAGGGTATGGAATTAGCAGCAGCAAATGTACTGTCAATCAAGAAACCGCCAGCACCAGAGTCAACCAATGCCTGAGTAACCACCAGGCCCGCTGCCCAGGAGAGGACAACTGTAATTAGCGGTTTATTTTTACAGGAAACCGGGGCTGAGGAAGTTCCACCTAAGATCTGCTCGACAGGACCTTAGGTGCGAGCGTTTCCAGATAGGTAGGACAAGATTTCAGGAAATGCCCTTTAAGGCCGCAATACAGGCACCGACCCTCCCTCCTTCCCGCTCAGCCTTGGAAAAGCAAGTAAACCCCAGGTGCATGGGTTCACAGCTAGATGCACCATCCCCAGGAGGTGTGGGAGGTGAGGGAGGAATGGATGGGAAAGAAATTGTAGAAGCCAATCTGGTAGGAGGCCTCCGCAGGCGCTCCTTAAACAATGGTCTCTCCCTGAGCCAGGTATCGATCAAAATTAGGAAAGAAATGAGAGCCTCAAGCTTGTCAGGGAGATCCTTGGTCACATTCTCGTCCTTCAATGCATCAGAGAGACCATGAGAGAAGACAGCCACCAGAGCCTCATTATTCCAGCCCACCTCTGCTGCTAGGATATGAAATTCGATGGCATACTCGGCAACGGTTCGTATACCCTGTTGAATGGACAGGAGCAGCTTAGTAGCAGAGGCAGAGTGAGCAGGCACATCGAATACCCTACAAAAGGAGGCAACAAAACTCGGGTAATCGAGAAACACAGAATTATCGTTCTCCTATAAGAGATTCGCTCAGGCCAAGGCCTTGTCCAAGAGCAATAAGATTAGAAAGCCCACCTTGGACCTGTCAGAGGGAAACTTCTGAGGAGCCATCTTAAAATAAATGCCCACTTGGTTTAGGAAGCCAGGACACTGACTCAGTTCACCCCTATAGCACTGCAGGAGGGGGGCCTAAACCAGCCATCCCTCTGGTAACAGCGATTTCAGCTGCAGGAGCAGGAGTGGCAACAGGAGCAGCAGCGGGTGCAACAACAGGAGGAATCACCGGCCTAGCAGCACCAGGAGCAAGGTGCACCATGCGTGCAAGCAACGTCTGCAACGCCTGAGTGAACTGACCCAAAATGTGATCTTGTTGATCGAGCCTGGTAACCAGCATGGAAAGCGTAGGAGCACCTGCATCGTCACTATTCATGGCCCTTGTGTACTGTCAGGATGCCTGGAAAACAGACCACACAGGAATGCAGGTAAAATGAAGCAGTTTATTGGAGGAAACAACAATAATAATAATCGCACAGCAACAGTGAGGAAATGAGAGCAGGAACAAGCCGGGGTCGAGCGGGAACAGTGGAGAGGGGGGCAGCCTCAGTGATGCATTTCAAAATGTGTTTAGTTCCCTAGTTTTTAGGGGTGAAAGCAGAAATGGAGAGCTTTCCAGTTGAGCTGGGTCATGAGAATAGGCCACTGGCCAGAATTTGCCCAGTATGCTTTTGAGCTGCTGGGCTGCACTGCATCCAACATACTTTCAGAACAGATATTCAGTGTTGCCAGAGGTTTTGTGACAGATAAAAGAGTGCCTCAGTCCACAGACTCAGTGACCGGGTGACATTTATCAAAATAAATCAGTCCCCGATTAGCAGCAGCTATCAAGCCACTGATGCTGATGTCACTGATTAAGTGTTTTATGGATCTGGAATCTCTCCAAAACTGTCTATGCTTCCTAGCTTTGTGGGTGTTGATTTTATCTGGAAGACATTTTCATCAAGAGTACCTCTATAGGGTTATAGTGTGAAGGCACCACCAACACCCAAAGCCCAATTTTTCTGCCACTGTTTGACTGGGGCATATAACTTCAATTTTTTAATCTGTTACTTCTATCCAAAGTCTGCAAGTCATTTTTGCTGCAGCAGGTTCTATACACGGTAAAGATGCACCACTTTACAGGCAGACTCATTTTTATTGTTTCACATTAATTATCAGTAAATTACTGCTCATTTAATAATTATTATTTTTTTACAAACATTTTTTCATTGATACATGTCCCCCAGGGCAGACCTCCATACCCTTTTTATGCCCAATTACTCTCATCTAAGCCCTCAAAATGGGCACTTCATGTTTTACAGTTTGGGTTCCATAGACTTCAAATGGCTTATGTAGAGCAACAATTCTTTTTTCGGATATTCAGAGAGTTCTTTGCATTGAGGTGCCATGTTGAACTTCCAGTGACCAGTATGAGAGAGTGAGAGCGATAACACCAAATTTAACACATCTGCTCCCCATTCACACCTGAGACTTTGTAACACTAATGAGTCACATGAAACAAGGATGGGAAAATGGCTGATTGGGTCCAATTTGGATATTTTAACTTAGGGGTGTACTCACTTGTATTGCCAGCAGGTAATGTCCCATACACACGTGCAGATTATCTGCAGACTTTTGTCTGCAGACTTACCTTTTCTATGTAGTGCAAGGGCCTGCCGGATTGCATACAAATTGAAAGTGTTTAGATTTGACCTCATATTATATGGTTTTGGTAAGTCTGCAGACAAAAGTCTGCAGATAATCTGCACGTGTGTATGGGGCATTAGACATTAATAGCTGTATGTTGAGTTTTTTTTTTGGGGGGGACAGCAAATTTACACGGTTATACAAGTTGTACACTCACTACTTTACATTGTAGCAAAGTGTCATTTCTTCAGTGTATTTACATGAAAAGATATCATAAAATATTTACAAAAAATGTGAGGGGTGTACTCACTTTTGTAAGATACTGTATTTAGGGGAACTCCAGTCAACAAGGTTAATTATTGAACTTCGGTATTATACTGGAAATATGTACAGGAATACAAAAAATGACTGTACTGAAAACATAAAGCCTACCAAAATGAATTGTTAATCTGAATAACATATAATCCTTTACAGTCCCATTCATCAGGTTTATTCTGCGTTCTGCAACTTGCCTCTCATGCACCAACACATGTGGGTGAGACACAAAAGGACTCAAGGAGACAGCGACACTGTAATATTAGAACACATTGACCTATGTCCTCACAGACTCAGGTTCAGCTACATTCAGGAGAATGCTGCCAGCTGTAAGGATCTAGCTAGTGATACAGCCAGGAAAAAATATAAATGTAAATATGAAACAAATTAGAACCATTTATCAAAGAAGTGGCATCTTCTGAGTTAGTTTGCAAGCAGTCTTTTCATGTATGACAGCAGTAACTTCAAGTGCTTTTTGATCAAGTAGTGGATAATTTTAATAATATTTTGCAAGCACTTGTTATAGTTAAAAAACTGATATACAATTTTGGAATTATTTGTTATTATGTTTTTTTTCTTTACCTTGGATCTTTTAAGAATAAGCCTGCACTATGAAATGTTCTGTGAGGGTAAAAAAAACTATTGTCAAAAAAGAGATATACAGTAGAAAACTGGGCACTGCCATAAGGGACATATGGCAATAGTAAAAATTGAAAAAAAAAAAAAAAAAAAAAAGAAAAACATAGCAGTTAGTTACAAATGGCTATGAGGACTATAATAAACATACACACATTCTTTATAGATTTGGGTATATGTTAAAGCTGTACATGATGTTATGAAACATCATTTTCATGGACAACCTCAGAGAGGAGGAGTGGAGGAGGGCATGATAGCAACATTGGGAGGATGTAGGTGTGGAACAGGGGTCTCAAATTGGAGGCCCTCCAGCTGTTGTGGAACCACAAGTCCCATCATGCCTCTGCCTATGGGGGTCATGCTTGTAACTGTCAGTCTTACAATGCCTCATGAGAATTGTAGTTCTGCAACAGCTGGAGGGCCACCAGTTTGAGACCTCTGGTGTAGAAGGCTTTGTCAGATAGAAAACTATTTGCTGGGTGTGCTGTGTGTATTGGCCAGTAACACTAAGAAAAAACCTAATGCTTTTTTGTGCGGTCCTAGCAACACTATGCCCTGGAGGACCTGCTCTCCTGTTTCTACTGCCACATACGGCAACTCTGGATTTAGGTTTGGACTTTTAAGGTCTGAGTTTAATAACACTGATGAGCTGAAAATAATATGTCAATGCTGAATGCATAAAACAATAATGATTAGATAAATGATAAATTTATATTTATATACTTATGTATTTATTTAGATTTACGTGCATCAGCAAACTGAATTATTGCAGCCATAGAGCAAGCAGACATGAAAGACACAAATTAATGCAGCTCCATATTGAATAATACACTGCTCAAAAAAATGAAAAGAACACTTTTTAATCAGAGTATAGCATCAAGTCAATTAAACTCCTGGGATATTGATCTGGTCAGTTAACCACTTTACCACCGGAGGATTTTGCTGTCTTCCGTCCAGGCCACTTTTTGCGATTCGGCGCTGTGCGACTTCAACTGACAATTGCGCGGTCGTGCGACGCCATACCCAAACGAAATTTACGTCCTTTTTTTCCCACAAACAGAGCTTTCTTTTGGTGGTATTTGATCACCTGTGCGATTTTTACTTTTTGCGCTATAAACAAAAAAAGAGCGTTTATTTTGAAAAAATAACAATATTTTTAACATTTTTTTATATGAAATTCCCCCCAAAAAAGATGTAAAAACCAATTTTTTTAAAATTTTTTGGCCAATTTGTTTTCTGCTACCTATGTTTGGTAAAAAAAATCACAATAAGCGTATTTGATTGGTTTGCGCAAAAGTTATTGCGTTTACTAACAAAGGGAAAGATTTCTGTCATTTTTGGTGTTTTTTTTTGTAACGCGTAATGGCGGCGATCTGCGATTTTTTTTTGCAGGACTGCGACATTGCGGCGGACAGATCGGACCCTTGACTGACATTTTTGACACTTTTGGGGGTACCAGTGACATTACTGCAGTAATCAGTGCTATATATATGCACTGTTACTGTAAAAATGACACTGGCAGGGAAGGGGTTAATTTTATTGGAGAGGGAGGGGTTAATGTATGCCTGGTGCTTACTGACGTGTGGGGGGGAGGTGACTGAGTGAGTCATGGACAGATCGGATGTCCAGCTATGCTGAACAGTCCGATCTGTCACTCCCTGTCACTATGGAGATCCGCCCGCTGTGTTTACACACAGCGGGCGGATCTCCAGACTCGATCCCCGACGATCGGGTAAGAGCAGCGGCGATCGCCGCTGCTCCTCCCCTGGCCCGACCCGCTGTGAATGAAAACAGCGGGAGCGAGCCTCCGGCGGCGCGCAAGCGCCGCCCAGAAGGGGGAGTGTCTGACGACGTAGTACTATGTCGTCAGACGATAACGAGCCACTCTGCCGCAGTAATATTATTGTGAGCAGTTGTAAAGTGGTTAAGTAGCACAGGGGATGGTAATCAGTTTCAGCTGCTTTGGTGTTAATGAAATTAACAACAGGTGCACTAGATGGGCAACAATGAGACCACCTCCAAAAAAAATAGTTTTGCAGGTGGAGGCTAATAGCATTTTTTTTCCTTTTTAATCTTTTCTGACGGTTTTTCACTAGTTTTTTATTTGGCTAGGGTCAGTGTCACTACTGGTATCATTTGACGATACCCGGACCCTATAGAGGTTGCACAGGCAGTCCAATTCCTCCAGGATGGCCCATCAATATGTGCATCCAAGAATAAAAGAGTGACTGCACATCAAAATGCTAGTAGCTCATTATTGTCGTAAAATTATCCAACAAAGAAAAGTTACAATAACTTCATGACACATATGGAAGGGAGCATGGTTAATGCATTTCACTAAATGAATCGCTTAGTCATAAGTGCCATTGCCAGAAGGTTTGCTGTGTCTCCCAACACAGTCTGAGAAGCATGGAGGATATTCCAGGAGACAGGCAGTTACTCTAGGAGAGCTGGACAGGGCCATAGAAAGTCCTTAACCCATCAGCAGGACCAGTATCTGCACCTTTGTGCAAGAAGGAACAGGATGAGCACTTCCAGCAGGCCACTGGTGTGAACGTCTCTGTCCAAACAATTAGAAACAGACTTTATGAGGGTGGCCTGAGGGCCCAATGTCCTCTAGTGGGCCCTCTGCTCACTGCCCGACACCATGAATCTCGATTGGCATTTGCCATTGAACACTAGAATTGGCAGGTCTGTCACTGGCGCCCTGTGCTTTTCACAGATGAGAGCAGGTTCACCCTGAGCACTTGTGACAGACGTAAGGGTCCTTTCACACGGCCGCTCCGCTGCTTTCCGTGTGTCCGCAAATCATCCTATTTTTTTGCGGATGATTTGCGGACTTTAATGTAAGTGAATGGCACTGCGGATGTCAGCGGAATACCATCCGCTGACATCCGATTTTCCTCCTTTCAGTTCTGTTCCGTTTTTTCGAACGGAACAGAACCCCATTTTTCCATCCGTGTAAAAAACGGAAAGGAAGGAAAATCGGATGTCAGCGGTGTCATCCGCTGACATCCGCAGTGCCATATACTTACATTATGTCCGCATATCATCCGCAAACGGATGGGATGATATGCGGGCACACGGAGCGGATGACAGAAATGTCATCCGCTCCGTGGAAAAAAAAAAAATGTCCCGCAGCGGACCTTTCACACGGAGCGGCCGTGTGAAAGGAGCCTAAAAGTCATGAAGAATGTTTTGTTGCCTGTAACATCGTTGAGTATAACCGGTTTGGTGGTGGGTCAGTGATGGTCTGGGGAGACATATCCATGGAGGGATGCACAGACCTCTACAGGCTAGACAAGGCTAGGTGGGGTACAGTAAAATTTGGCTCTGTGACTAGCCCTTACTCCTAACCTCATACACAAAAATACAATAAATCCCCCTTATAAGCTCTTTACCACCATGAGCCCAATTACACTAATTGGAAAATCCCTCCCATCCCTATCAAGGGTGGGATATGTGGGAACTACTTAAAGAAACAGGTGTAGAGCATAGAGAATCCTACTTGAGTGCTAATAAATAGAAACAAAAAATTGAACACATCTCCATAATGTGTGCAAACCATGATCTTATCCATACGCATAATTACTAACTAAATCAGTAACACAGGAATGGAAATATTACAGTGGGATATAGTAGAAATTATCAGAGAAATAACCTACCACCTTACTAACATGTATGACAATCCATGTATGTAAAAGTTAAATGTATGAAAGCAAAATCACAAAATAAATCACAAATAAAAAAAAAAATCAAAACAACATGCAGTATATTAGTCAATGAACTCCAATGACTCTGATAAATAAAGAATATACTTTCATAAAAATAAAAAAGAAATATATAAAACATTCCTCATCATTTTTTTACATTAAATATATAATGTATAATCAATATCACATGGCCATATAAACTAGCTAGCATATACAGTATATAGAAGAAGCTGATCCCCATGAAAAATCTGTTACAGACTGCAGAAGTCATGAAGATTTCACAGCTCTAATAACATATTTGTATACAAAACCTTACTATGTAGGAACATACTGTAATGGGAATAGAAAGATATACCATCTGCTACACATAACATCATAATACTGTGCATTGGTGTATTGTTTTGTGTCTACTTCCATAGCACTTGACCAATATCCATCAGCAAAAAAGCCAATAGTTTATTACTCTATCAGGATCTGAATGTCTACCTATAAATTGTAAGGTTCATGCCTCTATCTGGACCTGAATGTCTACAAGATGAAGACCGTATGTATCTCAATGTATTCATTGAGTAAAAGTCAACAATGCCACAATAGCCTGGTCACTGTTCTGTGTGTTAACATATCTTCCACACACAAGACAATCAGCATGTCCAATCTAAGGGCTCTTTCACACACTGAGTCCGTTGGACGGACTCTGTTTTTCTCAGCAGGGGATCGATCCGCCGATCCCCCGCTGAGCAGGAGGATGACAGCTGTGTCTCCGCGCTGTGTGCGGAGACACAGCTGTCAGTTCCCCATGCATCTCTATGGGGGAAATCGGATGGGAACGAACCGTCGGTCCATTCTCATCCGATCCGATCCGCTGGACGGATGGAAAATAGGGTTCCCATCCGTCCAGATTTGACGTATCGGATCAGATGTCAGTGGACATGTCTCCGCTGACATCCGATGCCCCATAGGGATGCAAGGGGGGACCGTTCAGATCCGCCAAAAAAACGGACAGGCGGATCTGATTGGTCCGCCTGTGTGAAAGGGGCCTTAATCTACCAATCTAAATCTCAACCCCCGCCAGCCACTTTAGTCATCCATGTAAATTAAAACACAAGAAAAAAATGAAACAATAAATTGCATTTTAGGACTGTTTAAAATAAATAATTAGAGAATTCATTAATCTTTAACCACTTAAGCCCCGGAAGATTTTACCCCCATTCCGACCAGGGGGTATTTTGCGATTTGGCACTGCGTGACTTTAACGGACAATTGCGCGGTCGTGCGACGCTGTACCTAAACAAATTTGGCGTCCTTTTTTTCCCACAAACAGAGCTTTCTTTTGGTGGTATTTGATCACCTGTGCGATTTTTTGATCACGCGCTATAAACAAAAAAAGAGCGTCAATTTTGCAAAAATAACAATATTTTTCACATTTTTGTATATGAAATTCCCCCCAAAAAAATGTAAAAATCAAAATTTTTTAACATTTTTGGCCAATTTGTTTTATGCTACCTATGTTTGGTAAAAAAAATTGCAAAAAGCGTATTTTGATTGGTTTGCGCAAAAGTTATCGCGTTTACTAACAAAGGGAAAGATTTTTGTCATTTTTGTTGTTTTTTTTTTTAACGCGTAATGGCGGCGATCTGCGATTTTTTTTTGCGGTACTGCGACATTGCGGCGGACAGATCGGACCCTTGACTGACATTTTTGACACTTTTGGGGTTACCAGTGACATTTCTACAGTAATCAGTGCTATATATATGCACTGTTACTGTAAAAATACACTGGTAGTGAAGGGGTTAACTTTATTTGGGAGGGAGGGGCTGTGTGTGTCCCTAGGGGCGTGCTTTCTACTGTGATTGGCTGTGGCTTCAGCTGTAAGGACACTGATCAACGGATCTACATAGTAGATCCATGTGATCTGTGTCTTTGCAGCGAGGAGAATGACAGGCAGCTTGTTTACACAAGCTGCCTGACATTCTCCCTCTCCCCCGCCGATCGCCGAGTGACCGGCGGACATCGGGTCCGCTGGTCACACGCGCGGGGGGGTCCGTGACCACGCGGGAGCGGGAGCGCGCCTCCGGGGACGCGCGCTCGCTCCCTAGACCCTCACAAGCAAGCAACGTAGCCCTACGTTAGTTTGCCTGTGAGGGGCTGACCGGCGACGTAGATAGTCGTGCGGCGGTCGGCAAGTGGTTAAACTTGTACCCACAAAATAATGCAGTATTACTGTACTATGATTTACAAACTCACTTATATAGACCTACATTTCATTAAAATAATCCTGTCATGTACTATATACACTCAGGCACAGTCAGAGGCTGTGGAATACTTTGTTGCCAGTACTAAACAAAGAATATTTAATCCCCTTTTATATCAGAAGTCCCCCTTTTACATCTGGAGTCCCCCCTTTACATCTGGAGTCCCCCTATACATCGGGAGCTCCTACTTAGCATCATGCTTCCTCCTTTACGTCAGAGTTCCCTTCACATCAGCAGTGGCCCCTAAAGCAAGACTCCCCTTACATCAATGGACGCTTTATATCATGAGCCACATTTTCACATCAAAGTCTTTTTCCATACTAAATGAAAAATTAGGTATAGGCTATATATATATTCTGGTACCACCTCATCCATTTTTAATACCCACAGAGATTTTTGGAACCTTTCAGACTTTACTGGTACCAGAAATGGACAGTGTCAAGGTCTTACCTTGCCCTCCTGTTGACAGCCATCTTGGACATGTGCAGACTGCTTCCTCTTATAGACTCTGATTGCATCATCACTTCCTGCTGCCTGGGCATCGTACATTGATGATACTGCACACCTGACTATATCTATCACCTGTTGGGCTGAAATCCTTTGTGCTCCTAGGTGCATCTCTGTTAGCAGTCTTCTGTTCTCTGTGTTCCTCAGTGTATGACCTGGCTTGGCTGACGACTCTCCTGGCTCTCGACCCGGCATCCACTGACGATTCGGCATTGGCAGACGACCCGGCATTGGCAGACTACCCACTTCTGGACCCGACCCTGGCTTGGATTACCACCAGCTCCTGGACATCACCCTGGCTTGTTCCTGCACTCTCTTCCTCACTCTTGCTGTGCGATTATTGTTGTTTTCTCCAATAAAGTGCTTTATTTTACCTGCATCCCCGTGTGGTCTGGTTTTCTGGCACCCTGACAGACAGTGAGAAAACATATAATAAAAATTTTAGAGCCCCCCCCCCCCGCCCCAAAGCACCCACCTCCTGTTGCCTGTTGAGGGCATGTGGCCTGTTATGGTTGAGGAGGGGGGCACTCGCTCGTCCCCACCCTCATCCTCTCCAGCCAGGCTGTGTGCTCGGATAAGGGTCTGGTATGAATTTTAGGGGGAACCACACACCAAAATTTAAAAAAGAAACAGCATGGGGTTCCCTTTAAAATCCATACCAGACCCAAGGGGCCTGGTATGGACTGGGGGGGGGGGACCCCACACCATTTTTTTTTTCTTTTTTCATTTTTTTTTTTCTGTATTGCTGAGAGCAGACAATACATTACAGCCACAAGCAAGTTTAAATTACCTTTTTTCGTTTAGAAATGCCAGTATTGCCGCAGCAGGCTATAAACATTGTACAAATGTGCCACTTTACAGGCACATTAAGGGGGCCCCCTAGGCACAATATTTAAAGGAGTTTTTCATTTTTATTGTTTCACTTTAAGCATTATTAAAATCACTGCTCCTGTAAAAACGATTGTTTTAAAAAAAATGTTTTGCATTGATTCATGTCCCCCAGGGCAGTACCCGGGTCCCCATACACTTTTTTTGGGCCAA
Organism: Pelophylax lessonae; assembly: GCF_965119305.1. NCBI lineage: Eukaryota > Metazoa > Chordata > Amphibia > Anura > Ranidae > Pelophylax > Pelophylax lessonae. Next base: position 452,424,700 of record NC_138772.1, read on the forward strand.
TAACTTGCATTTAAGCCTTTAAAATGAGGACTTTTGATTTTTCATGTTCGTGTCCCATAGACTTTAATGGAGTTTGCATGTTCTCTAGAACATTTCCCCTGTTCGAGATGTTCTGGTGTGAACTGAACAGGGGGGTGTTCGGCTCATCACTACTTGTCAGGATAGAATAAAAATTGATAGGTTAAAATACCAACAAATTCATGAGGAAAATCTGCTGTCCTCTGCCAGAAAGTTGTCAATGGGAAGAAGGTTTACCTTCTAACATCACAATGACCCAAAGCACAATTACAACCGCAAATATGACCACCCAGTGGTTGAAGGAGAAAAAAAGTGAATGTCCTTGCATGGCCTAGTCAGAGCCCAGACTTATGATAAAAAATTATAATGGGTACAGTGTTGCATGGCTTCTCAATTGTCATTTAGAGTGTGATAGCCCTGAAGGCTCTGTACTGGTTTTGCACAGAGCAGCCCAGATCCTCTTCTTCTCGGGTCCTCACTGGTGCTCCTGGCTCCTCCCACCTGACCAGTTCCCTAAATAGCAATGCTTGCTATGGGGGCACTTGTGCCTGCTCGCTCTCAAGCCCTGCTCTATGCATCTGTAAGACAAACAGAGCCGTGGCTTGATGCCACCCTCCACTCTCTCCTCATTGTCTGTGATTAACAGCAGTAGGAGCCAATGAGGAAAGAGTGACCTGGGAGAGCCAATGCTCCCATGCATATCAACGGGTCTCAGGTAAGTATTGGGGGGAGGGGCTGCTGCCCACAGAAGTATTTTTACCTTTCTGCATAAAATGCATGAAGGTAAAAAAACTGCAGCCTTTAGAACTGCAGTACTTTGGGGGGTGGGAAGTTAATTAATTTACAATGCTATTGGTAATATGCCGCATGGAGCGGGTTAATGTATTGCCACTGGTCACTGATAGTGTTGAGCGAACACGGACTGTATTATTCGTGTTCGTACCGAATAATTGGATTTTTTGTACCCGAACACGGACACGGACACTTTACTGTATGTTCGGGTAAAAATCCGTGTTCGGTCGTTTTATTTCCGGGTTTTGCATGCTTTGGCGCTCTTTTCATGGCGGGCTTTCAACAGCCAATCAACAATCGTTTAACTGGTGTGCCTTAAGCCATCCCAGCCATGCCTGCAAATGTCTCAGTAGCTGTGATTGGCCGTCTGAAGCATGTGACCAAGTCTTTATAAGTTCGAGGCAGCCGCAGCGGCGTCATTATGCTGCTTAGATTCAGGGACAGAGCACACATCAACGTGCTGGCTGCTGATTAGGGAAAGATAGGCAGGAAAAAACCATTTGTGTCCGGATAGAATTGAGGGACAGGTCGGAGTGTTTAGGCAGGGCGAGTTGTAGGCATTTTAGGGATAGAGTCTGCTGAATTATATAGGGTCAGTGTCTTCTACAAACTACAATCGATATTGCTGTGTGGGGGGTGGGGTCTGCACTCAATCCTGATCTACGATCTCTTCTCAATCCTGTTAGGGACAGAGTCTGCTGAATTTTAGGGAAACTGTGTTCTACAAACTACAATCGATATTGTTGTGTGGTGTGGGATTGGAGATAGGCAGGTGTCAGTGATCCACATCCATTTTTCTGTGTGTGAGCTGCAGTGAACACAATCTTTTTGGGCTGCAGTGAACACAATCTTTTTGGGCTGCAGTGAACACAATCTTTTTGGGCTGCAGTGAACACAATCTTTTTGGGCTGCAGTGAACACAATCTTTTTGGGCTGCAGTGAACACAATCTTTTTGGGGTGCAGTGAACAAAATCTTTTTGGGGTGCAGTGAACACAATCCTTTTTGGTGTGCAGTGAACACAATCTTTGTGGGGTGCAGTGAACAAAATCCTTTGTGGGGTGCAGTGAACACAATCTTTTTGGGGTGCAGTGAACAAAATCCTTTTTGGGGTGCAGTGAACAACATCCTTTTTGGGGTGCAGTGAACACAATCTTTTTGGGGTGCAGTGAACAAAATCCTTTGTGGGGTGCAGTGAACACAATCTTTTTGGGGTGCAGTGAACACAATCTTTTTGGGGTGGAGTGAACAACATCCTTTTTGGGGTGCAGTGAACAAAATCCTTTTTGGGGTGCAGTGAACACAATCCTTTTTGGTGTGCAGTGAACACAATCTTTGTGGGGTGCAGTGAACAAAATCCTTTGTGGGGTGCAGTGAACACAATCTTTTTGGGGTGCAGTGAACAAAATCCTTTTTGGGGTGCAGTGAACAACATCCTTTTTGGGGTGCAGTGAACACAATCTTTTTGGGGTGCAGTGAACAAAATCCTTTGTGGGGTGCAGTGAACACAATCTTTTTGGGGTGCAGTGAACACAATCTTTTTGGGGTGGAGTGAACAACATCCTTTTTGGGGTGCAGTGAACAAAATCCTTTTTGGGGTGCAGTGAACAAAATCATTTTTGGGGTGCAGTGAACACAATCTTTTTGGGGTGCAGTGAACACAATCTTTGTGGGGTGCAGTGAACACAATCTTTTTGGGGTGGAGTGAACAACATCCTTTTTGGGGTGCAGTGAACAACATCCTTTTTGGGGTGCAGTGAACACAATCTTTTTGGGGTGCAGTGAACACAATCTTTGTGGGGTACAGTGAACAGAATCTTTGTGGGGTGCAGTGAACACAATCTTTGGGGGGTACAGTGAACACAATCTTTGTGAGGTGCAGTGAACACAATCTTTGTGGGGTGCAGTGAACACAATCATTGTGGGGTGCAGTGAACTTAATCTTTGTGGGGTACAGTGAACACAATCTCATACTGAAGGTTTGAGGGTGCTGCCTGTTCCATACTCCCCCTACTCCTCATCTAGCCTTTTAGGGGTACAAACAATAGTAATTGGGGCCTAGTGTGGTTGTGTACGTGTGATATACATACACTTTTTTGGGATCATATTTTCTATTCCGCTATTTAATCAAAAACCTTTGGGGATCAGTTAAATTGGGGGATAGTCTGTGTTGGTACGTGTGAGAGAGATCCACCTTTCCAAGTTGTTGGGGTTCATCTCATACTTCTGAAGGTTTGAGGGTGCTGCCTGTTCCATACTCCCCCTACTCCTAGCCTTTTAGGGGTACAAACAATAGTAATTGGGGCCTAGTGTGGTTGTGTACGTGTGATATACATACACTTTTTTGGGATCATATTTTCTATTCCCCTATTTAATCAAAAACCTTTGGGGATCAGTTAAATTGGGGGATAGTCTGTGTTGGTACGTGTGAGAGAGATCCACCTTTCCAAGTTGTTGGGGTTCATCTCATACTTCTGAAGGTTTGAGGGTGCTGCCTGTTCCATACTCCCCCTACTCCTAGCCTTTTAGGGGTACAAACAATAGTAATTGGGGCCTAGTGTGGTTGTGTACGTGTGATATACATACACTTTTTTGGGATCATATTTTCTATTCCGCTATTTAATCAAAAACCTTTGGGGATCAGTTAAATTGGGGGATAGTCTGTGTTGGTACGTGTGAGAGAGATCCACCTTTCCAAGTTGTTGGGGTTCATCTCATACTTCTGAAGGTTTGAGGGTGCTGCCTGTTCCATACTCCCCCTACTCCTAGCCTTTTAGGGGTACAAACAATAGTAATTGGGGCCTAGTGTGGTTGTGTACGTGTGATATACATACACTTTTTTGGGATCATATTTTCTATTCCGCTATTTAATCAAAAACCTTTGGGGATCAGTTAAATTGGGGGATAGTCTGTGTTGGTACGTGTGAGAGAGATCCACCTTTCCAAGTTGTTGGGGTTCATCTCATACTTCTGAAGGTTTGAGGGTGCTGCCTGTTCCATACTCCCCCTACTCCTAGCCTTTTAGGGGTACAAACAATAGTAATTGGGGCCTAGTGTGGTTGTGTACGTGTGATATACATACACTTTTTTGGGATCATATTTTCTATTCCGCTATTTAATCAAAAACCTTTGGGGATCAGTTAAATTGGGGGATAGTCTGTGTTGGTACGTGTGAGAGAGATCCACCTTTCCAAGTTGTTGAGGTTCATCTCATACTTCTGAAGGTTTGAGGGTGCTGCCTGTTCCATACTCCCCCTACTCCTAGCCTTTTAGGGGTACAAACAATAGTAATTGGGGCCTAGTGTGGTTGTGTACGTGTGATATACATACACTTTTTTGGGATCATATTTTCTATTCCGCTATTTAATCAAAAACCTTTGGGGATCAGTTAAATTGGGGGATAGTCTGTGTTGGTACGTGTGAGAGAGATCCACCTTTCCAAGTTGTTGGGGTTCATCTCATACTTCTGAAGGTTTGAGGGTGCTGCCTGTTCCATACTCCCCCTACTCCTAGCCTTTTAGGGGTACAAACAATAGTAATTGGGGCCTAGTGTGGTTGTGTACGTGTGATATACATACACTTTTTTGGGATCATATTTTCTATTCCGCTATTTAATCAAAAACCTTTGGGGATCAGTTAAATTGGGGGATAGTCTGTGTTGGTACGTGTGAGAGAGATCCACCTTTCCAAGTTGTTGGGGTTCATCTCATACTTCTGAAGGTTTGAGGGTGCTGCCTGTTCCATACTCCCCCTACTCCTAGCCTTTTAGGGGTACAAACAATAGTAATTGGGGCCTAGTGTGGTTGTGTACGTGTGATATACATACACTTTTTTGGGATCATATTTTCTATTCCGCTATTTAATCAAAAACCTTTGGGGATCAGTTAAATTGGGGGATAGTCTGTGTTGGTACGTGTGAGAGAGATCCACCTTTCCAAGTTGTTGGGGTTCATCTCATACTTCTGAAGGTTTGAGGGTGCTGCCTGTTCCATACTCCCCCTACTCCTAGCCTTTTAGGGGTACAAACAATAGTAATTGGGGCCTAGTGTGGTTGTGTACGTGTGATATACATACACTTTTTTGGGATCATATTTTCTATTCCGCTATTTAATCAAAAACCTTTGGGGATCAGTTAAATTGGGGGATAGTCTGTGTTGGTACGTGTGAGAGAGATCCACCTTTCCAAGTTGTTGGGGTTCATCTCATACTTCTGAAGGTTTGAGGGTGCTGCCTGTTCCATACTCCCCCTACTCCTAGCCTTTTAGGGGTACAAACAATAGTAATTGGGGCCTAGTGTGGTTGTGTACGTGTGATATACATACACTTTTTTGGGATCATATTTTCTATTCCGCTATTTAATCAAAAACCTTTGGGGATCAGTTAAATTGGGGGATAGTCTGTGTTGGTACGTGTGAGAGAGATCCACCTTTCCAAGTTGTTGAGGTTCATCTCATACTTCTGAAGGTTTGAGGGTGCTGCCTGTTCCATACTCCCCCTACTCCTAGCCTTTTAGGGGTACAAACAATAGTAATTGGGGCCTAGTGTGGTTGTGTACGTGTGATATACATACACTTTTTTGGGATCATATTTTCTATTCCGCTATTTAATCAAAAACCTTTGGGGATCAGTTAAATTGGGGGATAGTCTGTGTTGGTACGTGTGAGAGAGATCCACCTTTCCAAGTTGTTGGGGTTCATCTCATACTTCTGAAGGTTTGAGGGTGCTGCCTGTTCCATACTCCCCCTACTCCTAGCCTTTTAGGGGTACAAACAATAGTAATTGGGGCCTAGTGTGGTTGTGTACGTGTGATATACATACACTTTTTTGGGATCATATTTTCTATTCCGCTATTTAATCAAAAACCTTTGGGGATCAGTTAAATTGGGGGATAGTCTGTGTTGGTACGTGTGAGAGAGATCCACCTTTCCAAGTTGTTGAGGTTCATCTCATACTTCTGAAGGTTTGAGGGTGCTGCCTGTTCCATACTCCCCCTACTCCTAGCCTTTTAGGGGTACAAACAATAGTAATTGGGGCCTAGTGTGGTTGTGTACGTGTGATATACATACACTTTTTTGGGATCATATTTTCTATTCCGCTATTTAATCAAAAACCTTTGGGGATCAGTTAAATTGGGGGATAGTCTGTGTTGGTACGTGTGAGAGAGATCCACCTTTCCAAGTTGTTGGGGTTCATCTCATACTTCTGAAGGTTTGAGGGTGCTGCCTGTTCCATACTCCCCCTACTCCTAGCCTTTTAGGGGTACAAACAATAGTAATTGGGGCCTAGTGTGGTTGTGTACGTGTGATATACATACACTTTTTTGGGATCATATTTTCTATTCCGCTATTTAATCAAAAACCTTTGGGGATCAGTTAAATTGGGGGATAGTCTGTGTTGGTACGTGTGAGAGAGATCCACCTTTCCAAGTTGTTGGGGTTCATCTCATACTTCTGAAGGTTTGAGGGTGCTGCCTGTTCCATACTCCCCCTACTCCTAGCCTTTTAGGGGTACAAACAATAGTAATTGGGGCCTAGTGTGGTTGTGTACGTGTGATATACATACACTTTTTTGGGATCATATTTTCTATTCCGCTATTTAATCAAAAACCTTTGGGGATCAGTTAAATTGGGGGATAGTCTGTGTTGGTACGTGTGAGAGAGATCCACCTTTCCAAGTTGTTGGGGTTCATCTCATACTTCTGAAGGTTTGAGGGTGCTGCCTGTTCCATACTCCCCCTACTCCTAGCCTTTTAGGGGTACAAACAATAGTAATTGGGGCCTAGTGTGGTTGTGTACGTGTGATATACATACACTTTTTTGGGATCATATTTTCTATTCCGCTATTTAATCAAAAACCTTTGGGGATCAGTTAAATTGGGGGATAGTCTGTGTTGGTACGTGTGAGAGAGATCCACCTTTCCAAGTTGTTGAGGTTCATCTCATACTTCTGAAGGTTTGAGGGTGCTGCCTGTTCCATACCCCCCCTACTCCTCATCTAGCCTTTTAGGGGTACAAACAATAGTAATTGGGGCCTAGTGTGGTTGTGTACGTGCGAGATACATACACTTTTTTTGATCATATTTCCTATTCCGCTATTCAATAAAAACCTTTGAGGATCAATTGAATTGCGGGATAGTCTGTGTCGGTACGTGTGAGAGAGATCCACCTTTCCAAGTTGTTGGGGTTCATCTCATACTTCTGAAGGTTTGAGGGTGCTGCCTGTTCCATACCCCCCCTACTCCTCATCTAGCCTTTTAGGGGTACAAACAATAGTAATTGGGGCCTAGTGTGGTTGTGTACGTGCGAGATACATACACTTTTTTTGATCATATTTCCTATTCCGCTATTCAATAAAAACCTTTGAGGATCAATTGAATTGCGGGATAGTCTGTGTCGGTACGTGTGAGAGAGATCCACCTTTCCAAGTTGTTGGGGTTCATCTCATACTTCTGAAGGTTTGAGGGTGCTGCCTGTTCCATACCCCCCCTACTCCTCATCTAGCCTTTTAGGGGTACAAACAATAGTAATTGGGGCCTAGTGTGGTTGTGTACGTGCGAGATACATACACTTTTTTTGATCATATTTCCTATTCCGCTATTCAATAAAAACCTTTGAGGATCAATTGAATTGCGGGATAGTCTGTGTCGGTACGTGTGAGAGAGATCCACCTTTCCAAGTTGTTGGGGTTCATCTCATACTTCTGAAGGTTTGAGGGTGCTGCCTGTTCCATACCCCCCCTACTCCTCATCTAGCCTTTTAGGGGTACAAACAATAGTAATTGGGGCCTAGTGTGGTTGTGTACGTGCGAGATACATACACTTTTTTTGATCATATTTCCTATTCCGCTATTCAATAAAAACCTTTGAGGATCAATTGAATTGCGGGATAGTCTGTGTCGGTACGTGTGAGAGAGATCCACCTTTCCAAGTTGTTGGGGTTCATCTCATACTTCTGAAGGTTTGAGGGTGCTGCCTGTTCCATACCCCCCCTACTCCTCATCTAGCCTTTTAGGGGTACAAACAATAGTAATTGGGGCCTAGTGTGGTTGTGTACGTGCGAGATACATACACTTTTTTTGATCATATTTCCTATTCCGCTATTCAATAAAAACCTTTGAGGATCAATTGAATTGCGGGATAGTCTGTGTCGGTACGTGTGAGAGAGATCCACCTTTCCAAGTTGTTGGGGTTCATCTCATACTTCTGAAGGTTTGAGGGTGCTGCCTGTTCCATACCCCCCCTACTCCTCATCTAGCCTTTTAGGGGTACAAACAATAGTAATTGGGGCCTAGTGTGGTTGTGTACGTGTGATATACATACACTTTTTTTGGATCATATTTTCTATTCCGCTATTCAATAAAAACCTTTCTAGGGCAAGATCTTAAATTACAGAAATATGAGGAGACCGTCAAATAAGGGCCGTGGCCTGGGTCGTGGTGCTGCTGGTAGAGCTCCTGTTGCAAGGAGAGGACATGGTCGATCTGTGCCAGCTACACGCACAAGTGAAACACCTTCCTCAAGTGTGAGTAGGCGACAGAACCTGCATCAGTATTTGGTAGGGCATCAAACGCCCCTAGAAGTGATGAGGCCAGAACAAGTTGAGGCGATAGTAGATTGGTTTGCTGCTGACAGTGCCTCCAGTTTCTTCACATTGTCTCCCACCCAGTCTACTGCAGAAAGGTCAGAGTTGGCACCTGCAGCCAATGTCCAACCGTCTTTCACCTCACCCCCTTGCAAATCAGGCCAGCAGTCTGAGCCCCAAGCCATACAGCAGTCTCTTATTCTTTTTGAGGACTCTGTCAGCAGGGTTTCCCAGGGCCATCCACCTAGCCCTGCCCCAGAAGTGGAAGAGATTGAGTGCAGCGATGCCCAACCACTTATTTCTCAAGATGAGTACATGCAAGGATCATCGCAGCACGTCTCCGATGATGACGAAACGCAGGTGCCAACTGCTGCGGCGTTCAGCATTGTGGAGACCGACAAGGAGGGCAGGGGTGAAGACTGGGTGGAAGATGATGTGGAGGACGATGAGGTCCTCGACCCCACATGGAATGAACGTCATGCAGGTGAACTGAGTAGTTTGGAGGAAGAGGCGGTGGTCGCACAGAGCCACCAGCACAGCAGAAGAGGGAGCAGGGTGCAGAAGCGGAGCGGCCGTGCCCTAGACACTACGCCCGCTACTGCCCAACGCAGCAAGGGAACGAGCGCACCAAAGTCAGCTCAAAGGAGTTCTCTAGCGTGGAAGTTCTTTAGAAAATGTGCTGATGACAGGACACGAGTGGTTTGCACCCTGTGCAATCAGAGCTTGAAGCGAGGCATGAACCTTCTCAACCTGAGCACAACCTGCATGATCAGGCATCTAAGTGCAAAGCACGAGCTGCAGTGGAGTACACACCTTCAAAACCAAGAAACGTCTCTGGCTCATCCTGCTTCCTCTTCTGCTGCAGTCTCGGCCGCTCCAGCCACATCTGTAGTGATACCGGCACCTGCCACCCCGCAAACAGACGATCTGTCAGCAACACCACCACCTGGGTCACCAACAACCATCTCCACAATGTCCCGTGGAAGCGTTCAGCTTTCCATCTCCCAAACACTTGAGAGGAAGAGGAAGTACCCCCCTACCCACCCGCGATCCCTGGCCCTGAATGCCAGCATTTCAAAATTATTGGCCTTTGAAATGCTGTCATTCCGTCTGGTGGAGACGCACAGTTTTAAAAACCTTATGTCGGTGGCTGTCCCACAGTACGTCGTGCCCAGCCGCCACTACTTTTCCAGGCAAGCCATCCCTTCCCTGCACAACCAAGTGGGGGAAAAAATCAGGTGTGCACTGCGCAACGCCATCTGTGCCAAGGTCCACCTAACTACGGATACGTGGACCAGTAAGCACGGTCAGGGGCGTTATATCTCCCTAACGGCACACTGGGTAAATGCAGTGGCGGATGGGCCTGAGGCGGATAGCAATTTGGCGCATGTCCTTCCACCACCGAGGATTGCAGGGCGCTTCAGTTTGCCTCCTGTTCCTAACTCCTCCTACTCCGCTTCCTCATCCTCTACCGCCTCCTCATCCGGACAGCGTAACACCTTCACCACCAACTTCAGCACGGCCAGGGGTAAACGACAGCAGGCAGTTTTACAACTTGCCTGTTTGGGGGACAAACCACACACCGCGCAGGAGTTGTGGAGGAGCATGGAACAGCAGACAAATGAGTGGTTGCTGCCAGCGAGCCTCAAGCCCGGCCTGGTGGTGTGCGATAACGGGCGAAATCTCATAGCAGCTCTGGGCCTAGCCGGTTTGACGCACATCCCTTGCCTGGCGCATGTGCTGAATTTGGTGGTGCAGAGGTTCCTTAAAAACTACCCCGATATGTCAGAGCTGCTGCAGAAAGTGCGGGCCGTTTGTGCGCACTTTCGGCGTTCTCACCCTGCTGCTGCTCGCCTGGCAGCGCTGCAGCGTAACTTCGGCCTTCCCGCTCACCGCCTCATATGTGACGTGCCCACAAGGTGGAACTCCACCTTGCACATGCTGGAAAGACTGTGCGAGCAGCAGCAGGCCATAGTGGAGTTTCAGCTGCAGCACGCACGCGTGAGTCGCTCTGCGGAACAGCACCACTTCACCACCAATAACTGGGCCTCCATGCGAGACCTGTGTGCCTTGTTGCGCTGTTTTGAGTACTCCACCAACATGGCCAGTGGCAATGACGCCGTTCTCAGCTTAACTATCCCACTTCTATGCCTCCTTGAAAAAACAATTCGGGCGATGATGGAAGAGGATGTGGCACAGGATGAGGAGGAGGAGGAGGATGAAGAGGTAACATTTCCAAGGCTTTCAGGGCAGTCATTCGCAAGGGGCTCCGAGGGTGGGTTCCTGCACACGCAAACGCCAGGGACGCAATTGTCCAGCAGGGGCACAGTTCTGGAGGATGAGGAGGATGAGGAGGAGGAGGAGCTGGAGGAGGAGATGGAACCATGTTCACAGCAGGGTGGCACCCAGGCCAGCTCATGGCCATCACTGGTGCGTGGCTGGGGGGATACAGAGGACACGGACCATACACCTCCCACAGAGGACAGCCTTTCGTTGCCTCTGGGCAGCCTGGCACACATGAGCGATTACATGCTGCAGTGTCTCCACAACGACCGCCGAGTTGCCCACATTCTAACTTGTGCTGATTACTGGGTGGCCACGCTGCTGGATCCCCGTTACAAGGACAACGTACCGTCCTTAATTCACTCACTGGAGCGCGATCGCAAGATGCGCGAGTACAAGCGCACGCTGGTAGACGCCATGCTGCTGGCATTCCCATCTGACAGCGGGGCCACAGTGGAAGCACAAGGCAGAGGAGGAGGAGGAGGAGGTCGCCAACGCAACCAGGGCACCGCCAGCACCTCAGAAGGCAGGGTTAGCATGGCCGAAATGTGGAAAAGCTTTGTCAGCACGCCACAACAAACAGCAGCACCAGCAGCTCAGATGGAACGTCTTAGCAGGAGGCAGCATTTTACCAACATGGTGGAGCAGTATGTGTGCACACGCCTACATGTAGTGAATGACGGGTCTGCCCCCTTCAACTTCTGGGTCTCCAAATTGGGCACATGGCCTGAGCTTGCCCTTTACGCCTTGGAGGTGCTGGCGTGCCCTGCAGCCAGTGTATTATCTGAACGGGTATTTAGCACGGCTGGGGGCGTTATAACAGACAAGCGCAGCCGCCTGTCCAGAGACAATGTGGACAAGCTCACGTTCATTAAAATGAACCAGGCATGGATCCCACGGGACTTTTCCGTACCTTATGCAGAATAGCAATGGATACCGACCTTACCCACCCATTGTTCCATTTTTGCTCTTTCTCACTCTTTTGGGGTGTACCCTCATTTAAAATTTGTGAAAAGAAGCAGTGTTGGCTACCTCGTCCTCCTCCTCAGGGCCAGATTAATGTAGGGGCTATTGGAGCTGCAGCTCCAGGCCCCTACCTTTTATATAGGCCCCGGGTTGGCCATATTCACTGTTACCGCTCTTCTGTCACTTGTAAACACAGAAGTCTGGCTTCTATGCTCGCTTCCCCAGGCAGCACCCTCAGAACCTCCCCACACAGCGTGAAGGCCGGACAAGGAGGGACAGTTGGCGATGCATGGATGTGTTTATGGGCTTCAGAGACAGCATCCCATGTTGAATTAGGCATGCATGGCTGCACCCTTCCTCCTCTGGGTGCATGGCAAGGCACGGCCCTAAGGCCCTTCAAAATCCTCAGCACCAAGCCCATGATGCTGTTAATCCGGCCCTGGTCCTCCTCCACCGCCGCTTCCACCTACACCGCCCATAGGTGTGCGCAGCCTATTGCATTAAGGTGTGCACCCCAAAGTTGAAATACACATGCATGTGTTTGCCAGCAGGGAGAGTAATGTATCGGGGCCATGTACCTGTAGGCAAGGAGAAATAGAGCAGAGCAGGTCCCAGGGAGATCTTTCCCATCTCCTCACTGGCAATGCTATGTGCCCTAGGTGATTAGGGTGTGCCCAGGCACACCCAGCACACCCTGTGCGCACGCCTATGTCACCGCCACATCCACCACCACCTCAACCTCCCTCCTACTCCATATGGGCCTCGTCCTTCAGAGATGAAGAAGAACATTGTTTTATTTTTCTGTTTTTTTTTGTTGTTTTAAGTTATTTCCCTATCCACATTTGTTTGCAGAGCACTTGCCATGCTCTTAATTACGTTTTGCTGCCATTTGCAGCACTCTAGCCCTTTCCTTTGGTGTTTTAGAGCCATTTTAGTGCCTTAAAGTTCGGGTCCCCATTGACTTCAATGGGGTTCGGTGTCCGGGAAAAGTTCGGTAAAAGTCCGGGACACGGACCCGGACTTTTTTTTAAAGTTCGGCCGAACCCGTCGAACACGGACATCTAGGTGTCCGCTCAACCCTAGTCACTGATGCATTGGTGACCAGTGGCAATTAATTAGCCCCTTTTACTGCATTAGTGGCCCCAGTTTCAGTGTTTCTAAACCCCTGCATGTTGCAGCATATAGGGATTAATTAATACTGACACTGGTGCCACTGCCATTATGTCAGCACAAAGAGGTTAATTCATTGCCACTGGTCACAAATGCAAGTGACCAGTGGCAGTACATTAACCCCCTCCATGCTGCATATTGCAAATAGCATTGAACATTAACCACTTGCCGACCAGCCGCCGTACTTCCTGTATACTGCGGGAGATCGGCTCTGTCCCACGAAACAATGTACCTGTATGTTTCTTTCTGAACCAGCTAGTAAGGGCGCATGCCAGGGGCGTTCTGATTAGCCACAGGGGGAGCCAATCACCTGCGATCACTCCTCGTGGTGACAGAACGGCGGTCTGTCAATGTAAACACGGTAGACCACTGTTCTGTCAGTGGTGAATGCAGGGATCCTGTGCTCCTCCTATTTAGGTCCTATTACAGGTCTCTGTGTTCATCCAGCAAGTCCATCCCCCACACAGTTAGAAAGCACCCCCTAGGAACACATTTAACCCTTTGATCTCCCCTGGTGTTAACCCCTTCCCTGCCAGTGTCATTAGTACAGTAACAGTGCATATTTTTAGAACTGATTACTGTAGTATTCTCACTGGTCACTGCTTAGGAATCCAAAAAACAAAAAAGATATTGGGGGGCACACCCTAAAATGCACAATTTTCAGGTTAGTGCTGCTAAAAGACCAATATACAAATTGAACAATATAATAGCACACACATACACAGAAAAAAATGGTTTTCAAATTGTGCAAGGCTATTTAAAAACACCTGTTCTTATACAGTAAATATGGGGATTTGGTCACACCATATGGCCATACTGTGCTTAAGCCCACCACTACGTCAAAGTACCCCATTTTCAGTGGGTCCTACACTATTCATAGAGAAGATAATCCCACTTCTCAAAACCATAGGCCCTATTGTTCAATTTGTTTAGGTATCCAATCTGTCCACCACAATGTCGCAGTCCCGCTAAAAATCTCTGATCGCCACCATTACTAATAAAAAAACAAATAAAAATGACATAAATGTTTCCCCTGGTTTGTAGACGGGATAACTTTTGCGCAAACCAATCAATGTACGCTTATTGCAATTTTTTTTACCAAAAATATGTAGCAGAATACATATTGGCCTAAAATTATGAAAAAATTTGATTTTTGCATTTTTTTTATTGGGAATGTTATATAGCAGAAAGTAAAAAATATTGTTTTTTTTTTTCAGAATTGTCCCTATTTTTTATTTAGAACGCAAAAAATAAACATCGCACAGGGGATCAAATACCACCAAAAGAAAGCTCTATTTGTGTTAAAAAAAAGGACATCAATTCTATTTGGGTCGCACAACCGCGCAATTATCAGTTAAAGTAACGCAGTGTCGTATCAACAAAAATGGCCTGGTCATTATGGGAGTAAAATCTTATGTCCAGAAGTGGTTAATTAACACCCCTCCCCTCCGAAAAAAAAAAGTTAACCACTTCAGCCAGTTTACACAACAGTGCAATCTTATTAGAATCTGCTCACTGAGTTGCACACTTGTTCACTTCACTTTCTACTCGCAGGTCGCAGCGTCAGCACTCCCTTCTTCTCTTTCCTTCCCAGTTTCTGTATGACGCCATGCTGCGCCGGGACTAGGAAGCTCCTGTCGGGTGGAGATCACTCTGCCTAAAAGGGAAGTACCTGTATTGCTTGTGCCAGCTTGTGCAGGAGCGCACTCTGTACACTAGCACCGCTCCACTGGAGCTCTGCAATGCAAACCAAGTATAGTATGTAGCAGCGGCTGGCAGCTGTATGCACTGCCAGTGTGCATAGCCCTTTTTTGCAGGGCATAAGAGCAGCCTGGGGGGATATGGCCACCCTGCCACCTGGCCCACTCCACCCCGTCTCCAAATCTCACTTTAAATCTTCCCAAAATAGCAGTCAAAGGCAGCAGTGCTTTACATCTCACACTACAGCTAATAGTTTAAAGGCACAGAAGTGCCTCAGCACCTTCACACACCAGGTAATGTTTTACAGGAGGAATTCAAGGCAAAGGGTATATTTTTCAGGCTACTACTAGGCACAATGATCATTTTTAATATTCTCTGTAGCCAGTGGCGGCCGGTATACTGAGGGCGCAGGGGCACCACCCCCCATCCATGCCTCCGGCCCCCTAATCTGCATGCAGGGACGCCGGAAGCATGGAGCTTAATGGGCTTCTTTTTTTTTTGCATCACCTGATTAGAGCCAGAGGCTCTAATAGGGCGATGCAAAGGGTGGTCCCGGGGCGCAGAGCAGTGCATCCCGAGCCCACCCATTGTGTGACAATAGCGAATGAAAATTTGCTATTGTCACACCGATCCTCCTCCTGGCAAATCAGGAAGCGCGTCCAATATGCGCTTCCTGATTGGCCGCAAGGAAAACCCCATGCCATTGGCTGGGGACTCTGGGGAGGACGGAGGTGGGAGCGGGAGCCGCCACGCCGGAGAATTCGCCACTGCCTGGTAAATGTACACACCTCTACATGTACTACACAACACAAAACTGGAAGCCTGTAAGGGACTGGGAGGTGCAGTGGTAGTCAGAGCACTGCCTGCTCTCCATACAGGGAGGAGGTTGGTGGTTCTACAGGAAGGCCTCGGTAACGTAGGCTGTAGAGGACTTTGCACGGAGGAGGAGGAGGGCTTTCTATCCAGCTATACAGGCAGAGCTCGGACCGTGTCTGCTCTACAAAGCTCCTCCACCACCGCCAGTGACATGCAGGCCCGAAGCCTCAACTTCCCGTCAGGGAGCGGACGCCTCTCCATCCTCCAGCGGCACCTCATATCCTTTGTGTGGAGGCAGTTTGGGCTGTTTCCGGGGAGAATATTCATTAGAGGTCGGTGTGTTCTTTTCTATATGCCCGGGACCAGCTCTCCCTTAGAGGGACATTGAGAGACATGTCCCTGCACCGGAAGTCACGCAGCTCCAATTAGTGTAGTCATGGTGGGGGTCATCCTCACAACCTCAGACTGGTGTGGTTGGAGTCCCCTGTCTGTACACAAGGACCAGTGTACTATGCGTAAACCTTTCTGTGTCTTCCAGGCAGGGAAATGTCCCCAGATTCTGTAATCCCAAGCCCAGGTGGCAGTGTGCACATGGCCTTAGGGTCCGAAAGCACACTGCCACCTGGGCTAGTCACTGTTGAAAGGGGTCACGCTGTGGTCTCTCTGCATTGAAAGGGGGCACGCTGTGGTCTCTCTGCATTGAAAGGGGGCACGCTGTGGTCTCTCTGCATTGAAAGGGGGCACGCTGTGGTCACTCTGCATTAAAGGGGGCACGCTGTGGTCTCTCTGCATTGAAAGGGGGCATGCTGTGCTTTCTCTGCATTGAAAGGGGGCATGCTATACCTTGATTACTGAAGGCCCCTTTCACACTTTTGTGACCTCGAAGTCACGCAATTTTTTACAGCATTTTTTGCTGCAAAGCAATGCCTATTACATTTTTCTGTTTGCGCCCCCCAAAAAATTTTGAGCACCAGCCGCCACTGCCTGTAACATAACAAATCTTAAGGTGTAACTCCAATTTTGTTGAGAAAAAAACATTCCCCTCTGGGTGGTCTCTGTACATTGCAGGGATTTTAACAAACTTTGTTGCAGATTCCTACCTTTTGTTATTCTGACAAAATCATTGTTTGTTCCTCTATGCCTCTGAATGGGTTTAATGAGAGTGGTTTCAAAATTATCTAACAGCTGTGGAATCTGCAGGGCACTAATGAGGAAATCTGCTGGGCCTGCTTGCCTTTAGACGTGTTCCTATTGGGAGTATCTCACCAAAAACTGAAATTTTTGCTGCAGGGGATGCCAGAAATCTAAATTGTATCTTATGCAGACTTCTGGGAAAATTGGTGAGCCAATCACACAAGCAGGAAATTATGTTTCTGGGGTGTGGTCAGTATACATTCTGTGTACAGAACACCTCCAGGTAGCCATATTGCATTGCATTCTTTTTTAGAAAATTACAACCGCTGCAGATTGAAAAGGAAAGGTAATTTTTTAATAACATTCAGTTACAATATGATTTGTGTCACAATTGTGTACGCTATATTGTTTCTTCTTTATTTGCTACTTTTTTTCCCCCATGAAAGTGGAGTTACCTTTTAACTTTCATTTTTAATGGAGTCCCAATGCACCAAGAGAATACACTTGCCCTGCAGCACAACTTGTGGTAACACACTGCCCTGCATTTCAGTGTATTGCTATACAAAAAATGGTGTAATTTTTGATCCATTCTGGTTTATTGGTAAAAGGGGTTCCTGAACATGTGTTAACACACCGCACACAACTTGGAATGTTAATAATGTTTTCAAAGTTGTTTTCAATCTTTTCAATTGTATTCCTTTTAATTTAAAAAAATAAATAAATAAAAACAAAAAGTGCCCTAATATCAACTAGATATTATTTGGGCAACTTTCTCCTATTTGTATTCTAGCATTGTCGTCACCCTGTCACCCATAACTCAGATGGAGACTACAAGTGACTTTTTAACATCCAATGCTGAATCATGGTCCTCTGTGGTCACCATAGCCAATTATGAGCAACAGACACTGGAATGAAGACAAGAAATAGCTGAAACGGGCTGGAGGAGATTTGCAGCTTTGATATGCAACCAAGTATGCACAAAAAATGAAAACTGTATGAAACTGTTAAAAAAAAGACAATTTTTTAGAACAAAGTGTTTCAGTAAAATGTCATTCAGCTAGGGTTCATATCAACTTTATTTAAAATATAAGTCCTACACCCTTAATCAAGCTTGTATAAACATACAGATTTGTTATTTAGGCAAAATGGGAGAAAAGCAGCAAAGTAACAATATGTAGCCTATAAGAATTAATAAAGTCCTTTACAATGGTTTCAATTTTCTGTTTTGTCCAGTAGGTGGCAACCTTATAATACTTTTTTTTTTTACTTACAAGCAAAATGTTGTAGTGCCTATTTTATTAAAATTATAGTTTATGTCTGATTACATTTAAAAAATACATTCTTATGTTTTATAATTGTGAAATATTTTATTTTAAAAAACTAAGCAGAGTTTATTTGCTGACATACTTTTGTCTGACAATTTTATACAGCATCAATTTTGTTTTACATAGGTTGATTTGGTAATTAACCATGCAAGCAGATAGCGCTGTGTTTATTAGTTACAGGTACACAATGTTAATTCCTACTTTTATCTTAAAGTCTTATTGTTCCACAATTCTTTTTTCAGGATTACATTTTAATACAGAGACAGTTGTTCATTTTTCATTGTAATAATTTATGTTTTTTTTACGTTTTTTTTTATATATATATTTAAATCATTATTTAGTAAAATGTCATATTAAGACATAAATAGTAATTTCTGTCTCTGTCCTGAAAATTGTCATTTACACATTTATTCCATGAAATGAACCCAATAAAATTAATGTTGGTGCCTTTCTGAAATGTATTGTGAACAGTTGACCTTACCTCACTTCAATAAATTCAGGACCAAAATGAAATTAAAGGGGAAATACACATGCCTGCCCTTAAAAGCTCTTGCAGGCTCAAAGCTGGAAATTATGGGTGGGAAATTAGGAACTAAAATACAACTCCTAATAATAAACATGCAATACAGTGAGGCCCCATTACTACACTGGAGACCCCAAATAGTGCCTGCACATATCTGTAGATACATTCTGGGTATTTTACCAGCTTAGGCTTTACAATTTGGACAATTGCCATTGTTAATAAAAAGAAATGATCAAAAGACTGTTTTTTTTGGCTAGAAAAGGCAGCAATCTTGACTGCAGAATACAAACAAAAGAGAAAAAAATCCAGCACAAATATCCAGCTAGTCAGCACAAAATATCTAAATACATGAAATCAACATTTAGGGCTTTCTAGTTGCATATATTCACAAGTACATGCAGGGCCTAATTGCCCCATCAAGACACCTTTGTATAATGTGGTCACTAACTGGGCTATTAACCTTGGAAAAACAATATATACATATACAGTTTTATATATATATATATATATATATATATATATATATATATATATATATATATATATACTGTATATATTTATTTATTTTTATTTACTGTGTATATTTATTTAAATATATTCAGAGCAGGCACAGTAATACAGAAAAAGTCATAACCTTCTTAAAGATACAGAAGCACTCTACAAGCCCAGAATACTTGACTGCAGCCCAGGTGCCTGAAAACCTGGATTGCTGCAAACAGTAAGTTTAGACAGTGTGGGTAGTTGCTCTCCCATAGGATCCTAAGGGGCAGTAAGGCACCTGTCATACCTATGTGGCAGCAGGGACATGCAGGGGGAAGTGACCAGCATTCACTGCTATCAGGAGGTTGCGGTTTTCTGCCCCTTCAGTCCATTTGCATGGTCTGGCTCTCCTATAGCCTCTGTGAAGAGGAGAAAAGGTAGCACTGACAACGGCTGAGACATGGAAACCTATGAATGACATCACTGCTTCCAAATATCCCAGCTGTTGTCGAGTGTTCCCTCCTCTCCGCAGCCACTGCTGGATTTCACAGGGGAGATCACCTGACTGGACCAGAGCAATCTGAAAATGTGTAAGTATACAGGTTAGTCAGCATAGGTGTTGTGGGGGGGGGGGGGGAGCATGTTTAAAACTAGTTAGACTAGAATTCTAATTTAAAGCGGAGTTCCGGCCATCCGCTTGCTTTGCTTCACCTGAAAAGGAATTGGATAGTTAGGATTTTTTTTTTTTTACTTACCTTGTTATTGTAGAAAGAAATACTCACCTTTCTTCCACTTTCTCCCTCGGCGGCTGCGGCCCACGCCGTCACTTCCAGTTTGCAATGATTCCCGTGAGCTGAACGTCATCGCTCCCAGGAATCAGTGCAACGCCCGGAAGTGACGAGAGGGGCCGGTGCAGGCGCATTCTGGGAGAAGAATACACGGAAGAGGACGCAGATGAGGATCGCGCTGGCTTCAGCTGCCCACAACAGAGATGGCAACGCTGGAGAAGAAATTTTAAAAGTGAGTATTTCTTGTTACAGGTAAGTGTGAACCGGGACAGATCAGAGGCTAGTCATTGTGGAATGTACTAGCCCTAACTGTCCCGGGGGGTATGTTCATTGAAATTTTGTTTTTATGGCCGGAACTCCGCTTTAACACACATTACTTACAGCAATCCATGAATAATGGCACCCTGGGTTATAATGAGTTCAAGCTATTACCGGTATTAGTAACTATTTTTTTTTTTATCAAAAATAGTTTTTTCTGTCCCCTTTTAATAGCGTACATTTTATTTTCCAATTCAATACCTAATGATTTTGAGAAACTATATTTGATGTTTAGATTAAAGGAATCATCTTGTCTGATTTATAAGACACATTATCAGACAATACAATACCCTTTGTTTTAGTTTTAGTGATTTAAAGCCTAAGGGTCCTTTCACACGGCCGCTCCGTGTGAAAGGTTCGCTGCGGGACTTTTTTTTTTTTTTTTTTTCACGGAGTGGATGACATTTCTGTCATCTGCTCCGTGTGCCCGCATATCATCCTATCCGTTTGCGGATGATATGTGGACCTAATGTAAGTATATGGCACTGCGGATGTCAGCGGATGACACCGCTGACATCCGATTTTCCTTCCTTTCCGTTTTTTACACGGAAGAAAAAATGGGGTTCTGTTCCATTCGAAAAAACGGAACAGAACTGAAAGGAGGAAAATCGGATGTCAGCGGATGGTATTCCGCTGACATCCGCAGTGCCATTCACTTACATTATGTCCGCAAATCATCCGCAAATGGATGGGATGATTTGCGGACACACGGAACGGCCGTGTGAAAGGACCCTAACTCTGGGCTGATAATAAATAAATAAATAAATAAAGGTACAGGTAAACTCAATTCACTTAATGAACTGGTAAAGTGGCCCAAAGGATGGGATCTGTTCTATCAAATCACTAGCAGAATGGATTTCCTATTGTCCTCTTATCTCTAATAATAACATTATTAATATTAATAATAAAAAAAAAGTAAACAGCTTTCTTTTTAGAGGCAATTTTCAAACTCAGAGGGTTATTCTGGATCTATACATTGGATACACTCCTATTACTAGAAATCAGGGTTGAATAACCTGCCCCAACCTTCTCCATTGCTGTTGCTGCATTTCCTTCCCATGTCCAACAATTTCCAGTACTGCTGAATATGGATATCAGTACCACTTTCAGCTGGTATAATGGGATAGGAAAGAGTTAAGGGCGGGAGGAGAGTGCTTGAGGAGGAGGTAGCTGGAAGGATGCCCACTTTCGTCTGTACCTTGATTTGCACTACAGGCAGGCTGAAGGACACTGTTAAAGGAGGGGGAGATACCTGGGAAGAGGGCAGGTAAAGCTCTACCCTCTACATCATGGGTGTCCAACCTTTTGGCTTCTCTGGGCCACATTGAGTGTAGAGAAATTTTCTTGGGCCGCATATAAAATATATACTATAGTTAAGGTATGTAATAAAATGCTGCTGCGCCCTTCCCGCGCCGCCGCGCCCCCCGCACTAATTTAACACAACTAGAGGATGATCAAATGAAATGGAATCAGTATACAGAGGTTTACTTCTTCTAAAAGATAATAAAGGAACACTCTAACCACCATGACCACTTCAGTGATTTGAAGTGGTCATGGTGATAGGAGTCAGAAACACTGCACATGCTCGGCTCCCCTCCCCTCCCCTCCCCTCCGAGGCATCCTCTGCCTACCATTAGTTGGAAGCTGCTGTGGCTGTGCCCCTGACCCAACTTCCTTCCTCCCCAGCAAAAAAAAAAATTCAGGGGGCAGTGGGCCGCATTGTCTGCGGCTCTGGGCCGCATGCGGCCCTCGGGCCGCAGGTTGGACATGCCTGCTCTACATTAATATGTAGTGAGTGCTCTGCCAGAAGCTTTCACTATCCCTGCGCTGATGACTGAAGTAATCTTACCAGCTAACAAAAGCTACGTGTGTGTTTATTGTTTCCTTCTGAACAGCTGATGGGTTTTTTCACTGCCTCTACACACTCTCAAGTTCCACATTACAGTGACACTAGACCTGGTCAGTAGTTATGACTTATAATAGGTCAGTAGTTATGACTTAGTTATAGTTGCAGGTTTAGTCCATATGGGTTTCATCCAACACCAAAGATCAATGGGAACGAGGTTCCAGGCGGTGGGAGCAATTCCCTAGAGGAACCTTCCCAACCACTGCTATCCACAACAGACCCTCATTAAACCACCTTTACTCCCAACCATAAACCAGCTGCTAACTGTCTCTCTCCCCAGGTAATGGCTGTCTTTGCTGTGTCTAACTAACCATATAACCAATTCAGCATATTTATCAGCAGCATCACTCACCATACAGGGCTGCTGAAATATTGTTGCCCAGATTAACTTTGTTATAAATAGATATTCAGCCAGACAGACAATGCATTATGTACCACTGCTTTCAAAGTCTTACCTCCCCTTTATTACAGCAGTTGTGCAGTGTCTTAATATGGCTTAATGTCTTAATATGGCTGCATAGTCCAATGGGAAACAGGGTTTGATTACACTGTACCCTGTTATATAACATACCTAGCAGAACACACTCTTCTGTAGTCCTTAATTCATAAGTGGATGCCTGTGATGTGAAGTTTGGCATATACTCATCTGTGCCAGAATAGAGCACTGGAGTTTAAGGGCAGGGAGTGTATTTCCTCTAAGAGTTAGGGTTACTCAAAGTCATTCCTGTGTTCAAAATCAGTTAAAACCCATGACTCTAAGGAAAAGAAAATGTGAGGAAAATACCATTGTTGAAGTAGAAGTGAGGGTAGAGCAGCCTAAAGTTTATTAGGGTACAACTGAGTGATACAGATCCTGAGGACCTTACAATCTATTGTGAGAGTTAAG
This sequence comes from Pelophylax lessonae, assembly GCF_965119305.1. Classification (NCBI taxonomy): domain Eukaryota; kingdom Metazoa; phylum Chordata; class Amphibia; order Anura; family Ranidae; genus Pelophylax; species Pelophylax lessonae. The sequence goes on from NC_138772.1 coordinate 452,447,385, forward strand.
CTGGATACACACTATACAATTTTATTTAGATTTTTTTCTTTAAACTTACCAAAACCATATAATATGAGGTCAGACCTAAACACTTACAATGTGTATGCGATGAGGCCGGCCCTTGTACTACATAGTTGAAGGTAAATCTAAAGGAAATCTACCAACAAAAGTTGTATAGTGTGTATGCAGCTTAAGGTTAAGATATAGAAGGCAGAAGAACTTACACTTGATTGGGATATAACAGAAAGTAGAAGCTAAAGCTGGATACACACTATCCAACTTTTGTGGTTAGATTTCCTTCAGATTTACCTTTTCTATGTAGTGTAAGGGCCTGCCAGATTGCATACAAATTGAAAGTGTTTAGGTTTGACCTCATATTATATGGTTTTGGTAAGTCTAAAGGAAAAAGTCTTCAGAAAATCTTATAGTGTGTATGGCAAATTAGGCATATGTTTGAGGGGTCAAAGAAGGCACAAAACGGAGAAGAGCACATGTGCAATTATGATATAAGACAGGCATGTCCAACCTGCGGCCCGGAACCGCAGGCAATGCGACCCACTGCCCCCTGACAATTTTTTTTTTTTGCTGGGGAGGAAGGAAGTCGAGTTGGGGGCACAGCCACAGAGGCTGCCTCGGAGGGGATCATCCACTAGTTGTGTTAAATTAGTGCTGGGGGGTGGGCTTTAGCACGGGAAGGGCAAAGCGGCATTTTATTACTTATATACCTTAACTATAGTATATATTTTATATGCGGCCCGAGAAAATTTCTCTACACTCAATGTGGCCCAGAGAAGCCAAAAGGTTGGACACCCATGATATAAGAGAAATAGAAGAGGTCGAAAAGACAATTAAGCAGGGGCTTGCTTGCATTTTATCTATACTATAACTATACTGAACTTAACTATATCTGAGCACCACAAACTGAAAATGCTGTTTCATTTTTAATAGTAGACATCAGTTTTTTATTTTCTAGTAAAGGAATTGTCAAAAACTTGTGTCTTGATTCACTTTTTCCACTTTTTTGGTGAATGGGTAGGGATACAATGTACAATGAAAGGGGTCTGGTATAGATTTTGAGGGGACCCCACGCAGTTTTTTTTTTTTTTTTTTTTTGGGATGAGGTTCCCCTTAAAATCTATACCAGACCCAAATAGCCTAGTATAGATTGGGAGGGGGACTCCACACTTTTTTTTCTTTACTTTTATATTGCCAGAATTCTTTTGTTTACATTTCAGCTCTCAGCAGGGAAGCCCGATGACAGCTGATGAGTCATTGGTTGTTAAGGCCGGCTTCCCAGCAGGATTAAAATCGGTCAATAATTTTTTGACTGATCCAAATTCAAATCATTCCAAAAATGTGAAATTCGTTAGAAACAAAATCAGTAACGTAAAGAATCCATCTGAAACAAAAATAATTTTTCCATTCTGCACATGTCTAGACTGTAGTCAACCCAGCCTCCTTCTTCCCCACAGGTTTAACAGCAGTTCCAGTACCACTCCAAAAAAACAAATACATATCATGCGGGGGGGTGAAGGGATGACCAAAAAAATTGGTAGCTTTATGAAAGCAGGTACAGGCTCTCTGTAGCTCCATACGCCATCTGCCCCTCAATAAGTAATAAAGTTGAAAAATTCAGCGCTGAACAAAAACTAAATAAAGTGAAATCAGCAGATAAACACTAAAAGGAAATCTAAAAAATCCTTCCAGTTCAATTTAAAAATAAGTGTAGTGCAATTTCACAAGTCTCCTATAGCATTTATAATGATACGAGTGCTCTTATAAGGTGCAAATAAGTCCATCACAGAGAGTCCAATAATTCAAGAGAACACGTGTAACAGGCAGGTCCTTAACATTACACTCAGAAGCCCAGGTGCTGGAAAGACTTTAAATCATACAATGACATACATGAGGTGTACTAGATCCCACCACCACAGCTTTCTCTGCCTCTCACCTCCAATGGGTGACCCTACAGGGTCTATGCACATGTAGGTATGTATAACAAGAACGATCCTCCAGTTTTCCTCTATTTTTCCAACAGATCCAAAACGGACAGAACTCCACACCATAAATGCAGGGGAAAGCAATAAAGGGAGATCTAAGTGCTCTCTGCTTAATCAACACAGTTTATTTATAAAGAAAAAACCTTTGCACTCACATTGTAGTAAAAGTATCCATGCATCTCACAAAAGTCATGAGCCTTCCATGGCATTGAGGTCGGCGTCTCCCTGCCTCTGTCCTGCGCACTTCCGGGATGGCTGGTGGGTCATGCGGCGTCCCCCCGTTCGCGTTACGTCCGGTAGGCGGGACTTCGTCAGCGGGGATAATGACAACAAATGACAAGCCAGCATAAATAACCCTAACTCCGCCCATACCCTGATAGCGGAAGCAGTCGCCTCGCAACTGCCCAATATGGACAAATATGCCACAAGACCCTAACCATTTCCAGATTGGCCACTAGATGGCAGGAGTACCTCGACCTCTATAATAAATTATACAAGAATACGAATGTAAAATATAAAATATAAAAAACACACATATCACAAATTCCACAATAGCATAACAATACAATAAAATTAATTCACAAACACACATATCACAAATTCCACAATAGCATAACAATACAAAAAAATTAATATGATAAAATTGACAATACTGTAATTGGCATATTAAAATATTTAATAAAATATTTAATAAAATACTAGAATATCTTTTAAAAAACGCACAAAAAATTTATTTATCTGTCTGAAATGAAACAATTGAGATCAAAATACACATTAAGTCCTAATGGCTATAATACCTTGGCTTCATAAATCCAAAAAGACTTGCGGCGGCTTAATTGACGTTCAAAATTCCCTCCTCTCCAGTGTTGATTAACGTTTTTTATCCCCCAGAATTTGAATCCGATGGGATTTTTTGGGTGACATAGTTTAAAATGCCGGGAGACACTATGGGTAATAAGACCCTGTTTTATATTATTAACGTGCTCTCCGACTCGCACATGGAGGGCCCTTGACGTTCTACCTATATATTGTAGGCCACACTCGCATTCTAACATATAAACTACCCCCTGAGTGGTACAGGTAATCAGGTTCTTAATGTTATATGTTTTTTGCGTAGCAGTGGACATAAACTCCTTTCTCCTCTTCACATTTCTCTTACTGTTCCTGCATGTGGCACATTTGCCACACGCATAGAACCCAGATAGAAACGAGAAGAGGCGGTTTTCTCTAGTTACCGGGGGGTCCACCACTGCAGGTGCGATTTTGTCCCTCAACGAGGGTGCCTTTCGATAAACAAATTTTGGATGTTTCTTTATTATGCGCTCAACTTTCTTGTGCTGGACATTATAATCCAACACAATGCGGAAATCTGACTTAACTTTTTCAACCTTTTCATTACTGATCAGAATTTCTCTATTGATGTTACCAACATTAGTGACCTCCTTCTGAATGTCTTCCTGTGTATAACCTTTCTCCAGAAAACAGCCTGCCAATATTGCTGATTGTGATTTATAATCCTCATCGGTGGTACAATTGCATCCTAGGCACATGAATTGACCCCGGGGTATGTTGCAAAGCCATAATTTATGGTGGCAACTCTCAAGCGGTATGTAGGCATTGTGGTCAGTTGGTTTAAAATAATTGCGTGTTTTAAACTGACCGTCTTCTTTGTATACCTCTAGATCAAGGAATATTGCTTTCTCAGGTTGTACATTCCAAGTCAGGATGATATTCTTATCATTATCATTCATCCAGTTGATAAATGTTTGGAGACTATTCATGTCACCTTCCCAGATTAGGAATAGATTGTCGATATATCGCCTATAACAGGCTAACTGGGGGGGGGGGGGGTTGCTAAAGATGATGTCCTCCTCCCAGTGGGCCATGAAGAGGTTGGCCACACTGGGAGCAAATCTAGCTCCCATCGCCACTCCCCTCGTTTGTAGATAATATCGACGATCGTACCAGAAGTAATTTTTGCATAAGCAAAATCTGAGACTACGAAAGAGAAACCTCGTATGCTTCCGAGACAGCTCTGAGTCTGTGAGGGACCATTTTACTGCCTCCAACGCATCAGTATGACTAATGATTGTGTATAGTGATCTGACGTCAGCCGTGACCAATATACTTGCTGATGTGCTGGATAAAGTACTCAGAATTTGTATTATATATTTGGTATCTTTCAAGTACGATTTTGTTTTTTGAACAACAGGCTGGAGATGATAATTAATATATTGTCCAAGTCTAGTAGAGACCGAATCAATCCCGTTAACAATCGGGCGACCCGGTGGATTCTCTGCATTTTTATTTACCTTGGGCAAACAATAAATAATAGGGGTCCTACAGAAAAGGGGATCTAAATAAAGGGCCTCTTTCTTGTTGAGAACTCCACTCTGCTCACCTTTAGTAACCAAAGCATGCAGTTCCTCCTTAAACTCCAACATAGGATCATTCGGGAGGATCCGATATGTACTTTGGTCGCTAAGCAACCTCGGCATCTCCTCTCTATAATATGATCCACTAAGGATCACAAGACCCCCTCCCTTGTCCGCTGGGCTTTTTTTGTGCTGTGCTCCCAATTATTCTGCATAGTTTAACGAGGCTTCCCCCTCTTTTTTTTACTTTTATTTCCACAATCAATACTTATTTTTCCAAATATGAACCACCTTAGGAAGCAAATCCCTTTTTTTTCGCCAGTATGAATATTGCCTCTTGTGTCTTTAATTCTACCTGCAATCTCTACAATAGGGAGATGTATACCTGGTGGAAAATTGGTTCTTCGGTGTCTGTTTTTTTAACTTGCCTATAATTGCCTTTGAACTATGTCTTCAACTACATTTTTGGATACCATTTGTATTGATCTTTATACTTGAGAGATTTTGTTTCTACTTGAATTGTTCATCTCAGAACTACTGAATATTTAATAAAAAAACATTGAAATTTAAAAGATAAATTGATAAAAAAAAGATGTTTTCTCCCTTGAAATCTCATGCAATATTTGTTGGGCGAAATCCACAATTTGGCTCTTTACTCCAAAAAGGTTTTTGATCCTCATTTATGCAAGATGACAGAACACCTTGGAATACACATTAAAATAAAGCTGCAAAAAATGTAGCCAATAAATCTGTTTTTAAGATCAACTATATTCTGTATCCCTTTCAAATACCCTAACAAAGAGCAAGTCCTTCCATTTTCTGTACCCCTTCTTTATTTCTTTATAGAGCTCTTAAAGCTTACATTATAAAGTGATTAATTGTAAACTCTTACAGTTTAGTCCAGATTTAGCAGATATTATAAAAGACTAATAATATAAAATAAATGCAGATTTGTATTTATTAATAAATCATTACAAGTATTTTTAATGTAGGCAGTATAAGTACCCAAATGTAACCTGGTACAGCCTCCTGCAGTATCTGTACAGGAGAACCCAGACAGGGGGAGTGAAAGCAGCACACGCATCTAATAAATTGTACAGCAGAGCAATTCTGGGGGTGGGGAAAGGACTTGTGTTACTAAAATGCAACTGAGAAAAAACAGCTCTACTGCCCTGCCATACAGGTTTGTGCTGTGTGGCAGAGTTTATTAGGTCTGTGTGGAAGACTGGGTCGACAGAAAAGTATATATATATATGTACTACTCTGTACTTTTGAGGATCTTTTCTCCTAATTCTTCACACGACTTGTGAGCTGGATGCAAAGTGATCACTAGTAAAGGGGTTGCACTCAAGACATTGGCAAGGTGATCCTTCTTCTTCTGCAGCATGCACTACTTGTTATTAACCCTTGGCAGTATCCATCACCTGAAACAAGCCCTGTTGTTGTGTATGCCTTGCACAACGCCAGACCAGGCAATGTAGATGTACAAATAAGGAGCTTTTACTGAAGTAGTGGCAAATACCAAGTCGTTCACACAGTTTCTATACACAGCTAACTAGTGCCGCATAAGCTGACTGTACCTTAGGGAGATAGCAAAGTGCATAAGAGCAATCCTTTCAAGGCAAACGTTTATTTAGGCAGAAAATCCACAAGAAGGAGCAATAGTCCATTGAAGCCCATTATTTGGTGGTAATCCATAACGGCAATAAAGTCGACCACTGGCAGATATAAGTTCACGAGTGTCAACAGGCTCCAGGCCCCCTGGGAACCCCGACTGGGCTCCAGCCCCCCCCCCCCCCGTGGGGGGATCCTCTGTGGTAGAATAACAGTTACATTTCTTAGGGCAGTCAGTGATCCATTTTTATATGATGGGACCTGCAAAGGGTGGTGTCCTTGAAGAAAAGAGTGGGAAAAGTGTTAACCCTTCCTTCTCAGACACCACTAGCTCAGCAGGTCAACCTGAGGACACATTGTAACACTTAGACACTGTAACAGCTTGCATCTGGCTGACCTAATTAACTTGAGGGCCTAAACACAGTAACAGAAAACGGTTAACCCTTAAAACCTCTTTAAAGCACCTGCTTAGAAAGTGCCACACAGAAATTGTTAGAAGGACTTATCACCTGCAACTCAAGGTATTACTTATTGAGGTCAATTTAAAAATAAGTGTAGCGCAATTTCACAAGTCTCCTATAGCATTTATAATGATACGAGTGCTCTTATAAGTAGGGATGATCAAACGGTTCGGGTCGACCATCGGTTCGACCCGAACATTGGCTGTTCGAGGTTCGGCCGAATTTAGAACTTTTTGCCCAAAAAGTTCGAAATTCGGCAACCAGAACCGACCAAAATGCAATGGGACAGGAAATGGGCTTTAAAAGCCCGTGATTGGACCAGAACCATCAGTAAAAGCCAATTGAGGGGGGCAGGAGAATGCTAGGAATGTGATTGGAGTGACTAGGGGGTCCATAGGCCAATCATTAGTGAATACACCAACCAGTATATAAGATAGCCCCGCCAAATTCCTAGCATTGTAATACAGGGACGTGGAAGAGAGTGGAAGCAGTTCTGTTACCTCTGCTTCAAAGTGTCATTTAGCAATTATTAGTGTGAGGAAAGGGATATCTAGTGTAGTTAGGGTGCTATTTTCCACTATAGTTAGCTTTAATAATTTAGTTTCTGTAGGGAAAGTGTTAAGTGTAAGGGGACCGTAGTGTAGTGTAGGGTTAACTGACTCTGACTGCTATGGCAGGGTGAAAAAAACCCTTCCATATCAGGGTGACCGCTATAGAGAAAAGATTGTTTCTCTTAGGTCACATTCAGTGCACTCATATGGCTTCTCGCCTGTGAGCATGCTTTTTGCTGCAGGCGTTTATTGGGCTTTTTTGAGGAGATGTTTGGAGTCAGGCATGACATCTGAACATCTGTGTAGGGGTATATATACAGACACCCATGTCTGTATATATACATATATAGGTGTGAAAGTAGCAGAAACATATGCTTGCGCTAATTAAATAATTAACAGGCATATGTCTCCGCTCCTATAACACCTATATATGTGTGTATATGTATAAATACATACAAGTGTGTGTGTATATATACCCCTATACAGAAGTTCAGATGTTTTGCCTGCCTCCAAAGACCCCAAAAAAATGCCCAAAAAAACCGCCAGCTGCAAAAACACACCTGGGCGTTTTTGTAGCTGGCATTTTTTTGGGCATTTTTTGGGCGTCTTTGGAGGCAGGCATAACATCTGAACTTCTGTGTAGGGGTATATATACAGACACCCATGTCTGTATATATACACATACACATATATAGGTGTGAAAGTAGCAGAACACTATGCTTGCGCTAATGAAATAATGAACACCAATATGTCTCCGCTCCTATCACACCTATATATGTGTATGTGTAAAAATTCATATAAGTGTGTGTATATATAACCCTATACAGGAGTTCAGATGTCTTGCCTGCCTCCAAAGACCCCAAAAAAAATGCCTGCGCCAAAAAAAAATGCCCAGGTAGGTGTGCTCTTGCAGGCGTTTTTTGTGGGCATTTTTTTGGGGTCTTTGGAGGCAGGCAAAACATCTGAACTTCTGTATAGGGTTATATATACACACACACTTATATGTATTTATACACATATATAGGTGTTATAGGAGAGAAGCTATATTGGTGTTAATTAGCACAAGCATAGATTTCTGCTATTTTCACACCTATATATGTGTATATGTATATATACAGACATGAGTGTTTGTATATATACCCCTACACAGAAGTTCAGATGTTTTGCCTGCCTCCAAAGATGCCAAAATGCCAAAAAAATGCCTGCGCCAAAAAAAAATGCCCAGGTGTGTTCTTGCAGGCGGTTTTTTGGGCATTTTTTTGGGGTCTTTGGAGGCAGGCAAAACATCTGAACTTCTGTATAGGGTTATATATACACACACACTTATATGTATTTATACACATACACATATATATACACACACACTTATATGTATTTATACACATACACATATATAGGTGTTATAGGAGAGAAGCTATATTGGTGTTAATTAGCACAAGCATAGATTTCTGCTATTTTCACACCTATATATGTGTATGTGTATATATACCCCTAACACAGAAGTTCAGATGTTTTGCCTGCCTCCAAAGTGCCCCAAAAAATGCCCAAAAAACGCTTGCTACTAAACTGGCAAGGTGTGAAAATAGCGGAGCCATATCCCTGTTCTATAAGTGACCTAATACAAACGATCTTTTTTTTCTGGTTCTGGACATGCTACAGAGCTGGAACTTCACACTTTTTAGACCCCCCAGACACTAAATCCAAAGAATTTTTTTTTTTTTTAATTTTTTTCAATAATTGGCTCTCTATCAAAAATGACAATTTTTAGGAACTTTTTTTTTGTGTGATTAATAGTCCCTGGGGCATGACCCAGAACCCTAGGCACTTTTTAGGGGCATTTATTGGGTTTTAGGGCTTCAAAATTGTGTTTTTTGATTACTGAAGTTCGGGTCCCATTGATTTCAATGGGGTTCTGAAATCCGGGCCGAACTTTCGGGAAGTTTGGATGTTCTGGCCAAACCGAACTTTTGAAAAGTTTGATCATCCCTACTTATAAGGTGCAAATAAGTCCATCACAGAGAGTCCAATAATTCAAGAGAACACGTGTAACAGGCAGGTCCTTAATATTACCCAGGTGCTGGAAAGACTTGAAATCATGCAATGACATACATGAGGTGTACTAGATCCCACCACCACAGCTTTCTCTGCCTTTCACCTCCAATGGGCGACCCTACAGGGTCTATACACACTCACATTGTAGTAAAAGTATCCATGCATTTCACAAAGGTCATGAGCCTTTCGTGGCATTGAGGTCGGCGACTCCCTGCCTCTCTCCCGCGCACTTCCGGGATGGCTGGTGGGTCATGCGGGTCCCCCCGTACGCGTTACGTCCAGTAGGCGGGACTTTGTCAGCGGGGATAATGACGACAAATGACAAGCCAGGTCACATCTACTGGATGGCCAAGGAACAAGAATACGCAGAGGAAGCTCAGCATGATGGAGACCAGGAGAAGATAGCTCAGATTCCGGTTATTAGCTTTAACAATGGGGGTGTCCTGGTAATATATAAATATCCCCAATATTAAACCAGTCAGAAGACAACAGAGGATGGAGACAGCTGAAAAAACTGAAACAATGGTATCATCAGTGTAGTAGAGGAAACAGTGACTATAGGTCAATTAGTTTCAGTATAAACCACAGAAATAGGAAACACAAGGGTAATACAGGGGCACTGAATTTCAAAAAAGCCAACATCCCTAAACTGCACTCTTTGCTAGATGATATTAACCACTTTACCACCGGAGGATTTTGCTGTCTTCCGTCCAGGCCACTTTTTGCGATTCGGCGCTGTGCAACTTTAACTGACAATTGCGCGGTTGTGCGACGCCGTACCCAAACGAAATTTACGTCCTTTTTTTCCCACAAACAGAGCTTTCTTTTGGTGGTATTTGATCACCTGTGCGATTTTTACTTTTTGCGCTATAAACAAAAAAAGAGCGTTTATTTTGAAAAAATAATAATATTTTTCACATTTTTTTATATGAAATTCCCCCCCCCCAAAAAATGTAAAAATCAAATTTTTTTTAAAATTTTTGGCCAATTTGTTTTCTGCTACCTATGTTTGGTAAAAAAATCACGATAAGCGTATTTTGATTGGTTTGCGCAAAAGTTATTGCGTTTACTAACTAAGGGGAAAAATTTCTGTCATTTTTGGTGTTTTTTTTTTAACGTGTAATGGCGGCGATCTGCGATTTTTTTTGCGGGACTGCGACATTGCGGCGGACAGATCGGACCCTTGACTGACATTTTTAACACTTTTGGGGGTACCAGTGACATTGCTGCAGTAATCAGTGCTATATATATGCATTGTTACTGTAATAATGACACTGGCGGTGAAGGGGTAATTTTATTGGAGAGGGAGGGGTTAATGTATGCCTGGTGCTTACTGACGTGTGGGGGGGGAGGTGACTTTGTGAGACAGGGACAGATCGGATGTCCAGCTATGCTGAACACTCCGATCTGTCACTCCCTGTCACTATGGAGATCCGCCCGCTGTGTTTACACACAGCGGGCGGATCTCCAGACTTGATTCCCGATGATCGGGTAAGAGCAGCGGCGATCGCCGCTGCTCCTCCCCTGGCCCGACTCCCGCTGTGAATGAAAACAGCGGGAGCGCGCCTCCGGCGGCGCGCGAGCGCCGCCTACAGGGGGAGGAGTCCAGCGACGTAGGTCTACGTCGCTGGACGGGATCGTGGCAAAGTGCCGCAGTAGCCTCCATGTGAGCGGAGGTAAAGTGGTTAAATGGGATAGAATCCTAGGAACAAAGAACACTGAGGAAAAATGCGAGTGCTTTAAGAACATACTAAATAAAGGTATTGGCCAGTTTCCAACTGGGAATAAGTTTAAAAGAGCTAAAATTAGCCCTGGGTGGCTAAACCCCAAATTAAAAATGCATATAAAAATAAAAGAAAAGGCCTTCAAAAAATACAAGGCTGAGGGGTCATTGGCAGCATTCCAACATTACAAAGAATGCAATAAGAAATGTAAGAGCGCAATCAAGGCGGCTAAGATAGAACACAAAAAGCACATAACAGAAGAGAGTAAAAAAAAAAACCAAGAAATTCTTTAAGTATTTAAATAGTAAGAAAGTGAGGCCAGAACATATTGGTCCCATAAAAGACAATGAGGGAAATCTGGCTATAAAGGACAGAGAGACAATAAAGGTTCTAAATAAATTCTTCTCTTCAGTCTTCACAAAAGAAACGGGAGAATGCAGTAATGCAGACTGTAATGTTAAGGTTAAAAAAACATCACAGGAAGCACCCTCTTGGTTAACAGAGAACAGACTCAGAACTAGACTTGAAAACCTTAAACAAGTCCCTGGGACCAGATGGCTTACACCCAAGGGTCCTTAAGGAACTCAGCCAGGTGATAGCCAGACCAATGTTCCTAAATTTTATGGACAGTCTACTGATGGGAATGGTACTAACTGATTGGAAAAAAGCCAACATGGCACCAATATTTAAAAAAAGGTGCCAATATATATCCCTGGGAACTACAGGCCAGTTAGTGTAATATAAATAATCCGCAAGCTATTAGAGGGGATGATAAGGAACTATATACAAGATTTTAGAAATGAAAATTGTGTCATTAGTAGAAATCAGCAAAGATTCATGAAAAATCGTTCCTGCCAGACCAATCTATTAACCTTCTATGAAGAAGTGAGCTGCCATCTAGATAAAGGAAGGCCTGTGGATGTGGTGTATCTGGACTTTGCAAAGGCATTTGATACAGTTCCCCACAAACCTTTACTGTACAAACTAAGGTATGTAGTTATGGACCATAGGATCAGTTCCTGGATTTAAAACTGGCTTCAGGGGCAAGTCCAAAGGGTGGTTATAAATGGGGAGCACTCAGAATGGTCTGGTGTGGAAAGTGGGGTCCCCCAAGGATCTGTCCTGGGACCAATCATGTTTAATTTATTCATAAACGATCTAGAGGATGGGATAAACAGCTCAATCTCAGTATTTGCAGACAATACTAAATTAGGCAGGGCAATCATTTCTACAAAGAATTTGGAAACCTTACAAAAAGAACTGTACAAAATAATGGGGTGGGCATCTACATGGCAAATGAGGTTTAATTTTAGAAAATGTAAGGTAATGCATTTGGGTGCCAGAAATACGAACGCAAGTTACTCAATAGGGGGGAGAACCTTTGGGGTGATCTAAGATAGAAAAGGACCTGGGGGTCCTAGTGGATGAAAAGCTCAGCAATGCCAAGCTGCTCCAAGCAAAGCCAACAGAATACTGGCATGTATAAAAAAGGGGATTCACTCCAGAGATAAAACGATAATTCTCCCTCTCTACAAGACTCTGGTCTGGCCGTAGTATGCCGCCCAGTTCTGGGCACTGGACCTTAGGCAGGATGTGCAGGAACTGGAGAGAGTCCAGAGAAGGGCAACAAAGCTAATAAAGGAAATGGAGGACTTCAGCTATGAGGAAAGATGCACACCCCCTCTCCCGACATCCACCAGGCATTTTGACACCTATCATCCTCGTGTGCAGCCTAGAACACTGCTGCCAATACCCATACTTGGAGCTGGCTGACTCCCTGTCATCCTCAGTCTCTGTTTTGCTCAGTGATGTCTACAGTCTCACACTGATTACAGCTGCTTGGTCCCAGGTGTTCCCGATCCATGCTGTTTCATGCTAACTTCTATGTAAGTGTGCTGCTTATTTTAATAAAGTGTTTTACATTTGATACTGACCTCAGCGCACTGTTATTAATTTTTTTCCACATTGAGCTGATCCTACCCAGATCCTCTGCGGGAGCTGCAGAGGTTCCAGTCTTGCTCCCTTCTCCTGTTCATCCATCCAGTTGCCTCATCCATACCTCTACCCTGTTGATGGTCTACAGATACAGATGAAAGTTCCAACAGACCAAGGGACAATGCACTTCTCCTAGGAGTGCCGTATGTACTGTGTACTTGTACACTCTTTGGATTTGTAATACTTTCGATATAGTATCAATTTACCTTTTAAATGTGAGGAAAGATAGTCCGCAACTCCTTGTTTGCTCTTTAAAATTGTCAAAATGTATTGATTCTCCATAAAAGACATGGTAACAGACAGCAGATGTAAATGCGTTTCAGCCTTGTGGGCCTTGTACACTATAGTGAAAAAGGCCCACAAGGCTGAAACACATTTACATCTACTGTCTGTTACCGTGTCTTTTATGGAGATTCAATACATTTTGAAGATTTTAAAGAGCAAGCAAGGAGTCGTAGACTATTTTTCTTCATGATATGATTGTCGTTGCAGCTTTGCAAATGCCTTTCCTCACCCAGGTAGCTCTAAAAAAAAAAAAAAATTCTAATCCTATTGGGTAGTAGCACCCTACCTTTGCTATATTTTATATCTTTTCAATGTCCCTATAATGTATGGATAAAAAGTAAAGAAATTGTTTTGCTAAAAGAGCATGGCTGATTCATTTTCTTGTGACTGGTTACATTTCTCTGTAGAGTTTAAAGGTTACACTGAGTAGGAATAGGGGGTGACAGAAAAAAAAGATTGTGTATTAATTAGGATAGCTCCGGCAGAAAAGCCTTGAAAACATATTTTTTTAGAATCCTTCGGCACCAGTCAGTAGTGAATGCAGCAGCAGAAATTCTAAACTAATATCTACATATAATTTATTTACCCAGAATTTTCAAAGAACATTTGGTCAGCTGACACAGCAGTAATAGGTAGATAGTGGATCAATCTCTTACTGCTCTTTCTGCTGGTAGTGAAAATGGTGAAAGTATTAACTGTTATCCAGGTCCAGTGATTGAAAATCTCTTTCTTACCCAGGTCTGATCCATTTTAATAACTGTCAATTGTTTATGGCATGTGGAACAGTATGGCTTATATGCTTAACTCAGATTAGTGCAGCTGCCACACAGAGTATTTTCTTAGAAAGGATACTACACAAAGTACATAAGAGCATCCAGATTGCAGAAAGTGCTTTTTCAGTTCGGAAAGGTTTCTTCACAGTAAGAGTTGTGAAAATGTGGAATAGACTCCTGCAAAAGCTGGTTCTGGCCAGCTCAATAGATTGCTTTAAAAAAAGGGATTATTTCCTAAATGTGCATAATATAACTGGACACTAACATTTATTTGTAAAGTTGATCCAAGAAATATCTGATTGCTTTTGGGTTGATCAGGAAGGATTTTTTCCCCCGCTTGAGAAAATTGGATCGTGCTTTCCTGTTTTTTTTTTTTGCCTTCTTCCTTGATCAACTCGGGTATATGATTATGTATTTAAGATTGTATGATTTTTTTAACCCTTTATTGGATGAACTAGATGGACATGTGTCTTTTTTCAACAAGACTAACTATGTAACCTCCTAGCCTGAATTTAGTGTAACTTTTATACAAAGGACACAGTAGCTATACTAATTTTGCCAGCTGTCAGGGATTGTCCTAGCTAGACTTATCCACTGCAGCCAGAGCCTTCCAGGCACCGTTTTTTTTTTTTTTCACCATGCTCTTGAAACTTCTCCTGGGACTCCCTTTTTATTTTTAACTGAAATATTGACCCATGTGGAATTTCCACTTATTTGCAGGTTTTCCCACCATACCTGGAGCACTCCTTAAACCTGCACCTGTGCCAGGTTGTTGTTTAAGTCATACCTACCAAAAGCCCTGGTTTTATGAGGCATACCTGCTTTTAGAAGGAAATCCCACTGTGCCTTGCAGAAGTGAGACAAGAGTCCTTCTGCTAAATTGCAATGAACTCTCCTTCTCTCCTAGTAGTGAATGAATAAATGATGTCACACTAATACAGGGCCACATGTATATTTATTTTTTCCTGGGGGGGGGGGGGGTGGTTCAGCCTCAGGCACCTACAGGAAATTAATTAGGTGACACGAGTGGTGTCAAATTGTGGATGTGGAAAAATTGTGCTAACAGGGAGGTTTAAAACGTCACCCTACTCACTGTACATGGTAACATATAGCACAGTTCTTGTAATCAAAAATATTCTTTAATTACTGTACCGCAAGCAAAAGTCTAACATGGATCAAGATCTCCCCCGGTCCAGATTTTCCCCTTCCACTTGTAAAAATCCCCTCCCCCAGTACAGATGTCCCCCCACCACTACCACTCCACCCAGCACAGATGTCAAGGAAACCCAATTCAAGCCTGTGCACAAACAAATGTGCTTGTACGCAGAGTTAATAGAACTGTGCACAGTGTCAGGGCAGTACATACATGTTAATTAGTATGCTCGTGAGCATTAGTGTGTTCTTGAGTAGGGATGATCAAACTTTTGAAAAGTTCGGTTCGACCAGAACACCTGAATTTCCAGAAAGTTCAGTTTGGATTCCCGGACCCCATTGAAATCAATGGGACCCGAACTTCAGGAATCAAAAAACACCATTTTGAAGCCCTAAAACCTAATAAATGCCCCTAAAAAGTGCCTAGGGTTCTGGGTCATGCCCCAGGGACTATGAACCAGGCAAAAAAAAGTTCTTAAAAATTGTCGTTTTTGAGCCAATTATTGAAAAAAAAAAGAGATTTCTTTGGATTTAGTATCTGGGGGTCTAAAAAGTGTACCCGTGAAGTTTCAGCTCTGTAGCATGACTTTTTTGCTTAACCGCGCCTTTCTTTTGCTCCTAATCAACTGCACAGCCAATGTGTATGATGGGGACATAATGCAGTGCACTGGGAACAAGATTAGAGTTTTTTTTTTTGGAAAAAGGTGCTGTCTCTTTAAATGTGGATATAATTAACGGGTGTATTTTCACAATGGGGCTATTATTACCAAATGTTTTCAAGAAGTCAAAAGATGTATGTAGATGCACTTTATTTCATGTAAAATGGTGTTTGGTGCACTTTAACTTGAATTCTCACAAGAACCAGACATATATGCACGGATACATTGAGGGTTAGGGTTAGGGGTAGGGGCCACAACGTAGTGCACAGTGAACAAGATTAGAGATGTTTTGGATGAATACTGTTGTCTCTTGACTTTGAATAGAAGTAAAGGATGCTTAAAAATTGGGCCTTTGGTGGTGCCGACGATGCCTTGACATCATAACCCTATGAAAGTGCTGGTCATGAAGGCAATAATTGCCTTTGTAAGGAAAAAAATTGCAGTGATATGCATCTGTGAAACAGGTGCGCAAAAATTGTTGTTTGGGTGTTGGCGGAGCCATACCACTGCAAGCCCAAAGAGCTGGTGTTGAAGTAGGAGAAAAAATTAAGAAGATGTGTACCTGTGGATCAGGTGAGCAAACATTGTGTTTTGGGTGTTGGCGGAGCCTCCCCACGGTAAGCCCAAAGAGCTGGTGTTGCAGAAGGCCAAAAAAAAATTTATCTTTTCTAGGGGAAACTAAAATGAGGTTCTGTGAACCTAAACAGAACGAGAGGAGGGTTGGAGGGTGGCACCCTGGTCCAGGCTTAAACTGAGGCTCAGCTGCCACATCGCAATGATAGACTAGTCTACAAGGTCTGCATCAGGTGCATCAAAGCTTGATATCCACGACTGATTAATTTTAATGAATGTCAAACGGTTGACTGAGTCGGTGGAGAGTCTCGTTCGATAGTCTGTGACTAATCCTCCTGCTGCGCTGAATGCCCGTTCCGATAGGACACTGGAAGCAGGGCAGGCCAACAACTCCATGGCATACTGGGCCAGTTCTGGCCAGTGGTCTAATCTTAAGACCCAGTTTGCCAGTGGATCGAATTAGTCACATAAAAAGCCCTCTGTGTCACTTTGTGCCCTGACGTAATCGTCCACCATGTGATGCAGACGCTGTCAATGCGATGTGGCAGCTGAGAGGCCTGGGCGGTGAGGACTAAAAAAAGACAGAAAGGCATCCGTCAACCACACGCCTTCTCCAACACTCCTCTCATGACCTGCAGTAGAGTCCATGGTAGGTTGTCCCAGACCCTTCACCCTACGGGAGTCGGGGAACGTGTTCACCAGAATCCTCTTGAGACTGTCCTCAAGGGATTTGATCCTGTGGACTCTCTGGGTGGATGGGAAAAGCTCAGAGACTTTTGACTTGTACCGGTGGTCAAGTAGGGTGGCCGACCAATAGTGGTCAGTCTCTTTAATGGCCTTGATTCTGGGGTCCTTTCGCAGGCTCTAAAGTATGATGTTTGCCATGCGTCGCAAATTTGCAAAGGCCTGAGAAGCTGACTCCTCGGGGTCACTCAAAACGACATGATCTTGAACGTGCTCCTCCTCCTCCCAGCCACGTACTACTCCAAAGTGTCCCGAGGGAGTCAAACTAGGCCTTGCAGATTTCCACATTTCTTCCTCCTCCTCCTCAAAGCCTGCAAAAGTTCCCGAAGAATCAACCTCCTCCTCCTCCTCTTCCACCCCTGGATCCTGCTCGGGCCTCTGGGAGTGAGGCATAATGGGGTCAGGATAAAGGGGGCCTTGAGAGGCAAGGAAGTCCTCCTCTTCCTACTGCTGCTCTGCCTCCAGTGCCCTGTCCATAATGCCATGCAGAGTGTGCTCCAACAAAAACAGTACCGGTAGGGTGTCACTGATGCATGCGCTGTCCCAGCTGACCATCCTTGTGGCCTCCTCAAATGGTGAGAGGACAGCGCATGCATCCTTAATCAAAAGCCACTGCCGTGGCGAAAAAAAACCCAGGTGCGCTGAGCCAGTGCTGGTGCCGTACTCGCAGAGATATACATTGAGGGCCCTCTGCTGCGTGTACACGCACTGCAGCATAGCCAAGGTGGAGTTCCAGCGGGTGGGAATGTCACAGACAAGGCGGTGTACTGGCAGGTGAAACTCACACTGCACTTCGGCCAAATGTGCAGTGGCACTGTACGACCGCCTGAAGTGACTGCACACCCTTCTTGCCATCCTTAGCACATCCTGCATTCCCGGGTACGAGTTCAAAAGCCGCTGTACCACGAGATTCAGGGCATGCGCCAGGCATGGCACATGGATCAACTTTCCCTGCCGAAGGGCGGCCAGGAGGTTTGACCCATTATTGGAAACCACCATTCCTGGCTGCAGCTGGCGTGGTGTCAACCACCTCTGGGCCTGTGCCTGCAGAGCCCCAAGAATCTCAGGGGCAGTGTGCTGCCTGTCCCCTAGACACACAAGCTGCAGCACTGCATGACACCTTTTGGCCTGAGACATAGAATAGCCCTTTGAATGTTTACGTGGTACCTCATCATATTCAAAGGACCATTCTGCAGAGGAGGGCATGGAGGAGGATGAGGAGGAGGAGCAGGAGGGGGTAGAAGCGATCGATCTACCCAGATCAGCAACACCACCAGCTGTTTGCAGATGTGGGGGCAATACTGGCTGCAGCACCGAGCCCTGGCCACAATCCCTTCCGCTGCCAAGCAGTGTCACCCAATGAGCAGTGACAGAAATGTACCGCCCCTGCCCATGTTTGCTTGACCAAGTGTCAGGCGTCAGGTGTATCTTACGGCTGACTGACTTGGCCAGGGACGACACTACATTGCCTTCCACATGTTGGTATAGGGATGGCAGGGCCTTAAAGGCAAAGTAATGCTGACTTGGCACCTGCCAATGTGGAACTGCACATTTTGAAAAGTCGCGGAAGGGAGCAGACTCTACCAGGTTAAATGGTAAGAGTTGCAGAGCCAGTAGTTTTGCCAAACTACTGTTTAGACGCTAGGCATGTGGGTGGCGGGGAGTATACTTTTTTTTTTTCGTTCCAGCATGTGTGGAATCGAAATTTGCCATCTAGATGTTACAGCTGGTGGTGTGCTGGAGGTAGATGCGACACTGCATGCTATATCATCATCCCTGTCAGTGAAGGCTGCCAACAGGTGACAAGTGACTATAGCAGGGACAGACTGATGTGCGGGTGGAGCACGAGGAGGAGCGCGAGGAGGACTAGGAGGCCGACTGACTGATCTTTGGCCCTTTTGCGGGTTCTTCAAATGCTCCTGCCAATGGGCCAAGTGGTGGGTTGTCAAATGCCTGGTTAGGCAGCTTGTACCCAAGTGGTTGACCTTTTTGCCACGTTTTATTCCCTTATGACAAATCTTGCAGATCGCAACTGTTCGATCTGCATGAGATGTCTCAAAAAAGGCCCAGCAAGAAGAGGTTTGTATAGTGGCCCGGGAGACAACAGGTGCGGCCTTAGATGGAGTGGGCTGTCTGCTCTCCCCTCTTGCTTGCTCTGCCTCCTCCTGAACCTCAGACCCAACATCAGACTCCATAAAGGACTGAGCATCCGGCAGGAGTAGATGGCCGACACTGTGGTCAAACAGCTCAGCTGACTCCTCTGCCATGTCTGAAGTTGGGTCTAAGGGAGGACTTGAGGTGGACATGGACTCATCTTTATTTGCTCTGCCAACTGCAGAAGACTGACCACTTTTCTCTGCCTGGGTCATTGTAGTTGCTGATGATGACGATGATGAGGGTTTGGTAATATAGTCCACCACCTCCTGTACGTACTGTGGACGTATAGCTTGGCCACTGCGGGAGAACAATGGAAATGGTGGCCTGGCTGAGGACTGACCACCATGTCCACCCTTGCCTTTAGACACCCTAGAAGCTGTGCCCCTTTCCGAAGCAGGGCCACGTATGCCTTTCCTTGGTCTACCTGACATAGTTGTCACTGAGGCTTTATCAACTGTGCGATGTGAAAATCACTTGCAAGACGCACACTGCTATGCGACCCAAAGTTGTCGCTAAATAAAGCAGATGTGTGCGACGCAGAGTAGCAAAGCCTTTTGCAGTGGACTTAACGCTTACAACACGAACAGACGTTAACTTGTCACTGAGGCTTTATCAACTGTGCGATGTGAAAATCACCTGCAAGACGCACACTGCTATGCGACCCAAAGTTGTCGCTAAATAAAGCAGATGTGTGTGATGCAGAGTAGCAAAGCCTTTTGCAGTGGACTTAACGCTTACAACAAGAACAGGCGTTAACTTGTCACTGAGGCTTTATCAACTGTGTGATGTGAAAATCACCTGCAAGACGCACACTGCTATGCGACCCAAAGTTGTCGCTAAATACAGCAAATGTGTGTATCGCTGAAATGTATTTGCACAATAGCTGACTAGCAAGCACATATACTTGCTGTAGATATATCAGCAGTACAATGTGCTCACTAGACGGAACTACAAAAACTAGATTATTGAATCTAACTATAGTGGTATATAGTACCCTAACTACACTGCATATCCCTTTCCTCACACTAAAAGAACAGCTCCATACAGCAGAAGATAATTTCTAACTGACACTGTCACTTTAATTTTTTTTTTTTTCCAACTCAAACAGCACAATCGCTGTATTTCTAACTACACTGACAATCTTTCTGTAAGCTGACTGCTCTTCTGCTGATCTGGAGCTTTACAAGCAATCGGCTATGCAGCAAATGTTGTTTAACACAGCAGGAGAAACACAAATGCTTCCAGTCTCTTCCAAAGCCTCTGTATTACAGTGCTAGAGGTTAGGCGGGGCTATGTTATATACTGGGGGGCGTATTCACTCCTGATTGACCTCTGGTCCCCGTAGTCACTCCAATAACGTTCCTGCCCCCTCATTGGCTTTTACTGACGTTTCTGGGCCAATCACAGCTTTTAAAGCCTACTTCCTGTCCCATTGCATTTTGGGCGGTTTGGGTGACCCGAATTCCGAACTTTTACCGTAAAAAGTTCGGAATTCGGCCGAATTTCGAACACCCAATGTTCGGGTCGAACCGATGGTCGACCCGAACCGTTCGATCATCCCTATCCTTGAGTGTAAGCATTCAAAGTTCAATTGACTTTGGTGCTCAGTGGTCTATTTAAAACTGCAAGACTCAGGATCATCGCTGAGCAGTTTTTAGCTCCTTCTGCCTGTGACGTGATCCTGTGTTTATCAATAGAAACACAATGTATGGCACAAACAAGAACATTCAAAATACTTGGAATCCCAAAGTAGGAATAAATGTCAATGAAAAATATGGAAAAAAGATATTGGCATGTAACATAAACACCATAACACAAACATCAGTGTCCACTATAACAGTCCATGGATTTGGAACACTGACTCTGTGGCTGCTCCTCCAGGAAACAAGGGGAATCTCTGCAATGCAAACACAGAACAACAGGGAGCACCTTCTAAGTGTAGTATAAATATACTTTATTGGATGAATGACAATTAGTAACTCACATGTACCTACCGAGGAAGTCGATGCTGTGAGAGCCCTGACGTAATGCGTATAGGGGGCGGAGCCTGCATGCCGATCGTCACATTCCTTCCTGCTTGTATGAGACAGCCTGTATATGCACGCACTGCTGAGTGCTGTTAAATGTAAGTGCGGCCATTTACTAATGAAACCACCTTACTAGTTTATACAGAGAGCACTATATTTATTTTCCTTTATCCCTTATGTACTGTGTCACCTGACACCGTAAAAGGAACTTTGGATCCCCTTCCCTGTAGATTAAACATCTTAACCCCCTAGTGAGGGTGAAAGCTGTTGTAGACCCAGGGTGATTCTTGGGTCTATGAATAAGGTGAGAGGCCACGTTTGTTGGTGAAGGGATTCCTGACACACTCACGGAGGTGTTTTTACATCTATGGAATTCATTTGATGGACTTTGTTCTCAGTCACTTGATTTTGCACATTTATGATTTGTATTTTTTAAGAACAGCACCAATGTTTCAGACAGTATGTTTTTCATTACATATTTAATATTTTGTATACACTTACCCTTCATACATTTATTTATTTGTGCATGTATATATTTATCTGGCGCAACACTGTATTTGGTAGATACATGTACAGTGCTGATTGTTCTTTCTCAAATAATAGACAGTCTAAAAAGGTTTAAAAAAGTGTGCATCAATTTTGTAAAATTTGTTGATTCTTTAAAAAAGGAAGCCCATTATTTTTCATTCTGGTTACTCTTTCCCTCATAAATTTGAACTTTGAAGTCTTTAATATTGTGTTGTAAAGATGTATGCTGTTTTCATCTTCAAAGTCCAAAACAAAGGCATTGATATACAATTTTCAGGTGTAAAATGCCTGCCCTCTTTGTCAACGGTTGTTGTGTTGCTAAGCTGTATGCTTTTTTTTAACATCATTCGTTTGCAAAAGACAGATTAATTGCTTATTTCCTGCTCAATCTCTCAGAAGTTGCTGTCTGTTCAAACAGACTGTTTACCTTTGGTGCAAACCTGTATGCTATTTTCATCATGGGTGTCCAAAAATATTACAACATTTTTTAATGGATGCTAAAAGCCTGTTGCATCTGTTACTGCAAATTACAACATGTCCATACAGACTTAATAATTGTACTGTAAAAGTGTCACATTTTTTCCATCTTTAGTCTTCTAAAGATAATACACAATTTAGATTTTAAGGTGCAACCTGATTTCTCTTTCTCCTTTCAAAAATTGTGGCCTATAAGATAAAGGTGTCCTTCAAACCTGTTCCATGTTTCAGTCTACAAGCTTTGAGGATAGCTCTACATTTTCTTTTTTACATGTAATCTGCCTGCTCACTCCCTCTGGAATAGTAGAATAGCAAAACGGCTTCATGAAGTCTGCAATAAATGTTTACAATTGTTTAGGTATATGGTCTGTCAGTTCTCCCACTAATATCAAATCTTAGCAAGCAAAGGGTTCATATGGTCCAGTTTCTAATCTAATCTCTCTATCTTGCATTATGGCCTAGTAAAAACACTTATATTGTGTGGTGTGTGTCTGTACAATATTTCTGGCTCTTTACTCTGACATAATAAATTAAAATATCTTTTAATCTAAAAAAAATATGCTTAATCTCTTCCTCTGACACAGTGGCAAAGAAAGCTTAATGGGAAGCCAGTCTACAATATTACTGGGTTTGTAAAATTATTTAATATTATGCCCTAAATGTTTTTTATTGGACTTGCCGGGGCGACCTGTGAAGTCGCGGTGCACAGCTCGCACCGCGACCTCGGAGCGGCATGCACAGACTTCATATCATTGAAGTCAATGCAGGTCGCTCCAGGTCGCCCCAAAGTAGCTCAGGACCCTTTTTCTAAGTCGGAGCGACTTGTGTCGCTCCTATTAGAACGCGTCCTGTGCTAATCTATGGCAGGCGACCCGCGGCGACTTGTCAGGCGACCAGGTCGCCTGACAAGTCGCCCCAGTGTGAACCGGCTCTAAGAATGCTATTGTGATTATTTTTCCTTATTCTGCAGAACAACTGCCTCATCTCTGCAGTATGGGTTTATGGATTATGGTTTGTGGTTGGTACACTGTACAGTGTGTTACTGAATATATGATCATAACAAACTATGCTCTGTGACTGGTTTTGCCTCTGTTTGGCAACATATATAACACTGATAGTGTTAGCTTGTTTGTTTTTAAAAGTGTGCCTTATAATATTTTTTTGGCTGTATTGCCTCTGCTGCTTTTAATACTTAATTATAATTATTTTTTGGTACAAACTACCAGTAGAATGGTAAAATATGGTAAAATATATTTTTGGAGTGGAAATCAATCATATTGGGTTGCCGCTGCTGTATGTAAGCCAAGCAATTATGTAAAAGTAAAGTAAACCATTAGATATGCAATTAATGTGCTGCCAGATTATGGAGTCATTGATGCTGTCCCTATCATACTGTCCTGCAATTCCACATCCATCTTTAAGGCATCCACCAAGCATGTATTTAACCACTTTATCCCCAGAAGGTTTACCCCCTTTATGACAAGGCCATTTTTTTCAATACAATACTGTGTTATTTTAACTGACAATTGCACAGTTGTGCAACGCTTTACCCAAATAAAATATATGTCCTTTTTTCCCACAAATATATCTTTCTTTTGGTGGTATTTGATCACCTCTGCGTTTTTTGTTTTTTGCATTAGAAAAAAAAAAAAGACAGACAATTTTGAAAAAAAAATATAAACAATAATTTTTACTTTATGCTATAAAACATACCCAATAAAAAATGTAAAAAAAAAAACAAATTTCTTCATCAGTTTGGGCCAATATGTATTCTGCTAAATATTTTTGGTAAAAAAAATCCCAAAAAGGATATAGAGATTGTTTTGGGCAAAATTATAGCAACTACAAACTATTGGATATATTTATTGAATTTTTATTTATTTATTTATTTTTTACTAGTAATGGTGGCGATCAGCAATTTTAATGGGACTGCGGCAGACAAATCTGACACTTTTGGGGACCAGTGACACTAATACAGTGATCAATGCTAAAAATAAAAATGCACTGTCACTGTACTAATGCCACTGGCAGGGAAAGGGATAACATCACGGGTAATCAAAGGGTTAAATGTGCTTCTAGGGAGTGCTTTCTAACTGTGTGGGGGATGCTTTGACTGGGGGAAGACAGAGAACACAAGATATCCATCTTCCCCTCTCACAGAAAGGCAGTCTGCCTTGTTTACATAGGCAGACTGCCATTCTGCCTCTCCTGAGAATGATCTGAGTGTCCCAGTGTACATCATGTCAGCCAGACCGCTGATTGGCTCCCACTGTGTCAATTCACAGTGGGAACGGGTCCCCGGCAGCGCGCACACATGGGCCACAGACCCAGTGCACAAAATTACGTTCAGGTAAGTGATTTCATGAAGGAAAGCCGCCCTGCCACAATGTATAGGGGCAGTCCATAACAGGTTAAAGAAATTTCATATTTTTCATGTTGCTCTTTGATCTGCTCCAAAATCTCCACAATTTTTTTTTCCCTTTGGACCTCAGGTCAGTGTCTGGCCCATCATGCACTTTCTTAGTCAATCCCTTAACTTTTAGCTTTGAAAATGTCTATTACTCAAAGTAAACATTTGGCTCCTATTGATTTCAGTGGGGTTCTGATTCTAGATAACATTCTCTAAACATTCAGTGAACTTACCCTTGGTACATTTGGTTTATCACTAGTTAGGACATTAGACTCTTAAGTATAACCTTTTTTTTTGGGGGGGGGGATTCATTGCTTTGTAAAGGGGGTAGGTTGGCCTTACTAAAATACATTTATCTCTAAACACAAACATAAAGCCTAATTTACTGTACCATGCTGTTATCAGGGTAAAACCACATAATATGGCAGTACCTAGGTTTAGACTTCTAGTGGCACTGGGTGGTAAAATAACTTTCTGAATTGAAAATGCCTAAATAGGTAAAACTTTAGGGCAAACAAAAATTTACAAAGATAGATTTTACACAAGAAACACGCTTTGTTATTTGACATTAGAAAACCTTTAATATCTACTTACAAATTTCACATTACATTGAAAACAGAACACTCATAAAGTAAAAGATTGCCATCTCAGCTTGAACACTACACATTTATATACCCTGTCCCAAAACTTCATTTTCTCCTTTTTTTCACGCTTACATTTACCCATAATTTTGGACTTGTCTCAGCTGGATCAGCTGCATTTCCCCAGGAAGATTGAGAACACATCAGTCTTAACTCAGTCACAATCCAGAAGGAATTCAGTTACATCAGTAAGTCTCATTACGTGAGATTCTTCTATTGCTTTTTGTTATTTGTCGGCCTGTAAAATACCTGTCTTCTTTCCTGATTCAAATTAAAAGAGTCCAGCAGAGAATGAATTTTCAGTTTCTTTGAAATATCTCTTGAAAGAGTGAAAGCCATCAAAAAATCCTACTAAAATGGTTAATAAACCCTTTTCTTCCATGCCATAGTAGGCAGTGACACTGTGAATTTTCATGTAATTTGCAGACGGCATCTCATAAAATATGAGCAAAATTTATTCAGTTCAAATTAAATAGATGTAGCACAGAGTAATCTTTCTCTATTAAATATGTCACTTTTTGCAATTGTTTCTTAATATCCCTCACAGCTTCCATCTAAGATTAGCACTTTCTTTGCTGCTACAGTTTCACTAACCTACTGAATTATTCACTGAAGCATAACCTTCAGATATCAGGTTAGAAAGACCTTGATTATAGCAGGAAGTGAACTGTATAAACCATTTTCTTTAAAAGAAATTTCCTTGGTATAGAAAATCCTGCACTCGATTGGTATAACCTGCCTAGAAATTAGGGACGTAATTGATAGAACCTGGTCAAGTGCAACATTGCTCCTTTTTGTTTACAATAAATTACTTGAAATAAAGTAAAAGTGATCTGTACATGTAATGGTGAAGGTACGAATATTTTTTACTTTACTAGTTTAGATTAAGTAAGAGCAGTATGGAAAAGCTGTGTTAACTCAACTTTCTTACAAATGACTTGGGATTCAGAATCACAGTCTGGCCATGCCACTTGAGAGATTAAAGATTTGCCTTAATGTATGAATATATAAACGCAAAACACAATACAAAACTCAACAGTTCTGACTATCTGGGCTGCTAATGTTTTTTTTTTTTTTTTTATTGCCTCCGAACATATTTTTAAACTCCTCTGTCATTATATAATAATATTAAATATTAGGAAGCCTTGCAACATGGTTTAGGAAACTACCACTGAATTAAGGGCACTCACAAAAGATTTACAGAATATTTTAATGACTAGATCAGTATAGCTCATCATGTTTCTTTCTTTTAACATTTTCTGCTGTGTGTGTCTATGTTTCATATATTACATTTCTAGATAAAGAAAGCAAATAAGAATACCCTGTACATTGCTCCTCCGTCATAATTTTAACTATGGGGTCCCAAGTTTAAACAGAAAATATTAATCAAAAGCTGAATGAAAAGTGTATGTAATTTGACACAAAATTACCTTACATGTTAAATGGAGAGGATGCTAATCAGAAAGTCTTAAACAGTCACAGGAACAGTACACTGAATTGCTTTTAGAAAAGCTAAAACCTATGTATGTGGCTGGCCATGTAAGGTGATTAAAAAGAGCCACTTCATTGTAAAAAAATAAATGGTGCTTCATAGGGCTGGTAAAGACAGCCTGTCACAACCTGGATCACCTGCTGGTGGCACTGAAGGGTGCAGTTCTGGTCACCACCAAGGGGTTCCAGCAGATCCCAGTCTCACCTGATGCTGGCTGCTGGGAAGGTATATAACCCCTCTCTTGATTTGCAATTTTGCTTTAGTAGTTTGCCTGCTAGCCAAATACCTGCTTACTGATTTTTCCTAATCCTGATTCCTACCATGATCCTGTACCCTGCTCTTCTTGTTCTTGAGCCTAGTCCTAGTTCCCCCTTCCTGGAGTTGGTCTTTATCTATGATATCAGCTCTATTGGCAGCCAAGCCAACCTATTTTAAATTAGCATCACAAATACTTAAAAAATATGAATATGAATAATGGGGACCATGTAAAACAGGAGTTTCATAAAAAAAAAAAAAAACATCAGATTTTTTTAAGGTATGTTTTAATTGTATTTCATGTGAGAGTTGCTCTATAAATTTTGGCAATGGTTCAGGTTTTCTAGATCTCCATGTACAATCATAAATGAGTAGCATGTTAAATGACATTAACAAATTATTTAAATAGTGACCTTGCTGAGGTCACCAAGAGTTGAGAAACACTGCTCTAAGATCGTTATATCAACCTGTATGTTCAAAATGATACATTTTTACATGGAAAAACATGTAAAGAATGTAATTTAATTTTGTGTAACAAAATGGAACATTGTAAACCAAATGACATTTCATTAAAATAAATATTTAATAAAAGAGTTGGGGAGGCTACCTTCTCTGGCCTTTCCTTTAGAAACTGCTAATTGTCAAGATATCATGCTGATTAAATGGTTTTGCTATTTCATTGGCCACACAGAAGGAAGCTCAGGAAGGTCTGACCTTCTTCAGACATCACTGGCTGCATGATTCTTGCCGCTCAGGCTTAGAAGTCTGTAAAGCCATTGAATTGGCATGACAACCAGGTAATAGGAGGGACGCAATTAAATCAGTCTATCTATCTATCTATCTATCTATCTATCTATCTATCTATCTATCTATCTATCTATCTATCTATCTATCTATCTATCTATCTATCTATCTATCTGTCTATCTGTCTATCTGTCTATCTGTCTATCTGTCTGTCTGTCTGTCTGTCTTTCTGTCTTTCTGTCTGTCTGTCTGTCTGTCTGTCTGTCTGTCTGTCTGTCTGTCTGTCTGTCTGTCTATCTATCTATCTATCTATCTATCTATCTATCTATCTATCTATCTATCTATCTATCTATCTATCTATCTATCTCTCTATCTATCTATCTATCTATCTATCTATCTATCTATCTATCTATCTATCTATCTATCTATCTATCTATCTATCTATCTATCTATCTATCTATCTATCTATCTATCTATCTATCTATCTATCTATCTATCTATCTATCTATCTATCTATCTATCTATCTATCTATCTATCTATCTATCTGTCTGTCTGTCTTGCTATCTGTCCATCTAACTATCTGTCTATCTTTCTATGTGTTTTAGATTTTACACAGCTAATACAATATTTTGTGTATTGAATATATAAGCAGACAGCATGTTTAAGTCAATATGGTAAATTCAGAAAAGTATGTAACACTTTTTATTTTCTATACAGTTTTATAGTAAATAATTACCTTTTTATAGAATTTCAAAATTCAATGACATACTAAGGTAATAACAATACTAACCCTCCTCTATCATCGTCAAAGTAAAGTCTTGGATAGGCCGACTGTGCACAGCTTCCACTTGGGTTTAATGACTGTCTAATTTGGCTTTCCTTTTGTTCTTTGTTAGTGAGGGTCAAGCTCCGTGTGTGAATTATGTCATTGTTTGTATGTCCCTAAAATCATTTATTATTCTCTGTATTATTCTCAGTGCAGAAAGAAAATGATGGAGGTGACTTCCCTACCTTGCTTTTTTTCTGCTTCAAAGCACCAGGTCATCTTTGGTGGAAAGTGTTAAATAAAAAAAAAATCCAAATATACTAGATTCCATTCTCAATACTTCATTACAATGCTGAAAATACTAATGTATAATTTATTTGTAGCATGATGCTATTTTACTTACTTGCACTACAAGTTTAAAAAAGAGGTAGGAAAGCTTTGTATATCTGTGCATGGTACAGCATATTAATCCCCCCAAAAATATTTGTTGGTACCTTTTTTTTCTGATTTTTCACTAGCCTATATTATTGTAAATGTCTTATTCAACATGACGTATGTTTAAAAATCCTAATTAAAACATACAATTTAGAAGAATTAAATTTTCCCATTCAATTTTTTAAATAAATTTAACATGAGGTACTGGCTGTTGATAAGCACTTGTAAATGTCCTTGAGATGTAAACCTGAATGGTTTACATCTCAAGGATCAAAACATTCAGGGGTATGGGAAATGATCCACACACACCTACACAGGTTGAAGTGGATGGACTATTGTCTTTATTCAACCTCAACTACTATGTAACTGCGTATGTATCTGGCAGACACTTGCAGCTGGAGTAAAGGAAAGGGCACTCTTTAAAAAAATTTAAACCTGAGAAAGGTAAAGTTGAGTTTGGAACAATATCCTATGAGCTAGATATGTCAGGGCCACTTGGAAGGCAAGCACTGAACTATTGGATTTCAGGTGTAAAAGATTAAAGAAATTGGTCTGCATATAGGAAACATTTAACCAGAATACTTTTTTGTGTTGTGCCCTAGTATCTCACTAATATTTCATTGGTAGGGAAGATGAGTTCAACTACATAATGCATAGCTGTTTAATCACTTCAAATCAAGAATTACACCACATTCCTTTTATTTCAATTTGGAGTTATTAAAAAGTACAAAGTCTAGTAAATAGGCAGTATCAGGGACAGGACTAGTCAAAATTTACCAAATGTAAACTTATGTTCTTATGTAAGAAAGACCTTGTACACCACCAAGACCTTCTTCACCATTGTACATGATGATATAAATGAAACTTTCCTGCAAGGTTACCCCTAGATTTTCAGAATCCTCGTGGCTGACTCATGACTGAGCCACTGGCAACCAACAGAAACTCTGAAACAGAAAAAGTAGGACAGGGGGTTTGACTGAAAAGGTCACTGGATGCAGATGCAAATCAAATATCAGAAATTAAACTAAAAATCATTCACAGGAAAGTGGTTGAAAACTGACTCAGAATACGAATCCTAACAAAAAACATATATTAAAAGTGAACCTGGGGGCATTGTCTGACTTTGGGAGAATATGGCTGCCTAAACCTGGAGCTCAGGCAGCCAAGGGGATGACAAAGGAGTTTCACAGGCGACCTGAGCCAACATCAACATGGGTATTTTCCGCAACAGCTCTGCCATCATCCATGCAGCTGAGCCTCCAAATTCCAGAGATATTCCAGATCCAGGCTTCCAACATTGTGGCAGCTTCTTCAAAAAGAGCACAGGCACCCGGGCATGCAGTGTCCCAGCAGAATTCCAAACCAGTGGCCTCAGCAATCAAGCTTTCTCCACCACTATCTGCATCCCAGCACACCTCTCCCAACCTTCATAACATGCACACAGTGGTGACAAACATCAAAGAAAGCATCTCGGCTGAATTCTCTGCAGCTACAGTGGGGATTGAACGTTAGGTCACCCCAGGTAAAATTTTGTATTAATATGCATAAAGAAGCCAAGGAAAGATGTAAAAATCTCCAAAAGGCATCAAATTACAGATTAGACATTCTTATAATATGTCAAGAAAAGTTCGATTTTATTTCCATCATTGACTTTAAAGACCTATCCAACATCACCTTACAACACCGTAAGGACCTATGCCCACTCCTAGATGTCCTACCAGCCCATGGCACCCACTACAGATGGAAGTTTCCATCCTGCTTTTCTGCGTTGTTGGCAGGCAAGACAGCTCTGCTGAAAGTCTCAGAGGACCGCCCTCATTTTTGTGAGGCCTTGGCCATTCCATTTGTCACTGTGCCGGAATGGTACAGTGAATTTTGCTCACCCTCAGATACCAGAGGAAGTCACTGAGATGGACAGGTGGATACTCAGGCCTCGAGACACAGAGGCTGTAGATCTCCATGACATGTCTCTCCCTCTCCTGCAAGCCATAGGCTTCTTTTTGTTTCCAGCCCTACCACCTCTCCAGTACATCGGAGACCCAGAAAGGCTTCTTAAATCCCGTTGTGCTGCGGAGACTTACATAACAGCCAAGTCAGTTTTCTAAATTGCCATCTGGAACTATTTTCCTAAACAATTATCCCCAAACTGTTTATCCTCCCACATATGCTGGACTTAAAGTGAACCTGTAGTCAAGCTGTGAACATTTGCAGTTATTATCTAAATATATACTTAACAAGCAATAACTAATCTTTAGAACACACACCTCATTGACCTCGTTATCTGCAGGCACAGTGGAGAAATTTATCCTCAAGGTTCACAAGAGAAGCACTGATGACATTTGCGCTAACTTTTAGTACTCTGCTTCCTTCTTACTGAGTACATTGCTTTATGTTTGAATTAGAGATTATGAGTCTTGAAGGTCATCAAGTCAATGTTGTTAAAATACATATCAACCATACATCAACCTTTTTCCAAATCAGTGGGTTTTGGTGTCCAAAAACAAGATGTACACAATTCTGTTCAGTGTTGAATTAAGCAATGCAGCTATTATAGAAAACTCCTCCACCCACTCAATGTGTTTCTAGAATAGAAATCCACTTCATCAGGGGTTCATTGGTGGAGCATGTATGTATCAACTAAATACAAAAAAGAGTATACATAAAAATCAAATCTGTCACATTTACAACATCAAAGAAATATATTTAAACTGCTCATTGTTTCAATCTTTGCAAGGATTACCTGAAATTACCTAAGCACCCAAGCACAGAGAGGAAGACACTTGGCCCCCCTAGTAGGGAGAACAGCATGAGCTAAACCCTTTAGAGGGACAAGACGCCGGAGAGAAGCCACAAATGTTGCACCCAAATAGTGTAAAAGATGCTACAGGACACATATGTATCTACATCATATCTATAAGGAGCAACAAAGAAAAAAGGAAAGGGGAGCATTTTTATTGGTATATAAATAAAAATTGGATCGTTCATTTAATCCATATTGTAATTTAATTTAAATATATTTTAATGCAGTGGCTCAATAGGGACTTGGTATTTGTATTACCTGTTGGATTCACAAGGTAGCTAGACAGACCAACTAAAGTACTTCATAGCATCTATCACCATGACTTATTGAAAATCCCCTTGAACGCTTAGAGGTTACTGGTGGTTCATAGGAAAATTCAGCAGAGGAGAGCATGGAGGAGGAGGTGGACAAATCTTGCATCATAACCACCAGATGTACAGTATAAAGGCATGGCGGAAAAACAAGCTCCAGAACTGAGCCCTGTCCTGAATCTTTCCGAGTTGCAAGCAGAGTTAACCAGTGTGCTGTGAACAAAATGTATCATCCCTGATCTTCCTTTCTGTACAATGTGTCAGCAGTAACGTGGACCTTGTGTCTGACTGTCTTGGCCAAGGATGCCACAACATTGTGTTCCACGTGATGGTACAGAGCTGGAATGTCCTTGAAAAGAAATAGTGGCTGGGAACCTGCCATTGTAGTACAACACAATCTGAAAATTACCTGAAGGGGCAGAATCTAAAAGACAGAAAGGCGGGAGTTGTAAAGCCAGCAGCTTTGGCAGGCTAAGATTTTAGATGCTGGGCATGTGGGTGGCGGTGACTTTATTTTTTCTTTTTTTTGCTGCAGCAGCTGGGGCAGAGACATTTGCCTGCAATAGTCTACGGCTGGGGGTGTGATACTGACCCTTCACTATAGCATTATCCAAGTCAGTGGAGGCTGCTGAGAGGTCATGAGATATAGCAGGGAAAGACTTAAAATGTGAGGAGTGAGGAGATACAGAATTGCGTCACTTTTGTGTGGCTTTCAGGTGCTCTTGCCAAGGGGCTGAGTGGTGGAAGGTTAAATGCCTTTTCAAGCATGTAGTACCCAAATGGCTGGTGTTTTTGTCAGGCTTGATCTGGTTGAGGCAAAGTTTGCAAATATTCCAAGAGTGCGAACAGCTGCACATGTGCTAAAAAAGGCACAGACAGCTGAGCTGTGGGAAGTGAGACAGAGATAACAGCTCCACAATGTGATGGAATAGGGAGGCTGCTCTTTACTCTTCCATGATGGCTGCCTTGTTGTTTTCCTTACCCTCACTTTCCTCCTCTGCTCTATTTGGCACCCAAGTCGGGTCAGTGACCTCATCATCATCATCCCCTCCAACCTCATCATCACTGGAACCAACTTGGCAATACGGTGCGGCTGGGGGAACATGACTGCCAATTTGTTGTTTATCCATGTTCTCCCTTCTCTGTAGGCGTATGTTCCTACCTTCCTCAACCTCAGAACGAACATCAGAATTCAGTAATGCCTATGCATCATCAAGGAGCAAGTGACTGATGCTGTGTTCAAAAAACCCAGCTGACTCCTCTATGCATGATGCTGGAGCTATGGCAGGAGTAGCTGTGGACAAGGAGGCAGAATAAGCCACTAGCCACTAGCTGCACTAGTCTCTGCTTGTTAGCCTTGCATACATTATGGGGGGGGGGGGGGCTTACTACCAAAATGTAATAGAGATGGGGAAATGTGTACTTGGATGCACATTAATCAATGGAAAGTGATGTTTGGTGCACTTTAACTTGAGTACTCACTACACAGACACACTTCACTGATACACTAGAATATACTGCAGTAAAACTGCACTGGCGCACTTCAATATACTGCTGTAAAACTGCACTAACGCTACAGATGGTGTACCCATTTCCTCAAATATTTGAATATAAGAAATCTAATACATGTTGAAACAATGGGACACTTATCCTATTCCATGGCTGGGTAAGATAAATGTTTTGAAAATGTCCATTCTATCTAAACTGCTATATCTTTTTGAAACCCTACCTATCCCTATACATCTACCTAAGCTTAAAGTCATACACTGCTGGTTCCTGAGTTTTTTTTGGCACAGCAAAGCCCACCAAATTGCTAGAATTTTTGTGTTTTCAACCCATACTCGGGGAGGTCTGGAAGCCCCCGATATATATATATATATATATATATAGTATTATAAAACATATAATTGCTGCGCTAAAATATATTAAAAATTCAGTATGCGAAAAGCAGCCAACACAAATCTTTGGAACAGAAAGATCAATAATAATATAAATACAAATGTGGCGCTAATCTGGTAGCTGTAATCAAAGAAATGTCCTTGATATGAGTGGATAAAAAAGCAACAGTTCAAGTTCTTTCTCATGCATAGAAATAAAACTTCCAAAAGAAGGGGAGAGATGTGAAGATCCTCAGCAAGGGAAACCACCACCAGGCACCCGCACACACTGATCCTTACCAGATCCCCTTGACCCTCATCACAAAGGTCAAAAAACGCCAATGGTACAAGCACTGGAAAGCCGGGATCATTCACTCCACCTCATTGGATGTCATCCACCAAGCGGACAGTCCTTAGGTCCTTACAGGCTCCCCATGTGAGGGAACAAAATGCCAACACATAGTGTACACTGCTAAAACGTTTATTGCTCCCAAAGGATAAGTATACACTTACTGGACTGCCCCAATTAGAGAGCGTTGCTTATTCCACCTCCGAGCGGTCGGGTGCTCGCGCATCCCACCAGAAATATGGCCGCCGTGTCTCTTCCTGGTGTGGCGTGCGTCGCCACAGGCTCCACCTGACGCATATCGTCAGAGTTGACGTCGTCTAGGGGTGTGGTCCTGCGGCATCAACGCCATATATATAGGATCGAGACGGGCGGAAGTTATTCAATTCACCAACACCCGGAAGTGGCCTGCTTGCGCTCCACCACCCGGATGTGGGAATCGTAAGAAAAAGGCATAGATGCATAATACCCCCATCAATCCGATCACCACATGACATGGAATCGATTCAGGCAAAAAAGAGGAAAAAAGGCCTTTTAAATAATAGACTTCAATGACAGTAATTCCCAAAATTGAAAGTCAACACGCCAATTAATCGGAGAACACAGCGCCATCTGGTGGTCACACTTCAGACCACGGGAGGGGGAATGGAAACAACACTCTCTTCACATAGCGGAAAAAAGCAAAATATAAAAACAACATTAACATATTTCAAATTTAAAACAGTTGAAAAAGCTGGAAAGTGAAGGCAATTCTTGTTGTTGGCACTTTAGATTATAATCTCAAAGAACACCAAAAACAATAAACAAACACTGGGGGACATAGTAATGGGATTACATAATGAATTATTAATGAACTCATTCAAATCCCATTCTATATTTAAGCCCAATGAGGTATAGGACTTAAGCCTATATATCCAGCTAGTTTCTAGCTTGGACACCCCCCGGGTCATGTTACTACCTCTCCAGTTTTTGGTGAATCTGTCTATCCCAAGAAAAATGGTTCCCTTTGGGTCCCTTTGATGACACTGGTCATAGTGTCTCGAAACACTATGTTTCGGAAACCCCTTGACTATGTTGGCCACATGCTCCTTGAGTCTAACATGGAGCTCCCTAATGGTGCGGCCAACATAGTCAAGCCCGCAAGGGCACCTCAACAAATATACTACATATCTCGTAGTACAAGATATAAAAGGCTTGATCTTAAAGTCTTGGCCTGTAGAACTGGAGGTGAATGAACAGATTCGCCTACTCCTATTGTGGTTCAACTGACAGATGGCGCATTTTCTGCAAGGGAAAAAACCACCCATGGTTTGGAAGAAGGACATAACCCTAGGGGGATCTCTTACATTAGGAGCCACCTGGAGTTTCAATGGTGGAATCCTTCTGAAGACCACCTGGGGTTGTTCAGGAAGGAGAGGGCCCAATACTCCATCGCTTTTAAGAACGTGCCAATGTCGGCGAATGATCTTTTTAACAGAAAAATGCTGCGTGGAGTAGGATGATAGAAACGCAAAACCAAAAGAATCATTTTTCTCCCTCTTCCTAGGTTGTAGCAAGTCATCCCTATCTCTCAATTCAGCCTTCGCTATGGCTTCATCTAAGAGCTGTTCCCTATAGCCTTTTTCAAGGAACCTCTCTTTCAGGATGGAGGCCTCTCTGAGAAAGTCACTCCTCAGTGAGCAATTGCGCTTAAGGCGCAGAAACTGACTGACAGGAACGGACTCTAACCACGCAGCATGATGACAGCTGGTGGTATCAATGAATCCGTTCCTGTCAGTCGCCTTGAAAAATGTAGAAGTGAGAATATGGCCCTCTCGCACCATTATCTTCAGATCTAGGAAGTGGATCTCAGAGGTGCTGAATTCATACTGCAATTGAATGCCTCTATCATTCTGATTGAGAGTAACCATAAATTCTCGTAGGGAATCAGAAGAGCCATCCCACAGGAGGAGGATGTCATCAATGTACCTACGCCAGAGCACAAGCTCCGGCCTAGGTACACTTGTGACGACATCCTCCTCCCATTTGGCCATAAAGAGATTGGCCATACTGGGAGCAAATTTAGCCCCCATGGCCACACCTCTATTTTGGAGATAAAAATCCCCCTTGAACCAAAAATAATTATGGCTCATGGCGAAACTTAAAAGGGAAATCAAATAGTCCTTTTGAAACCCCAGAGGAATATCCTGTCCCAAATAATAGGAAACAGCTTCAAGGCCGTGGTTGAGTGAAATAATTGTATATAGGGACGATACGTCCGCTGTCACCAGGAAATACAAAAGGGGGTCAAGAGGGGGGAGGAGGCTTCAATTAAAAAAAAAGGCGGCTTTAAAAGATGATCGACTCTTTAATTTGAGTTCAGCTGCCATCTCCTCTGATGAAAGACATGTGTTGAATCGGGGGTTGAAGTTTGCCCCTCCCAGACCAATTGATAGATTCGATACGTTTATCGATCTTCAAAAATATGTTAGGAAATTGAGCATTAAGAGACATTTTGCGAATGATCCTGCTCCGCCCAAACAGGAATATGTTATGGGAGTAAGGAGTACTCAGTTTTCCAACGCTTCTACCTTTAATCCCCCTGGACCCTTGGCGCCCTCGTTGATGGTGTTTAGAGACCTTGTGGCCAAAGATTTGGATCAGCTGCAGATTAAAAAATGCGGGACTGATCTTGCTTTCAATAGAGGCCTTAAGACATTAAAGGAGCGTAAAGACATCGTGGTCAGACCCGCTGACAAGGGAGGGGGGATCGTGATCCTAAATACTGAGGCTTACGATCAAGAAATGTTGAGGCTCTTATCGGATCGCGAGACCTATATCCCTTTGAGAGGAGACCCCACTAGGAACTACAAACGGTCATTGGAGGAGTTAGTGATAGAGGGATTCGACAGAAAACTTCTCACCAAAAAAGAGAAGGATTTTTTGGTACCCAAAACTCCTAGAATCCCGGTTATTTACTATTTACCCAAGGTGCATAAGGATCCCGTTTGCCCACCCGGGAGGCCTATCATTAGCGGTATTGATTCCGTTACCTCCCGGGTGGGCAAATATATTGACTATTTCCTGCAGCCCTTGGTGTCAAGAATGCCATCCTATTTGCGTGATTCTATGCACGTTATGAATGAATTGAAAGGGATTCAATGGAAAGAGGGATATATCCTGGTGACAGCGGACGTATCGTCCCTATATACAATTATTTCACACAACCACGGCCTTGAAGCTGTTTCCTATTATTTGGGACAGGATATTCCTCTGGGGTTTCAAAAGGACTATTTGATTTCCCTTTTAAGTTTCGCCATGAGCCATAATTATTTTTGGTTCAAGGGGGATTTTTATCTCCAAAATAGAGGTGTGGCCATGGGGGCTAAATTTGCTCCCAGTATGGCCAATCTCTTTATGGCCAAATGGGAGGAGGATGTCGTCACAGGTGTACCTAGGCCGGAGCTTGTGCTCTGGCGTAGGTACATTGATGACATCCTCCTCCTGTGGGATGGCTCTTCTGATTCCCTACGAGAATTTATGGTTACTCTCAATCAGAATGATAGAGGCATTCAATTGCAGTATGAATTCAGCACCTCTGAGATCCACTTCCTAGATCTGAAGATAATGGTGCGAGAGGGCCATATTCTCACTTCTACATTTTTCAAGGCGACTGACAGGAACGGATTCATTGATACCACCAGCTGTCATCATGCTGCGTGGTTAGAGTCCATTCCTGTCAGTCAGTTTCTGCGCCTTAAGCGCAATTGCTCACTGAGGAGTGACTTTCTCAGAGAGGCCTCCATCCTGAAAGAGAGGTTCCTTGAAAAAGGCTATAGGGAACAGCTCTTAGATGAAGCCATAGCGAAGGCTGATGTGAGAGATAGGGATGACTTGCTACAACCTAGGAAGAGGGAGAAAAATGATTCTTTTGGTTTTGCGTTTCTATCATCCTACTCCACGCAGCATTTTTCTGTTAAAAAGATCATTCGCCGACATTGGCACGTTCTTAAAAGCGATGGAGTATTGGGCCCTCTCCTTCCTGAACAACCCCTGGTGATCTTTAGAGGGGTTCCACCATTGAAACTCCAGGTGGCTCCTAATGTAAGAGATCCCCCTAGGGTTATGTCCTTCTTCCAAACCATGGGTGGTTTTTTCCCTTGCAGAAAATGCGCCATCTGTCAGTTGAACCACAATAGGAGTAGGCGAATCTGTTCATTCACCTCCAGTTCTACAGGCCAAGACTTTAAGATCAAGCCTTTTATATCTTGTACTACGAGATATGTAGTATATTTGTTGAGGTGCCCTTGCGGGCTTGACTATGTTGGCCGCACCATTAGGGAGCTCCATGTTAGACTCAAGGAGCATGTGGCCAACATAGTCAAGGGGTTTCCGAAACATAGTGTTTCGAGACACTATGACCAGTGTTATCAAAGGGACCCAAAGGGAACCATTTTTCTTGGGATAGACAGATTCACCAAAAACTGGAGAGGTAGTAACATGACCCGGGGGGTGTCCAAGCTAGAAACTAGCTGGATATATAGGCTTAAGTCCTATACCCCATTGGGCTTAAACATAGAATGGGATTTGAATGCGTTCATTAATAATTCCTGATGTAATCCCATTACTATGTCCCCCAGTGTTTGTTTATTGTTTTCGGTGTTCTTTGAGATTATAATCTAAAGTGCCAACAACAAGAATTGCCTTCACTTTCCAGCTTTTTCGACTGTTTTAAATTTGAAATATGTTAATGTTGTTTTTATATTTTGCTTTTTTCCGCTATGTGAAGAGAGTGTTGTTTCCATTCCCCCTCCCGTGGTCTGAAGTGTGACCACCAGATGGCGCTGTGTTCTCCGATTAATTGGCGTGTTGACTTTCAATTTTGGGAATTACTGTCATTGAAGTCTATTATTTAAAAGGCCTTTTTTCCTCTTTTTTGCCTGAATCGATCCCATGTCATGTGGTGATCGGATTGATGGGGGTATTATGCCTCTATGCCTTTTTCTTACGATTCCCACATCCGGGTGGTGGAGCGCAAGCAGGCCACTTCCGGGTGTTGGTGAAATGAAAAACTTCCGCCCGTCTCGATCCTATATATATGGCGTTGATGCCGCAGGACCACACCCCTAGACGACGTCAACTCTGACGAAACGCGTCGGGTGGAGCCTGTGGCGACGCACGCCACACCAGGAAGAGACACGGCGGCCATATTTCTGGTGGGATGCGCGAGCACCCGACCGCTCGGAGGTGGAATAAGCAACGCTCTCTAATTGCGGCAGTCCAGTAAGTGTATACTTATCCTTTGGGAGCAATAAACGTTTTAGCAGTGTACACTATGTGTTGGCATTTTGTTTCCTCACATGGGGAGCCTGTAAGGACCTAAGGACTGTCCGCTTGGTGGATGACATCCAATGAGGTGGAGTGAATGATCCCGGCTTTCCAGTGCTTGTACCATTGGCGTTTTTTGACCTTTGTGATGAGGGTCAAGGGGATCTGGTAAGGATCAGTGTGTGCGGGTGCCTGGTGGTGGTTTCCCTTGCTGAGGATCTTCACATCTCTCCCCTTCTTTTGGAAGTTTTATTTCTATGCATGAGAAAGAACTTGAACTGTTGCTTTTTTATCCACTCATATCAAGGACATTTCTTTAATTACAGCTACCAGATTAGCGCCACATTTGTATTTATATATATAGTATTATTATGCTATCAAGTCAATATGCTCCTAATAGATGGACAGAAATTGAAACGGTGCTCTTTACTCTGTACATCCAGGTTCCCTGGTTTGGTCCCCATCTCTCCATATGGATAGGGTTTTGAAGCACATGTATGGCATACTACTTCCAAGAAGTACTCTCTCTCTCTTCACCATGCCCACCCCTTTCTATTGTCCTTTTTAATCCCTTGGTCCCTGACAGCACATTCCTTGGACGCATCTGGTCCATGGGCTCAAGCCACTTTGTTCCAACTCCACCACTTTGTACATACTATCACCCACAGGCTGTTTTCCTTTGAGGAATTATGGGAAAAATACCAGATCCCTAAACAACTACACTACTCCTACCTTCAAATCAGACATTTTTTCTTGTCCCTATCCACATCTTGTACTTTAGATAAACCCAACCAATTTGAGCTCACCTGTGCCCAGGGACTATATCAACTTCACCTAATTTCCACCATCTACAGACTATTGGATCTGGATATTTCTCATTCTTATATGCAGAAATTCTCCAATATTTTACAGAAGTGAATCCCCCTCCCCTGTTGAAAAAAGATCTGGACATCTATTTTTAGTTCATCTAGATGTGTGGTGCAGAGAGAGACTGCAGTATAGATTCTAATGTTCTGATACAGAACCCCTAAAGTTTTACATTGTCATGGCCCCAATTTAACCCCACTTTATTGGATATGTGGCTCCTCCATGGGCTCACATTTCCACATTTTTTGCCAATGCCCACAGATACAACCCTTTTGGGCGAATGTGATGTCTATCCTCCAAACTCTGGGTAACACCTCTCTACCACTAGATCCACTACACTACTTATTGGGCCTCCCCTTCCCAGGTCTCAAAAAAACGACCAAAAACTGCTATCCTATATATATCTAGCCGCACAGAGAATTATCCCAATGTGTTGGTTATCAGGAGATTCACCTACCCAGTGGACTATAATTGAAATTCACAGAATGGAATACCTCACAACATCTGCTAGTGACACCATTCCACAGTTTAATAAAAATGTGGGAATTCTGGGGGCGTGGCGACCCCGAACAGTATGGCCGCTTAGCGAGGGAGCTCCGCTGCATGCCCGATAACAGCCACATCTACGGCCCATCCACATGAGTGTTGCACCGCCTCACATACAGGGATCTTTGGGGGAACACCCACGGCACCTGCACATCATGTCGCGGAGGAGATCGGACCCGCCGGCGGTCCGTAAACTGTCGAAGTTCTTTCACCCGGTGGCCTCGGGACCAACAAAAAAATGGCGCCGGAGCCTCGCAGAACCATAGCGATGTCCGCCCTCTAGTGTCTCCAGGTCATGTCGCGGCCGTGGCGTCACCAGCGCGCCCAGACACGGCGGACACGAACAGGCAAGCGAGGCCAGAGCGCTCTGCCGACTCCTCACCGTCCAAGCCATCTACCCACAGCCCTGCCAGCAGCGCCGCAACCTCAACACTGTAACCAAGGCACTTCGAAACCACAAAATAATCTACAAATGGAAATATCCTGCAAAATTGTGCATAACCCACCAAGGCTCGAACACACAAGTCACCACCATCGACCAAGGATTGCGTGTGCTTCGCCAATGGGGTATTGTACCTGATGCCCTGGAAACCTCAACTGCCCGTGTTATGCCTCCACTATCGCCCCGCATGCAACCTGAATGGCAAGTAGCGTCCAGAACCTCAAGATCCCGCAGCCGTCACAAGTGACACTCACTGTCAATCCGTACCGGGCATGCCCGGCCCCCCTTGCCTTGCCTTGAAGTAGCACTCTTCATCGTGCTCTTTTCACCCCTCCGCAGCTTTTGTAGCTCCAGCTACCCATTTGGCCCTGGTGGGCCATGTCTTTTTTATCTGTTAAATGTCTTTTTGTTTGTTCGTTTTTTTTGTTCTATTGTTTTGATGAGTCCCTCATCGCTAACCATGCCGTGCAAGTGACTGTGCCTTATTTTTATATATATGCAGTTTACATCCTTTCCCACAGCTACCGAACAACTGAACCTACTGAGACTTCCACCTACAACTACCCCGCGCAATGCCCACGCAAGACATCCGGGACTACCCATCCTGTGGACTTGAACAGGTCTTGTCTTCCGCCACTCATGGCAAACACCTCAGGTACTGCTTTGCTACCCCCTTTTATCCTCCTTAGCCTCTACACTGGTGGGCTCAGTTCCCCCCACTCCAATTCACGCTCCCTATGCCCCTTTGCCGTTGGATCACCCACCGTTATCTTGGATCCTCTTATAATCGCCCATGCCTATTAACTTCCTATCCATGAACGTTAAGGGGCTGAACCACCCCGCGAAACGCCACTCGATGTGGAAAGAAGCAAGTTAGGCTAAAGCGGACGTCCTGGCAATACAGGAAACCCATTTTATCCTTGGAAATGCTCCCCGATGTACCCACCCTGATTATCCACATGTGTTTCATGCTTCTTATACTGCTAAAAAATGGGGGGTAATGTTGGCTTTTAGCAATTCCGTGTCCTTCTCCTTCTCCAGAGTGGTGGAGGACAAGGAAGGCCGATTTCTGATTATTAACTGCACTATAGATAAATTTATGTATACCATAGTTAATGTATATGCCCCTAATGTACGTCAACTTTCTTTCCTACGCAAACTGTGTTCAAAAGTTTAGAAACTAAAAATGGGTAAATTGGTATTCTGTGGGGATTTCAATCTAGTAGCCAATCACGCCTTAGATTCCTCGGCCAGACCTAATTCTAGGCTCCCCTCTTTAGCTGCTCTATTACATTCGGAAGGGCTACACGACGTCTGGAGATATCAGCATGCGGAAGAGAGAGACTACTCTTTCTTCTCGGCAAGCCATAACACATACTCCAGGATCTCCAGGATTTTTAGTAGACTCTGCCACCCTGCCACTCCTTGTCAACTCCTCCATCTCCACCATCACGTGGTCGGACCACGCTGCTGTCCATATGACCTTATCCACTAGCCCGCCTACCACCTCCTCCTTTATTTGGAGGTGCAACAACTACCCTACTCTCAGACCCTGAAACCCTACAACACTTGAGGAAGAACTTGCAAGAGTTCTTCCACCTTAACTGCACCCCAGATGTTTCCCCTTCCACTTTGTGGAACACGCACAAGGCGTTCATTAGAGGTCTACTGATCCAATTAGGCTCTCGGTTGAAAAAAAGGCGCAACTCTGCTCTCCTGCGCCTAACTGAAGAAATCCGTTCCCTTGATGAGCTGAACAAAACTTCCCCAACCCCAATGTATGCTTCTCGGCTGACATCTCTCCGCGCGGACCTCCGCAGACTGTTAACCGAGCAGCATGATAAAATGCTGGCGTGTGTTCGTGCTAACTACTACTCTTCCCACAACAAAGCCGGCAAGTTTCTGGCTTCTCACCTTAGCACTAGACGGCTTCAATCTAAAATAGACTACATCCAGCACCCACACACGAACGAGAGACACATTCATCCCCAAAAAATAGCTGACGCTTTCACGGATTATTATAGCGCCCTCTACAATCTAAAAGCTGATAACTCCACACCGCAACCCACAGATACTGACATACAGGCTTTCCTTCAGCGCCTACACCTCCCATCACTCTCGTCGGAAGCACTATCCTTTCTCAATAGCCCCATCACCCCTAAAGAATTATCTATGACTATCAAATAGATGCCATCCAACAAATCCCCAGGGCCAGATGGCCTGACTAATGAATACTACACAGCCATGCATGATATAATTTCCCCTCATATGTTGACCCTTTTTGCACAAGCTATAGACACAGGACTCATGCCCCCTGAAATGTTGCAAGCTCACATCACCACCCTACCTAAACCTGGTAAACCGCCCACTACCCCAGCAAACTTTAGGCCGATCTCTACTAAACACGGACGTAAAAATTTATGCAAAAGTCATAGCGAATCGCCTAGCCACGGTCCTACCATCCCTGGTGGGGGCTGATCAGATGAGATTTGTCCAGGGTCGCCAGGCTCCGGATGCCACTAGGTGTGTGGTAAACCTGATGCATTATGCGGAGCGCACTCGGACGCCTTCTCTGCTCTTGTCCATAGACGCGGAGAAGGCGTTCGACCGCGTTCATTGGGGATACATGCGAGCAGTCCTGCAGAAATTCGGTTTCTCTGGCCCCATCGTATCTGCCATCCTCACTCATTACTCAAACCCCTCCGCTAGAGTGATGTCGGCCGGCACACTCTCTAAACCATTTTCCATCTCTAACGGGACGCGCCAGGGATGTCCACTTTCCCCCCTTATGTTCAAT
Organism: Pelophylax lessonae; assembly: GCF_965119305.1. NCBI lineage: Eukaryota > Metazoa > Chordata > Amphibia > Anura > Ranidae > Pelophylax > Pelophylax lessonae. The sequence goes on from NC_138772.1 coordinate 452,491,560, forward strand.
CTCCTGATTGAGCCGTTAGCAGCACAACTACGGCCCACTAGTATCAGGATTTAAATTCCCCAGATCCCACCATGTCATCACGCTTTTTGCGGACGACGTTATTCTGAGCCTCACAAACCCTACAGTCTCTCTACCAGCCACCCACAACATTCTTCAGTCTTTCAGTAAAATCTCATATTATAAGGTTAATTTCAGCAAGTCAGTGATACTATATATGGGAGTCCACCCAACTGCCAGCTCACACCTGCAAAATGTCCTGCCATACACGTGGTCCAACCAACCCCTACACTATTTGGGTATAGATTTAACATTTCCCACTTCAAACATGATCACTGCTAACCTGTCCCCTCTTATTAAATCGATCGCCTCGGATGTAGCCAAGCTCAAGACTGTCGAATTATCATGGATGGGTCGCATAGCAGCGTTTAAAATGGTTTGTCTATCTAAAATCCTGTACATTTTCCGCACCCTGCCCATCCCTTTTCCCAAGAAAAGCATCCGTCCCTTAACTAAAATGCTACATACATTTGTATGGCAAAAGAAAAGGGCTAGATGTGCGCATTCTCACATGATTAAACACAGATCGGTAGGAGGCCTAGGGCTCCCAGTCATACTCGACTATTACAATGCGTCCCGCCTGGCGGCATTGCGACACTGGTTTGCAGAAAGTCCTACTACACCGTGGGTCTCTGTTGAATCGACCGTATCCAAGGCTACCACCCTCTTTAATCTACTATTTGCAGACATGTGGAAACCAGTGGATACAAAATCTCTGCCTTTGCCCACACAAGCCACACTGGCATCTTGGCGATCCCTCCTCGCACAGCTGCCTACCACCGTTATATGCAAGCATGTTCCACTTCCAATTACCACATTTGATATATTACTTCCATACACCAATATTTCCGCATTTCAGGCAGCCGGCATCAACACTATTGACCAGCTCTTCCAATCTAACTCCCTCAAACCTTTAGAGAATCTACAGTTAGAGTTCAACCTACCCCCACAAGCACGCTACACATACAACAGCCTGGCAAGCTTCATGCGCAAACACCCCCCCCCCCCCCCCCCCATACTCGATATCCCTATGCAAATATGGCAATTCCTTACGTCCCCCTCGTTCCCAACAAAAGGTATATCTTTATTTTACAATCTCCTCGGTCACAAACTGAAATTTTCAAAATCTCCTCATGTGCTAGCATGGGAAAGGGAACTTCAAGCATCTTTTTTAGAGGCTCAATGGAAAATTGCCATACGCAGTTCTTATAAATCCACCCTATGTGTGAATCATTGGGAACAAACCCAGAAAATCTTACCCGGTGGTATCTGACACCGTATCGACTTTCAAAAATGTATGACTCCCAGAGCCCCTTATGCTGGCGTAACTGCGACCAAGTAGGGTTGTTATTGCATGTTTTCTGGTCCTGCAAAGGCCTGTCTAGTTTCTGGAGAAAGATGTTTGAGGTTCTGTCCACTACTACTGGTATTCTCAAGCCCCCTGATCCTGCTCTGGCCCTCCTCTCGTTGGGTTTCGATACCTTCCCACCCTCCTTGAGGACAGTTTCCGTACATATCCTAGTAGCGGCCAAAACGGTCATAGCACGCCACTGGAAACAACCCTCCCACACGGAAGCAATCCGCCTAGTAAAATTACAATGCTCTATGGAAAAGGCGTATGCATATTCCAAATCCCGGGGTCCAAAATTCTACAAGGAGTGGCAAGCTTGGTTGCAAAGCCCGTATTTCTCCCCTGCACCTGGTTAATGTCTGCGCTGCAGATCACCTTTCTTTCTTTAAATACGGTTATGGTTCTCGTTCTGTTATTTGCACTTCTATATGACTTCTGACATTGGTGCATATGTAATACCTTACGTACATATATTGTTTGCATATATGCAAGTTTTCATATTCATGTTCATGTGCATTCTCTTAATTGTGCTCTTGTTACGGTTAATTCATGTTGAATACGACTATGGTTTAATTTCTTGTATTCTGTAAATTTCAATAAAAATCTATTGAAAGTAAAAATGTGGGAATTCTGGGATATCTCTGAATACGGAGCTGTTCCTTCTTCTTCTTCTTGACATTTCACAAATTTGTCACCTTCCTAGACAATTATTATTTTTTTTTTTTATGATACCTCTGGAGGGTATCGAGGCATAATTGACTCTGTTATCATTTTACTAGGCCCAATCTCTCAGGTTATAAAGTGTTTTCTTTGTCAATTATAGTTGATTTACTAATATGTTTGGACTAATACTGTTTGTCAAACTCCTTTTGACTATGTGTCTTACTGTTCTCACTATTATTTTGAGTGTACTTACTCATTTGTATGGTTTTCTATTATACGTGTAGAAAAAATAAATTTTATAACATTTTCTTATGTTCTGAATATTTGCTAATAATAACATAATTATGAAAAAAGTGCACTAACGAAATTCAATATACTGCCGTAAAAATGCACTAATGATCTTTAATATACTGCAGTAAAAGTGCCCTAACACACTTCAATATACTGCCATAAAAGTACCCTGACGCACTTTAATATACTGTGGTAAATAGGAACTAATGCACTTCAATAAACTGCGGTAAAAGTGCACTAAAACAATTCAATATACTGCAGTAACTGCACACTTACCCACTTCAATATACTGCCGTTAAAATTACTCTGACACACTTCAATATACTGAGGAGTTTACGTTGGGATATTGCTCCCCAAGATGGTCTGGAGGATGATGGTTCAAAGGTGGAATGGCTCAAATTTTTTAATTCTGTAGGGTTACAACTTGAAGAGTTAGTATTAAAGAGAAAAAAGAAAAAAATGGCAATGTTGGAAACCAAGATAGCTGACATACAGCTTATTCTGGAATCACATAAAGATAACCCAGCGGTAGTGAAATTTAATGTCAATGTTAAAAAAAAAACTTGAGAAGTTGGATAGAGATACGGACAAGAAAAAAGACAAAAAAATTCACAGAGACACTAAAGACTTTAAAACTCAGATTTATTCCTGGCAGACACCAGGGGTTACAACACAATTGCAGGTGCCTAACAGCACACTGACTAATGTTTTAAGGCCGGACATCCCTGTAAGGGGGACTCCGATAAGGAGTAGAATGACCCAGAAGACGAAAACCCCAAAAGGCCCAAATATTATTGGTCCACAGATGGGGAAAACTGTCTCTGGAAATCAGTCTGTTGGTGGACCAGGTGTCCAACAGGTCTATCAGCACCCAATTAAGAGGGGTAATAGAGCAGGTAACTCCACAGGTAATGTGGAGAGGCAACAGCAAAATGACTGGTATACAGTACCTACTCATAACAGATATGAGTCACAGAATGATACCTGGGCTCCCATGCCTCCATGTCCTTTTTTGTGGAGGGGCGGCAGAGGATGGGGAAGGAGGAGAGGGGGGAGGTTTTTGGAGGGGAGGTACCTCCGGCCCCCCCTTCCCCCATCCCGGTATGGGGAATCCAGGTTTCCAATGGAACGGTTCACAGGGCCAGCAGGATTTCTGGACAGAGTCAAATATAGAGGATGTCGTGCAGGGAGGAGGTCCCAAAAAAAGAAGGAGTGCTCTCGATTTAACGGGATCTATAATCTAGCAGGGATCACACTAAATGACAAGGAGGTTAATATCTTAAACGCTGGCCTTAGATGCGCAGCAAAGAGGCCTATTAGTAAATTTGGTGTGCATATGGATGTGCACAAATACATCCGAAAGATTAATCTGAAAAGATACTTCCTTAACGACAGCAGACCTAACCTGATCAACAGACCCACGAATAGGTTTGGAGTTGATAGTGGGCTTAAAAATAAGTCACTGTACAATCCCCTCCAACCGTCCAATCATTGTGTGGATGTGTTTAAGAGATTGGTTATTAGAGATCTCAAACAGATTAGACCAATAAAGGATGTAAATCTGATGCACGTCCAAGAAGGTCTTGAGGCCTTAGAAAAACATCAGAATGTTGTAATACGTCCTGCAGACAAAGGGGGCGGTGTGGTGATTCTAGATAAAGAATTTTACCACAGCCAACTTGTGGATATGTTATCGGAAACCTCAACTTACCAGCAGCTGGATAGTGATCCAACCAAACAATCCCGTAAAGAACTAAATGCGTTGGTGAGTTATGGGTATGACAAAAGAATATTGTCCAAGAAAGAAAAAAGATACTTGGTACCAAGTTGCAGTCGGATACCGACAATTTACACGTTGCCAAAAATCCACAAAGATGCAGTTAACCCCCCAACACATCCGATAGTGAATAGTATCAACTCGGTTACATCCAGAGTTGGAGAATATCTTGATTGCTTTCTACAAGGAAGCATGGTTCAGACGAAGTCGTATCTTAAAGACACCAAGGATTTCCTGAAGGCCTTGAAGGATATAGATGGATTAGATACAGAGCATGTGTATTTAGTGACTGCGGACGTTGCGTCACTCTATACAGTGATTCAGCATGACCACGCCCTCCTAGCCCTCAATTGGGCCTTTAGTCAGAGGGAGGATATCCCAGACCCCCAGAAGAGGTTCCTGAACCATGTGCTGTGCTATTGACTCTCACATAACTACTTTTGGTATGGAGGTAACTTCTACACCCAAAAGAGAGGCATAGCCATGGGGGCCAAATATGCCCCAAGCTTGGCGAACCTCTTCATGGGGGAGTGGGAGGATTGTTTTATATATGCCAACCAGAAATCTGAGCTGGTCTTATATAAAAGGTATATAGACGATCTGTTCCTGATTTGGAAAGGGACGGAATCGTCTCTTCAGGCTTATATGCATTACCTGAATTCCAACAATAATAACATCAAGTTGGACTTCAGTTGGAGTAAGAAAATGTACATTACTTGGATGTGGAAATCTTTTTGGAGGGTGGTAAAATTGGCCCGAAGGCCTTTTTTAAGCCAACGGATCGGAACGGCTATCTTCCAATGTACAGTGGGCACCACCCTCAGTGGCTAAGGAACATCCCAAAGGGCCAGTTTCTCCGAATCAGGCGGAAATGCACTTGTGAATCAGATTTTCTCATGCAAGCGGAGGTCATAAAAAGCCGGTTCGAAGAGAAAGGGTACAGTTCCTCGACTAAAAACTATCCAAGAGGTGAAAGATCTATCACAAGACTATTGTTTGGAAGATAGGGCCAAAGGTGCAGATAATAGACATGAATGGGGGTTTATCACCAACTTTAACGAACAATACAAGGAGATAGAGGATGTCTTCAAAAGGCTCTGGGGTGTTCTATGTATGGACAAAATACTGGGCAAGGTCATTGCTTGTGCCCTGATGTTCATATATAGAAAGTGCCTGTCTTTTGGTGACCACGTAGTACAAAATGTTCAAGACCCACCTACCAGACCCAAGATGTTTTGCGATAAGGCTGGATTCTTTGCATGGCCGCAGGTGTAAATCCTGCAGGCAGGTCACTGAACATCGAAGAGGAAAGACCTCCTTTATATCAAGTGCCAATGGTAAGCTGTTCGAGATTAAAGATTTTATCTCGTGCAGCACCACTCACGTAGTATATTGTTTGGAGTGTCCTTGTTTATATTGGATGTACTAAGAGAACGCTTACTAAGAGAGTATCTGAGCACATTTCCAATATAGTTAAGGGCTACAAGGATCATAGCATGTCTTTACATTTCAAAAAAGAACATAATCAAGATCCATCTGGACTTAAGTTTTGGGGAGTGGAGAAGGTCTATCCAAAGTGGTGAGGATCTAACATAGTGAGGGAACTCTCTCAAAGAGAAACCCACTGGATATATTTGACCAATGCCCTGTACCCCAAGGGCTTGAATGTTGAACTTGATGTCAACTGCTTCATCGGCAATTATTAGTTCTGTATAAAATTATTGGAAGGACCCTCCTGTATTTAATGGGATAATTAGACATAGTGGTGGTCATCAAGCAGTATGATGTCTGATGGCCCCTTTCTGTTCAGCATGCCATTTGATTTGGTAATAGGTATGCCATTTTACTATGAAGCAAATCACGTGGCTGCTACATCTGTGTCTATATAGACACATCTTAACCACTATTGAGTGGGTTTTAGGATAGAGACCTAACTGTAGAGGATTCTCTAAGGTTGTATATTAAATCCATGCATTTTGAGATTTGTATATTAAAGCGGAGTTCCACCCAGGATTTTTTTTTTTTTTTTTTTTTAATACCCCCGGGACAGTCAGGGCTAGTGCATTCCACAATGGCTAGCCTCTGATCTGTCCCGGGTTGCACTTACCTGCAAGACGAAATACTTACCTTGCAAACGTCTTGTCCAGCGCTGCCATCTCAGATGTGGGCAGCTTGAAGCCAGCGCGTCCTCTTCGGCGTCTTCTTCCGCCTTCTGTGGTCCCACGATGCTCTGCGCCGGCCCCGACGTCACTTCCGGGTCGCGCGCGTCACCCCTCCACAGCTTCTGGGCATGCCCAGAAGCTGTTTAGAAGGGGATGACGCGCGCGACCCGGAACTGACGTCGGGGCCGGTGCAGGCGCAATGATTCCTGGGAGCTATGACGTCCAGCTCCCAGGAATCATTGCAGAGCCAGGAAGTGACGACGGGCCGCGGCCGAGGAAGGAGGAAGAAGGAAGTAAGGTAAGTATATTTTCTTCGCTACGAGGTAAGTAAAAAAAAAATATGCGATTATCCATTTCTTTTTCAGGTGACCCGGAGCGAGAAGATGGAGGTAAGTATAAAAATAGGGTGGAACTCCACTTTAAGCTGGCATAGGAATTATATTGTGTCGGACCCTTAAATAGGTTTCTTGTCACATATATATGGCCTACATTGCCAGGCTTTGACTCTTTAGTATAAATTAAAATTATATGTTAGCTGCATTTTTAATTTCAAATGTATTGCATACATTAATAGGTTGTAGTTATATGTTATGGTAGGATGATCCAATGATATGGGTCAGCTCCCAAATTTTAATTTGGTGTTTTAAACATTGTAATTTATTAATTAGTACACACACATCTGTATGCTGTTCTAATGTTGGAACCACATAATGAGACTTGTATAAAAACATTCTGCTACCATGTTATGCGTGGCACGGTGGGTAATATTACCATCAAATACATGATTGTGGTACCTTTAGACAGCATCTGAGTATAAAGTGTATATGTGTATTTATTATTTTAATATTTTAAAAGGTATATGTTTCATGATGCTGTCAAGTGTGATGTATTATAGCCTTGAAGGAAGCTTTTGTAAGGGTTCCTGTATAAGGATCCTATATCAGTGATCTCCAATGATGCTGGCCTCTTAGCGATGCAGAGATCACAGTAAGGGGTTAATTTCAAACGGCGGAGGTTTGAGATAAATAGAGGTGACGTAGCCGTGTGCTCACGCCCTCCGTAGAAGTCTTGGTATGACGAAACGCATAAGGGCGTGAGCAACACGGTCACCCAGGCAACGGGACGCTGAGCGGCAGCCTCGGAAATCTTCGTGGACTTCCCGACGCTGACGAGCGTGACGGAGGCCCGGTAGGCTCTTTGACGCGTCTGCAGTTGCTTCATATTGTTTTTATCCACGCTGTTCATTTCTGTAAGTGCATATGTGGAGGGGGGCGGAGTACTAATAAACTTGTATTGTTTTTTGGCAATACTGCTCTATGTGCCCTTTGATTTTCTTCCCATGCACTACGCTTGAGAGAGATATGCAGCGGTGAACAGGGTTGTAAAAGGTTTTTTTGCAAGTGGATACTCTAATGGATCGGATGTACTGAGAGATTTGATCCGATGGGCTTGTCTCTTGATGGGATCTGGTAAGTGGGTTTCCTTTGGGAGAGGTTCACTTGGTGAGGTGAAGGGATTGAGAATTTCTTTCGGGTCCAGCACTGGTGAATTTTCCCTCCTTGGATCCTATGGGGGCTTTATTGGATTAATATCCCATGGAATTTATTGGACTGGAATTTATTGGTGATTTCTTTTAGAGATCACTTTCTAGCGCTGCCTGTGGATATTAATCTTAATTTGTATGTTAAGTTGATATGCATCCTGTTTTTTTATATATAATATATGTGTTTCACTTTTTGAATTGAATTACTGAAATAAATTCACTTTTTGATGATATTCTAATTTTAGTGATCTTGAGATCTTTGGTGATTTTGAGATGCACCTGTATACTGATCATCAATGTAAGAGAGCACTACACTGATCATCCATAACATTAGGACCATTGACAGGTGAAGTGAATAACCTGGACTATCTTGTAAAATCAATGAATTAATACCCGCACTGTAATGTATAAATAATGAGGATAAGAAATTAAATATTAAAACCTGAAGCTGCTGCTCACTGGGTAAAATACCAGAAAAAGCTAAAAATTCATATAAGGCAGCGCTAACAGGTAAAAACCTATATATATAGTGCTAAAAGTGTATATAAAAAACATAAAAATAAATATATCCAGGTGACTATGATCAAAATATTAAAATACTGAAACGCATATGAGATAAAGTGCATTCGTGATCATCAAAAAAACAATAAATATTAAAGTGCAAAAAAATATCACATCATGTGTCCATGGTGTAACCATATATAAAGTGCATAATATGTAATAAGGTGCAGTCCAAAAAGGTTTCCTCCAAAGAAACTAAAGTGCTGGAAAGGTGCTCAGATCCATATAAGTGCCCAAGTGCTCTTCAGGAAAAAATCCCCCTCTGGGGATGCACTCACCAAATTCAGGATATAAATGAGCCTCAAGCAGATATGATATCCCTTGGCCGGATAGATGGATTAAATTCAACCTCTTGGCATATAGAATATCCCTTAGCCGGATGGATGGATTGAATACAACCTCTTATAATAGCTCCTTTAATGGTTCCTCTCCTCTCTCTCCCCAACAATGGTTTTAAAAGAAAGGGAAGAAGCCGTACATAGTGAAGCCCGTAGGTGTTTATTATAATCAAAATTAAAAAATGTTTCTCACAAATGTAGCATGATAGTCAGCATTCGTATAGCAAAACACTGTCACTCCGCTTCTGTGTACGCTGCCGGCGTGCATTCCACGGTGGTTACAGGAAATGACGTTGTGATGCTCTGCTGCCCGGAAGTACGTCAATGCGTTTCGCCCACCTTAATGGGCGTTATCAAAGACATCACTTCCGGTAAGGCGGCTTGTATTTATACTCCTATGGCTCCGCTGGCAGCCAATCACAGGCTAAGAGGGGTGGAATATAATTTGTTTGTTAACTTCCTGTTGCCAATCCCATAACGATCGTGTCCCCACGAAAGCTAATAGCAACTATTTCCGCAATTGTTTAAAAACGGATGAAATAAATAATTAGAGAAAATGATATCGCCAATATATTTAGGTCCATAAAACATCTATAAGTTACGTTGTACCACCACCTCATTAACTGTTACCAATAAGTTATTACATGTTAAAATCATTAAAATCCTTTTAATATACTTATTTTAAATAATAAATATATCCATATTCAATAAAAACCTCCAATACATAATAAGCTTTACATAACAATTCATATAGGTAAATAACTGTGAAGAAAATACTAAATAGAAAATATATATGTATGATCATAAGAATTGAAAAAGTATTCCAAATCAATGGTCCCAAAATCCACTGACTATAGGAAAGGGGGTGGGACTATAACGGACTGTTTGTCAATAGTATATAGGTAAGCAAATAAAGGCAAAGTATAAAAGTAACAAAGTTTATTCATAAGATATAAAAAGTCGACACATAAGACATAGTGAAAAATAAATACAGCGTAATTCACATATCATGGTAGTAGTAATCAGATGGGTGATTGCTTTGTTCTATGCATTTCGCGGGAATACTCCAGCTTCATCAGGAACTATAGCATTTGAAATTCACCCCTTTTACAGAGCCATGACTACATTCAAACCTTGAAGATATTCATAGAGAAAAAAGACATGTCAATACAAGATATAGTGGTAAGACAAACCCATCATCATAGAAACATGCCTTGCAATATAGCAATGTGTATGTATCATATTAAGAAACATATAAAAATAGTATATATTCACTGCTTACCAAACTTAGCGAGTGTTTTAACAAATACATAGTTGGTTTGGACCTCAGATTGCGTCTCCCGCCAGCCTGCCTCATAACTCCAAGCCAAAAAATCCCAGAAGGGCCCTGGGGTCCTGAAGGGAAATGGCTAAATGGTATAGGTTGGACCAGCCTTACATGGGTGCCACCAAAGCGGACAGTAGGTGGAGCTATGGGTCTGCAAAAAATATATTGTATGAATTTAGAATAATATCACCCAAAAATGTATAGGGAAAAGGCCACATAATACATCAGATATGGCCTAGCCCAAGGGTTGGATAGGACCTGTGCTCTAAAATTAGGGGGTATGATCCATAGTATAAATAGTGTGCTCTCACCACCATATAGAGGAAACCATCAATGAATGGTGGGGTGTTGCAGTGACTAACATGGGATACCTCCATGCCCTCCAAAAATCAATATTATGTTAAATCTGAGCTATAACATGGGCGGGCATGAGACCAAAGTCTCAGAGATGCAGAGCCAGACAAGGGCTCCCATAGGATGAAACATAGAGACAAAAGGCAATACAACACCCGGAAGGAAAAAAACCCCCAAGCAAATGCCCAAGGAAGAAAGGGAGGGGTGACCGAGGTCCTAGAGCAGCCTAACGAACTTCAATTAGTGCCCATAAAAAGAATGTGAAACCTACCTTTAAACCAGTCAAGCCGCGAGTCGGGAGAGCCGCCATACACAGCATCCCGTACCCGCGGCTTAAGACTGGTCCCGCCGGAAATGACGCGCATCCGCTAACGTCACTTCCGGCGCAGGCGCCATTTTGCCGGATGCCAGCCGCTAGAGGTCAATTGACCCCAGCGACTGACATCAGCACCGGCCGTAAGCCGGAGGGGGCCGATGTGAACACCGCCCCCTGCTTGGCGCCCGAACCTACACCGGGGAGGGGCCAAGGATGGCAGGGGCACAGTCCGGGTCCATTACAATAATGCTTACATAGACCGAAATTACAAAAAACATTGATTTGCCAATACAGTCAAAGAATAATAATGAACTTGGGGTAACCGCAGCTAATCCATACATGTTTTGCTGAGGATCCCAAATATTAGCCAATAGGGCAAATTATACCTGCAGCGAAGGGAAAAGAAAGAAGAGGACAAAATGTGAAAAGGGGAAATGGGGTAAGAAAAAAGAAAACCCACCAGTTACCTATCTGGGGTAGAGGTACATCAAGCAAGCAACCAGGGATGGGAATGGTAGATGATACTTAACTTGGAGGGATGTATATTCAATTTGGTTCTGCTGTCATATATTGTAACGGATCAATAAGTCCTCACTAAGTGCCATAAAGGAACCCACAGGGGACACAATACCCCACTCCAATAACGATTTGGAGTATAAGGGTTAAGGTTTCCATACTCTGTTCTGAAAGAAAGTTGCACATAACCTGTATTGGAGATGTAAAATATGGTATTAAAATGAAGAAGTGAAAAACAACGCAGGTTATAAATTCTAAAGGAAAGGTTTATATGAGACAGCAGTATTGAGTCCTGGCCACTGAGTGGCTTGTAGATTGTAGATCCACATTGCCTCCTTGCGGAGTACTCTGTTGTCAAAGTCACCCCCCCGTGGATTGGCAGGAATGACCTCAAGAACAGCAAACGTCACATAATTGGGGTCAAAATCATGATACACGCCAACATATTTACATATTGGCGTGTAGATGAGGCCCACCTCTAAGTAGTAGAGGTGGTCCTGTATGCGTTTGGCCAGTTTGCGTTTGGTATTTCCTACGTAGAAAGCCCCGCATTTGCAAAGGGCGATGTAAACCACCCCCTGCGTTTGGCAATCTGCGTAGGAACGACATTTGTGGGTTCCTCCCCTTGGAAGGGGAAAGGAAGAACCCTCCAGAACCCATGGACAATAGTCACAGGCACCGCATCTAAAGGTGCCCCTCGGTGGTTGTTCAGCTGATGATTGTCCATTATAATGACTATGGACCAGGGAATCTCTAATCGACCTAGAACGTCCGAAAGTCATTTGTGGATATGCTGGCACATATTTGGAGATGGTGTGGTCATCTCTCAAAAAGTGCCAGTTCTTGGCCAGAAGACTTCTGACCATTTGATGGTCAGTATTGAACTTTGTCACAATTCTGGTGACATTGTCCTTCTTGTCCTGTCTTTTGCCAAAGATTACGTTTTCCCTTTCTAGCCCAAGGGCCTTGTTATAGGCCCGTTTAAGGACCTTGTTGCTGTACCCCCGGACTAATAGGCGTTGGCAAAGAGAATCTGCCTCCCTTTTAAAATCTGCCTCCTTGGTGCAGATCCTACGCAGTTTAAGGTACTGGGAATAAGGAATACTTCGCACCAAGGGGCGCGGGTGACTGCTGTTAAAGTGGAGGATTGTGTTCCCGGCTGTGTTTTTCTGGTATAGCGTAGTGTAAATAGATCCGTCAGGATCCAACACCACTTCTGTATCTAGAAACGGTATTTTGATGTTATTTCACTGCATCGTGAATTTTAGATTAAAGGTGTTCTCGCCCAGGTGTAGCATAAAAGACTGTAACTCCTCAACTGAACCCGTCCACACCATGAGTACATCATCGATGTAGCGTCTCCACAGGAGTATATGGTTGAGGAGGGGGTCGTTGGGTTTCTCCGCGAACAGGGAGCGCTCCCATCCCCCCAGGTACAGGTTGGCATACGATGGGGCACACAAGGTCCCCATCGCTACCCCCTGTACCTGGAGGAATGTGTTGCCATTGAAGGTGAAGATGTTTGAATTGAGTATATGGCTTAAGAGCTTCAACAGAAACTCAGCCCTCGGCCAGAAGGAGCGCCCCTGCTCGCGGAGATAGGCACCCATGACCTCTAAGCCCTTGGTATGAGGAATACTAGAGTAAAGTGCCTCAATGTCTATAGCTACGAGGATGGAGTGGCGTGGAACAGTAAGTCCTTCCAAAAATTTTTAACAGTTCAATAGTGTCTTTTAAATCGGAAGGCAATCTCGCCACATGTGGTCTTAATTGGCCGTCTATATACTTGCTTGCTGTTTCAGAAACACAGCCCATACCCGAAACTATGGGGCGTCCGGGGGGTGCAACAAGGTCCTTATGGACCTTGGGCAAGGCATAGAAGGTCGAGGTGATTGGCCATCTAGTGGATAAATATCCTAAAAGGTCCTGGTCGATGATTCCCTGGTCATAGGCATCTCTGAGTAAGATGTTAAACTCATCAATCTTGCATTGTATTAAGTCCGAAGGTATGGATACATACCAATCGGGGTTAGAAAGAATATTGTTGCACATGGTAACGTACTGATCACGATCCATAACAACGACATTGCCCCCCTTGTCGGCCGGCTTAATGACAATGTCGTCGTTATGGATCAAGTGATCAAGTGCGCACTGCTGGATTTGACTGAGGTTGTATTTGGGCTGTGGTACCACTGATAGGGATTCAATATCCTTCACTGACTGTCGAAGGAAAGCCCAAATCGCTGGGCATGTTTGGAGTTTGGGGAATGCTTTAGATTTTGCTCTATATTTGTGTGGACTATCCTCCGGTAATGGTTCCTCGTCAGATGAGGAAGATGACGTGGTGTCGTCATCATCCCCTCTATATTTTTCATTCTCGGTGAGGAGTTGCATGAGAATTTTCAGTGTTTTAAAGTCTTGTATCTTGAAATCTTTATAGATTTCATCTTTGCCTGGAACATTATCTTTCTCCTTATCATAGATATACCTGAACGTCAAGTTTCTGGCGAAAAGGTGTAAGTCTTTCACTAGTTCGAATTTATCCAACCCACTGGCCGGACAAAAATTGAATCCTAATGTTGATACTTCCTTCTCAATGGGTGATAAATTGTAGGAGGACAGATTAATCACATCTAAATCCAGGTTTGTTAGCTTTGTTTGATGACATGTTGATCCATCGGACCCAGCCTCCTGTCGCCCAGTGCAGGGGGCGGCAAGGGCGCCCCCTGCACTGGGGTAGCCCCCAAAGGGGGCACCGCGTCTGGTTCCGAGGTCCCCAACTCCCTATTGATGTTTTTTGGTGTGGCTCCCATATGTGCATAATGCGATGCATTACTGTTTGAATTGAACATAGAGGTACGTGATGGTTCAGTTCCCATACCGGTTACCCCCATTGCTCCTCTGCCACTGCCAGGATTTTGTTTGGGCTTGGGTGTGGTTTCATGGGGAGATGCTGCCCTTTTCCCAGACTTGTTGGGAGGTGCTGGGTGTGAACCAGTGCCCAAGCCTTTTTTAGGGGGACGGCCCCTACCTGCCTTTCCCTTCACTGACGATGTGTTGGATCCATAGGAGGATGTTGCTGACGAGAGGGAGGTGTAGGACACAGATCTCGGCAACTCCGCCTCGTGAGCAGATCTATTCCTGGTGGGTCTACCCCCACGTGGCCATACAGATTTCTGCCATTTGTAGGCGTAGCCACCTGCAAACGGCAGTCGATCCTTATGATATTTGAAGTCTTTTTTAACAATGAGGTTTTTATTGAATCTTTCTAGATGTTGTATAAGATCTTGTTCATGCTTGGTGTACTCTGCGTTTTGCAATGTAGGTTTTTTTCTCCTGTAAAAGGGCAAGTTCTTTATCTACCTCTTCTAGATCAAACTTGTATTTGTCCCTGAGTAGCTCATTTGTCCCTGAGTAGCTCCATCATCCTGGCAGTACAAGCTGTTAGATTTTGTTCCCACAATGTGCGGAATTGTATATCTGTGATCTCAAAAGACGGGAATACCTGGATTTGCAGACCTAATGGATTAATTTTATCCCGCAAATATTTGTCAAAATAACGAATATGCCATCCAAGGCTCGACTTACGTTCTAGTAGTTACTTGGTTTTTTGAAAATGGACATCCAAATTGATGTCTTGCTCACTATGGGAGATACAAGTCTGTTCGAGATTATCCAGGAATTTTTCCCATCCTACTCCGCTTAATTGAGCCATGATGATGGAGCCACCTGGTTGCAGCTCCAAATTAGTTCATACCCTAAAAAAGATTGTATTTTTTGGCAAAGAAAAAAAAAAAACACAAATAAAAACAAACAAGACAAGACCTAACCCACAACCAAATATGTAATGGAGGGGGAGGGAAACTAAGGAGGGGGGGAAGGGAAGGAAAGAAGAAGAAAGGGAGAAAGGTGTTTTGTTAAAACACTCGCTAAGTTTGGTAAGCAGTGAATATATACTATTTTTATATGTTTCTTAATATGATACATACACATTGCTATATTGCAAGGCATGTTTCTATGATGATGGGTTTGTCTTACCACTATATCTTGTATTGACATGTCTTTTTTCTCTATGAATATCTTCAAGGTTTGAATGTAGTCATGGCTCTGTAAAAGGGGTGAATTTCAAATGCTATAGTTCCTGATGAAGCTGGAGTATTCCCGCGAAATGCATAGAACAAAGCAATCACCCATCTGATTACTACTACCATGATATGTGAATTACGCTGTATTTATTTTTCACTATGTCTTATGTGTCGACTTTTTATATCTTATGAATAAACTTTGTTACTTTTATACTTTGCCTTTATTTGCTTACCTATATACTATTGACAAACAGTCCGTTATAGTCCCACCCCCTTTCCTATAGTCAGTGGATTTTGGGACCATTGATTTGGAATAATTTTTCAATTCTTATTACCATTCAGGGATGAGGACTTTTTGTCAGGGCATGGGCTACGTTCCATTTTTTCATATATGTATGATCATATATTTAAATAATAAAAATAAAAATAAAATAATAAATAATGAAAAATGAATAAATAATAAATAAAAATAACAATAAAGAAAAAAATAAAATAAAAATAAAAATAAAAATAAATATAAAAATAAAATAAAAATAAAAATAAAAATAAAATTGAAACAAAAATAAATATAAAAATAAATATAAATATAAAGAAATAAAGAAAATGAATGTGACAATAAAAAATAATAAATAGAAATAAAAATAAAAATAAAAAATATATATATAAAAAATAATAATAAAATAAAATAAAAATAAAAATAAAATAAAAAATAATAATAAATAAAAAATGAAAAATGCCAGAATATTTTTAAAACTAAAACTATTATTTCTCCAAATCTACATTGATATTCAAGGGAGAAGGGGGGGGGGGGAAGGCGGGGGAAGGATCACCAGTTGGAAAGAAAACTATTTAGATCCAACTCTATATTAAGGCCCTGGGGCTGTAAAGTTCCGAGACGATGAATTCACTGTGTCTCGTTTTTTGAGATTGCTCTCTTTAGATTACCCCCCCCCCCCCAATGTGGTTCGACCCTATCTATACCGCAAAATGTCAACTCTCTGGGGTCACTATTGTGAACCAATCTAAAATGATTGGATACGCTATGATGGCGAAATCCCTTTTTGATATTGGTCACATGCTCCCGCAATCTGACTCTAAGTTCCCTCGTTGTCCTACCCACGTATTGTAGCCCACATGGGCACGACAATAAGTAGGTTACATGGGTGGATGAGCGTGTGATGAATTTGTCAATGGTAAACTGTTTCCCATAGACAAATGAACTAAAATCAGAAGTTTTGCGTTTCCTGTACCTTGAGGTCTTACATATTGCACATCTCCCACAGCTAAAATAACCAACTTGATCTAAAAAGGTACATGTTTTGACAGGGGGGTTTACCACTAGTGATGTACCAAACGGTTCGCCAGCGAACGGTTCCCGGCGAACTTCGTATGTTCGCGTTCGCCGCTGCGGGCGAACATATGCGATGTTCGGTCCGCCTCCTATACATCATCATTGAGGCAAACTTTGACCCTGAACCTCACAGTCAGCAGACACATTCCAGGCCAATCAGCATACCTCCCTCCCACACCCTCCCACCTCCTATAAATAAGCAAGGGCAGCATCCATCTTAGATCATTTCTGTGTTACTGAGAGCAGGGAAAGTGCTGCTGCTGCTGCTGTTATAGCTAGGGACAGTTAGTCAGTGTTCCCGGTCTTGTTAGCCAGTGTTCTTGGTACACTCCTGCTGTAAGGACAGCACCCCAAAAAAGCCCTTCCTAGGGCTAGTATTTGAGGGTTTTTTTGGATATATATATATATATATATATATCTATTGTCCCCAAAAGCCCTTTTGAGGGCTGGTATTTGTGTAATTTTTTTTGTTCTGTGATATATATATATATATATATATATATATATATATATATATATATATATATATATATATATATATATATATATATATCTATTGTCCCCAAAAGCCCTTTTGAGGGCTGGTATTTGAGTATTTTTATATAAATACATATATATATATATATATATATATATATATATCTATATATATATATATATATATATATATCTATTGTGCACTGCAGTTACCTGCCCGCTGTGTGTGAGAGTCCACAGACCCACCACAGACTGTACTGTGTGCACACCACACTCATTTCGGGTGGCACAGGCACAGTACCTTGCATTTTAAAAAATATTTTTTTTCCTCTGTCATAATTGCAGTGAGTGCTGTGTCAGGTCCACAGAGTGTACTGTACCCACTGCAGTGCACTGCCCACCACTGATATATATACGGTGGCACAGCATCTTGTTGCAAATTGAAAAAAAATATATATTTTTTATTATTGCAGTTGCCTGGGCTGCCAGTGACTGTCAGGTCCACAGAGTGTACTGTGCCCACTGCAGTGCCACTGCGTGCCCACCCACCACTGATATATATACGGTGGCACAGCAGCTTGCAAATTAAAAATATATATATTTTTTTTATAATTGCAGTTCCCTGGGTGCCAGTGACTGTCAGGTCCACAGAGTGTACTGAGCCCACTGCAGTGCCACTGCCCACCCACCACTGATATATACGGTGGCAGGCATGAATTTTTTTGGATTAGTGTATGGGGGGTCTAAAAAGCGTACCTGTGAAGTTTCAGCTCTGTAGCATGTCCAGAACCAGAAAAAAAGATCATATAGGTGTAAAAGGGGTTCCCACCATCCCTGCTCTACTGAAAAATTATCTTTTTTTCTGGTTCTGGACATGCTACAGAGCTGAAACTTCACGGGTACACTTCTTAGACCCCCTAGACACTAAATCACACAAAAAAAGTTCTTAAAAATTGTCATTTTTGATAGAGAGCCAATTATTGGAAAACTTGAAAAAAAATCGTTGGATTTATTGTCTGGGGGTTCTAAAAAGTGTACCTGTGAAGTTTCAGCTCTGTAGCATGTCCAGAACCAGAAAAAAAAATAGAATTAGGGTTAGGGCTAGGGTTAGGGTTAGGGCTAGGGTTAGGGTCAGGGCTAAGGTTAGGGTTATTTTTAGTGCTTAGGGTTAGAGGGTTAGGGTTAGAGGGGTAGGGGTAGGGCTACTAACTCTAACCCTAAGTAACTAACTTTTTAGACCCCCCAGACGCTAAATCCAAAGAAATTTTTTATTTTTATTTTTTTTTTAATTTTTCCAATCATTGGCTCTCTATCAAAAAGGACAATTTTTAAGAACTTTTTTGTGTGATTTTGTCCCCCCACCCACCCTTGAGCACCCCACCCCCCACACACACCTCTACTCTATCAGTGTCCACTATCAAGTATATATAGGAGGAGTCCCTTGTAGTGCATTAGCACATCTCCCACAGTAAGGAGTGTTGTCTCCAAGGGTTAGAGAGGCTGGATTCACCCCTTTTTTATGGATAGTGTAGGACCCACTGATAATGGGGTACTTTGACGTAGTGGTAGGCTTGAGCACGATATGGCCATATGGTGGGACCAAATCCCCATTTTTATTTATGGATTGTCTCCATATTTGATAGTCATTTCTTTTGCATGTGTGCGGTATTCTTTTTTAATATACATGTCGCTTGGTTCATAGCTGCACCGGCTTTAGATATACATGTTCAAGGTTTGCTCCCCCAATTTTTTGCTTGTTTATTATGTATTCGGTCTGACCAGACTTCTGAGATTGAGCACCCCACCCCCCACACACACCTGTACTCTATCAGTGTCCACTATCAAGTAGATATAGGAGGAGTCCCTTGTAGTGCATTAGCACATCTCTCCCAGCAAGGAGTGTTGTCTCCAAGGGTTAGAGAGGCTGGATTCACCCCTTTTTTAGGGATAGTGTAGGACCCACTGATAATGGGGTACTTTGACGTAGTGGTGGGCTTGAGCACGATATGGCCATATGGTGGGACCAAATCCCCATTTTTATTTATGGATTGTCTCCATATTTGATAGTCATTTCTTTTGCATGTGTGCGCTATTCTTTTTTAATATACATGTCACTTGGTACATAGCTGCACCGGCTTCAGATATACATGTTCAAGGTTTGCTCCCCCAATTTTTTGCTTGTTTTTTAAGAATGATATATAGAATACAAATAATATAACAACACATATATCAATATTCCTACATATAGCTCATAAGTGAAAATACTGTATATATATATATATATATATATATATATATATATATATATATATATATATACTGTATTGCAACTTATATATATATATACTTTATTGCAACTATATATATAAAATGAAGGTGCATGATAGTGACAATCAAATAGGAAGTACTAAAACACACTAGCAGCGCTAAAATTCATAAATAATAATATAATGATAAATAAAGTGCAGTCCACTGGGATAATGTCCATATGTTCATATAATCATGCAATGTGCCCAGAAACCGTGAATGGATATATTGCACTGGACCCTCCACCGCACCAACGTGCTCCCCCTAATGAGAGTCACTCACCAGAAATCTGGTCATACAAGGACTTGTAATGCCAGCCTATCTCAGGCTCAGAAAACAATATCCACAGGAATTTCCCAGGACAAACGGCCCTCGATCAGTCTCAATCGGATCAATTCTTGTGGCAGACCCACAGGAGATTCCAATTACATCAGGGGTAGTACATGTGAAAATAATAGCTCACATAGGGCAATATTGCATGGCTAAAATCAGACTTTATTACCCACAAAAGGATCCCCAGTAGCTGATGCACTTACAACATGTAAAACAAATCAAGCTTGTCATATAAAGGATGAGGCATAAACCTGCGTGTAGAGGCCGATCCCCGTAGTGACAGTTCGCCGCCGGTCACGAGGTAGGACCTAGCGTCTGATGCTGAACCCGAGGCTCGCTACAGCTTGGTACCGGCGGCGAACTGTCACTACGGGGATCGGCCTCTACACGCAGGTTTATGCCTCATCCTTTATATGACAAGCTTGCTTTGTTTTACATGTTGTAAGTGCATCAGCTACTGGGGATCCTTTTGTGGGTAATAAAGTCTGATTTTAGCCATGCAATATTGCCCTATGTGAGCTATTATTTTCACATGTACTACCCCTGATGTAATTGGAATCTCCTGTGGGTCTGCCACAAGAATTGATCCGATTGAGACTGATCGAGGACCGTTTGTCCTGGGAAATTCCTGTGGATATTGTTTTCTGAGCCTGAGATAGGCTGGCATTACAAGTCCTTGTATGACCAGATTTCTGGTGAGTGTCTCTCATTAGGGGGAGCACGTTGGTGCGGTGGAGGGTCCAGTGCAATATATCCATTCACGGTTTCTGGGCACATTGCATGATTATATGAACATATGGACATTATCCCAGTGGACTGCACTTTATTTATCATTATATTATTATTTATGAATTTTAGCGCTGCTAGTGTGTTTTAGTACTTCCTATTTGATTGTCACTATCATGCACCTTCATTTTATGTGGTTAGATTTATAGCAGCAGCTTTTAGATATATTATTTGTTTTAGCATTTTATATATCACTCTATATACATATAGGTACTTGGTAATAGCGCCGGTTGAGTAAGTGTTTTTAGTCCCCACTTGTGTCCGTTTCACTTGCTCCTTTTGGATAGATGCAACTATATATATACTTGCTGCAACTTTTCTGGCTCTGAGGAAGGGGGTTCTCCCCTGAAATGCGTCAGCCCAGCCACAGCAGCCCCATGCGGCACTCTGCATGCCATTTTGCTACGTATGGGACCTTGGCTACCTTGGAGATTGTATATACAATGTTGATGTGTGTATAATCACACCTGCTTTGTGAGTATATTGTATACTTTTTAATATTTTAATAAATGGTTTTAGCGGTGATGCACTAGATCGGTGCGCCCCTTTTTCTTTTGTCTTTTTCTCTCAGTTGGTTCTGGATACCCTTGATCCTGAGGGGGCAGCAAGACCATTGGCTTTTTTCCACCTGAGTCTGAAGTGCAGCTCTCTTCCCTCCGTGATATTCTACTTGAGCGCAGGAGATTTGCTTTAGTACCAGTAGAGTGTAAATTATACAGGTAAGTGTAGTAGGACCTAAAAGTAGCAGCTATAGACAGCTGGTCCTTTACCACAGTCCCTCCCTTACTTTTGATTTTTACGATATAGTTTCTATTTCGGACTTCTTCGGAAGGTCCAATCTAACAGTTTACCTGGCTTATTACCATATTCGTACAAGGTGCTTCTGCATCTGAGTAGTTTAGCCTTCGTCCGATCTGTAAGAAGTTAACTGTGTTTAGTCCTTAGAGTGAGCAGTTTGTCTATAATTTGCTGAGCCAGGGACTGTTTATGAGCGCTCTCTAGGATACTAATTTTGGAGACCAGGGAATTGATTTTGGAGGCTTTTTTTTGGCTGCGCGTACCTAGCTTGAAACACTTATGTACCTTCCACCATGTGGGAGGGGAGACATCAGTAGCAGAGTTGGTAGTTAAAATCGTTGTCAGGTTTTGTTGCACCTGAGCCTTGTAAGTAGTTTCCTAAATCAGTGATTTGTTTAATTGCCAGCTCCAGTTTTTGACACAGTGTACAGTGTGTAAGGGCATCAGAAATGGAAAAGGAGCCAATCAAGGAAGATTTCAGGAGTAGAAGAGTAGGTTGGTCTATAAGAATGTGATCTATCTGAGAATATTTATTGGGGGGGGGGGTGGAGAAATACGTATAGTCCTGATCTTGCAGATGTGTGGTTCGCCAGGCGTCTATCAGCCGGTAAGAGAGGAGAAGATTTTTAACTGTTCTCAAGGCTGCATAGGAGAAATGGCAAGTGCCCCTTGAGACATTCAAGAGCAAGGTTTACATTGCCACCAATGATGCCAAGCCAACCCTATGCTGAGCATTGCGTTCTAGGAACAATTCTAAGGTGGAATTGTTGTTATTGTTTGGAAAGTACATGCTTAGTAGGGTGATTTTATGATCATACAAAGTGCTCTTCACAATCAGACCCTCATCATTTGGAGGACTTCTGACTCCTTCCAGGGGAGATGGTTCAAGATGAAAATAGCAACCCCTGTAGATTTGGAGTTGGGAGAGGTGCTATGATATGAGAATGGCTATCTGGGACAGTGCAGGTTGGGGATTTTATTGGAGCCAAAATGTGTCTCCTGCAGAAACCCCACTTGAGCCTTGATATTTCAGAATTCAGTTTGAAACATTTTTCCAGCATGTTCCAGGTTCAAGGTGGATAGGTGGCATGGTTAAGTATACATACACTCATTAGGGTACAGGCAATGGATGGATGGGGGAGAGTCACCAGAGTCCCAGTTGACTGGGGGCCAAGAAGAGGGGAGAGGAGAGATGAACCTTTGGTAAAGGTGGTAAGGAATAAAGGTTGGGGTGGGGGTCTGGGAGGGGGGTGAGGGGGAGTTAAGGAAGGGCTGTAGGAGGGGAAGAAGAGAATGGAGTAAAGGAAGAATGCTGCCCAGAGGGTAGATTAGAGGGAGAAGAAGGATGGGGGAGCGTACCCCAGATTTCTGGCTGTGGGAGAACTGTCTACTGGAGAGTAGGGGCAATGAGGGAGGTGAAATAAGGGGGAGAGAAAAGAAAGAAAGGAAGTTGTCAAGGGGGATTAGGAACAAACAAACCTCCCCAACAACACACAGAAAAAAAGAAAAAAAAATAGATTCTCCAAATGTAATCCACCTGATAGGTGGAGGAAACGTCTATGCAGGGGGGCGGAGTTGTCAACCAGTTAATGGGGTGTGAGATGCATGCACCAAGATATGCGTCCAGCCTGTCTGCAAGGATAAAATTATGACCAAGGAACTTTCTGCAGTATTATAACATCATCTAGGCATATCTGAGCAAGCAACTAGTCATATATCTCCAGACCCATGCTGGCCAAGTTCAATCGTGAAAGCAGTGCACCCATGCAAAGATAACCAATAGACAGGATCTATTGACTGTATATATCTGGGGTGGCAACAACACATTTTAGAGTTAATGATGGTGAAAAAGAAACATGGCACACTTGACAGTCAACCTGGTCAAGCTGGGTAGCTCCGCTCCAGCCTGCAATAAAGGTTCCATAATCAAGGGATAGCGTGAGAGGCTCTAGACATGCCTGAAGCAACTCCTTTGGCAGCCAGGAAAAATAAAATTGGTAGGAATCAGTCTAAACATAGTCCAATGCATATGTAATAGGTAGGGACGAAATGGTGTGGGAAAGCATCCTGTCAGCATCTCAAGCTATACCAGCCATGGTGCATAATAACATTAGAGAAAAAGCAGAATGATAACAATAGAATATTAGAGGAGCAACTCCAAGTACACCTACTTCTCGAGTCTGAAAAGCAGAGTATTAAAGGGGGGAGGGGGCATACAGCCCTATCCAGGGCAGCCGTGTGAAATGTTTGGGCCCCTTAGGCCTGGGCCCCTCTGAGCCTGACCACCAAGGCCCTGCCCATGGGCCATCCCACCAAATCCACACATCAGCCACCCCACCTGTACTCACTTAGCCCCCCTCACACCTGTATATGTGTCAGCCCCCTCACACCTGTATATGTGTCAGCCCCCCCTCACACTTGTATATGTGTCAACCCCCCTCACACTTGTATATGTGTCAGCCCCCCCTAACACCTGTATATGTGTCAGCCCCTCCTCACACTTGTATATGTGTCAACCCCCTCACACCTGTATATGTGTCAGCCCCCCCTCACACTTGTATATGTGTCAACCCCCTCACACCTGTATATGTGTCAGCCCCCCCCCCCACACTTGTATATGTGTCAGCCTCCCTCACACCTGTATATGTGTCAGCTCCCCTCACACCTGTATATGTGTCAGCCCCCCTCACACCTGTATTTGTGTCAGCCCCCCTCACACTTGTATATGTGTCAGCCTCCCTCATACCTGTATATGTGTCAGCCCCACTCACACTTGTATATGTGTCAGCCCCCCTCACACTTGTATATGTGTCAGCCCCCCCTCACACCTGTATATGTGTTAGCCCCCCCTCACACTTGTATATGTGTCAGCCCCCTCACACCTGTATATGTGTCAGCCCCGCTCACACTTGTATATGTGTCAGCCCCCCTCACACCTGTATATGTGTCAGCCCCCCTCATACTTGTATATGTGTCAGCCCCCCCTCACACTTGTATATGTGTCAGCCCCCCTCACACCTGTATATGTTTTAGCCCCCCCCTCACACTTGTATATGTGTCAGCTCCCCTCACACCTGTTTATGTGTCAGCCCCCCTCACACCTGTATATGTGTCAGCCCCCCTCACACCTGTATATATGTCAGCCCCCCCTCACACCTATATATATGTCAGCCCCCCTCACACCTGTATATATGTCATCCCCCCTCACACCTGTATATGTGTCAGCCCCCCTCACACCTGTATATGTGTCAGCCCCCCTCACACCTGTATATGTGTCAGCCCCCCTCACACTTGTATATGTGTCAGTCCCCCTCACACCTGTATATGTGTCAGCTCCCCACATACACACAACTGTAAACACACAAAGCTCTGGCCCCTCCTTGTACACACACAGCCCCCTCCCTTTCCTTCATTGCCCCTACTTGTAAATTAGGTCTTCCTACCTACTCCCAGCTCTTGTTTCCACAAAGCTGACACACACATTGCTGAGACACAGAGGAGCTGCAGCCAATCACAGCACATAACACAGTACAAGCAGCACTCACGAGGGGTGCACATGCAGATAGTAGCCAGAGGTGGCAGGAATGAGCTTGATTTCTGAGCTCAATGAGACAGAGCAGCAGAAGTTGCCGAGTTTGTTTCTGTAGTGCACAGCGCGGCTCCCCTTTACCCACTCCTGCCTTCTCCTGGCCTGGCCGGGCCCCTCGGGACCCTGGGCCCCTTACATTTGTATCGGCTGTCCCCCCCTGATGGCGGCCCTGGCCCTATCTGTCAGGGATAGGTTCACAAAGGAGGGGCAATCGGGATGAGCTCACTAGTCATGTACCAAATACAACTATAAATGATAGCA
Source organism: Pelophylax lessonae (assembly GCF_965119305.1). Lineage (NCBI taxonomy): Eukaryota > Metazoa > Chordata > Amphibia > Anura > Ranidae > Pelophylax > Pelophylax lessonae. The sequence goes on from NC_138772.1 coordinate 452,516,803, forward strand.
AACAAAAGGCATGTGAGAAGTAGTGTTCGGCGAGCATAAGTTTGACCTGAACATTGGGCCGCACAGTGCATTCTAAGCTCTGATTGACTGAAGTAATGAAGGATTTGCCCAAATGGGGCACAGAACACTGTCACAGCCATGATTGGAGAAAGTCGTGATGACTCATAGACCCGCTCCACACTATAAAAGTTTCCTTCCCAGAGGAGCATTTTCAGTGTGATATTGGAGTGGAGATAGATAGAACAGGGCTATGTATTTGCAATTTTACTGTAGTGTGAGTGTAGTGCATCCGTGCAGTTTTACTACAGTATATTGAAGTGTGTCAGTGTAGTGTGTCAGGGCAGTTTTACTGCAGTATATTGAAGTGTGTCAGTGTAGTGCGTCCATGCAGTTTTAGTGCAATATATTGAAGTGTGTCAGGGCATTTTTACTGCAGTATATTGTAGTGTATTAGTGCAGTTTTACTGCTGTATATTGTAGTGCGTCAATGCAGTTTTACTGCAGTATCTTGTATTGCGTCTGAGCAGTTTTACTTCAGTATTTTGAAAAGCATCGGTGCAGTTTTACTGCAGACAACTTTTGATTATTTTTTGCCAGAGAGTAACTAGTGAAGCACCACATCCCTTGAATTGTAAGATAGAAAAAAATGGCAATAATGGGACTTTTAAGGTGCACTATAGACCTATTGTCAGGAAGGTCCTGCCAGGAGACAAGTTGGCAACCACAAGCAAGGTCCTGCCCCTTGAATTTCCCAAAGCTAATTGGCGAATTGGCAAACGTGAAGCCCCAGCATGTAAATTTGAGTGTGCTGCGCACCTAATGACAGTTAAGCATCAAAAGGCCTATTTAAGCTAGATCTGTTCCCAGGATTAGTGCTGTCTCGTCTACAGCGTTCCGTGCCAGTCCTGCTTCCTGTTACCTGTGTTGTTCCTAAGATCTTGACCCAGCTTGCCTTTGACCTCTCCAGTTCTCTGCCTGCACCGACCCCAGCTTGTTCTTTGACTATTCTCCAGCCTCTCTACTTGTACCTGATCTGACCTCTCTTTGTATGACCCAGCTTGTCTGACTCTGCTTACCTTCCAGTATTCCCAGAGGCTTCCTAGTTGCTGCATTGATCCAACTACTCCCAGGACACCTGCCTCCATCTGGAACTCTACGCTACCAGCAGTCCTGCAGCCTGCACGTCCACCGGCACTCGTGCGACACTGCACTCTGCGCTTCCTGTTTACTCTATCAGGGGATCTGAGTCAGAGGTGTAAGAGAGGCCTTCCTCCGCACATTCAGGCTCTACCTACCAGGTACGTGACAACTATATCTAAATATAATAATGGAGAAAAATAATTTTCTTTCCATAAAAATTATTTTCATTTTATTGATTACAACATACACATAATTTTAAAACCATAAAAGAAAAAGAAAGGACAAAGAAACACTTGGTGGTGTCAGCTCAACATGTTTCGCCATAAGGATACGGCTTCTTCAGGAGACATATAGACATCTTTACAAGTGAGTTTCTCAGATATGATGGACTGCACCTTCCATGAAAAAGAGGACTGTACCGAACCCTCCAAAGGTGAGACAAAGGAAACCCAAAACCCTGGTAATGCCAATCATAGAAGGGGGGAAAAGGCCAGAATGGAAGATGGAAAACCTTATTTATCAGAGCTTTTATGGGGAAAGATCAGAATATGTTATCACCTTAGGCGCTAAGAACGCTGCTGCAGCAAAAAGAAAAATATATATATATAGTCACTGCCACCCACATGCCCAGTATATAAATTCCAACTTGTCCAAGCTGCGGGCTTTACAGATTCTGCCTTTCCATCTGGTGAATTCTGCCCCCTTCTGTGAATTTTCAGAATGTGTTGTACCACAATGGCAGGTTCCCAGTTGCTATTTCTTTGCAAGTAAGGCTATTCCAGCTCTGTACAATCATGTGAAAGGCAATGTTGTGGCATCATTGGGCAAGGCAGTCAGTCACAAGGTCTACCTTACTGCTGACTCTTAGTCCAGCAAGCATCGTCAGAGACAATAAACACTATATTACTAAAAGTATTGGGACACCTGCCTTTACATGCACATGAACTTTAATGGCATCTGAGTCTTAGTCTGTAGAGTTTAATATTGATTTGGCCAACCCTTTGCAGCTATAACAGTTTCAACTCTTCTGAGAAGGCTGTCCACAAGGTTTAGGTGTGTGCCTATAGGAATGTTTGACCATTGTTCCAGAAGCGCATATGTGAGGTCAGGCACTGATGTGGGTGAGAAGGCCTGGCACGCAGTCTGCGCTCGAATTCATCCAAAAGGTCCTCTATTAGGTTGAGGTCAGGACTCTGTGCAGGTCAGTCAAGTTCTTTCACCTCAAACTCGCTCATTCATATCTTTATAGACCTTGCTTTGTGCATTTGTCCAAATCATTTGGTTGAGGGGGGATTATGGTGTGGGGTTGTTTTTCAAGGGTTGGGCTTGGCCCCTTAGTTCCAGTGAAGGGAACTTTTAAGTCATCAGCATACCAAGACATTTTGGACAATTTCATGCTCCTAAATTTGTGAGATTAGTTTGGGATTGGCCTTTCCTGTTCCAACATGACTGCACACCAGTGCACAAAGCAAAATCCATAAAGACATGGATTAACGAGTTTCAAGTGGAGGAACTTGACTGGCCTCAATAGAGTCCTGACCTCAACCCGATAGAACACTTTTGGGATGAATTAGAGCGGAGACTGCGAGCCAGGTCTTCTCATCCAGATCAGTGCCTGACATCACAAATGCGCTTCGGGAAGAATGGTAAACGTTCCCATAGACACACTCCTGAACTCTGTGGACGGCCTTCCCAGAAGAGTTAAAGCAATTATAGCTGCAAAGAGTGGGCCAACTCAATATTGAACCTTACTGACTAAGACTGGGATGCAAATAATGCTCATGTGTGTGTAAAGGCAGGTGTCTCAATACTTTTAGTAACATAGTGTATTTTGTTCACTATGTTAATAAAACGTAGTAACATAGTAACATATATTGCCAGCAGAGTTACACTGGGTAACTCTGCTTGCAACTCGGAAGGATTCAGGACAGGGCTCAGTGCTGGAGCTTGTTTTGCCGCCATGCCTTCATACATGTCGTTGTGATGATGCAAGATTTGTCAGCTTCACCCCTTCTCCTCCATGCCCTCCTCTGCTGAATTGTCCTATGAACCACCAGTTGTAATGCTCCTGCGTTTTCTGAACAATGTGGATTTGCAGCTGCAGAAATACTCCACTCAGTAGTCATGTAGAGAAACGCTGAGATACCAATCCCAACTCCCAAGACTCATCACTGTGGATAGTCTCTGATTCAGCATACAAATATACACACTCAATAAGATGTTCCTGGAGTGATCTATGTATATAGTAGTATAGTGGTGATAGGCTGAAGAGACAGGTTTAAGTAGAGACAATAGTTGACAGACACTTGAGAGGAATGTTCTTGAGAATGAGATGGTAACAGGAAGGATGCAGATAGGTTAGCAGTCATGTATGGTAGTAGATGATAGGATAGCAGATGACATACAGGAGAGACTAACCCAGTGCAAGGATAGATGTTAGTAGGCTCAAGAGCTAGCAATCTAGATAGTGCAGATGATAGTAACAGTCCTTAGTATGCAGAGCTAGATAGTGTAAGCTTTAGTATGAAGGTTTATGGAGGATTCCCCTGCGGGGTACTTATCACTAGTAGCAAGCAGTAGTAGAGAGGTTCGGTATGAGCGGGTGATCCGGTAGCGGGATACAGGAATCAGCAGCGAGGTTCCGACAGTGAGGTATGCTTGCAAGCATGTGAGCTTCAAGGCAGGTTATGCGGCGTTGAACGAACAATGTTAGTGAGACCGCCGGCGGTTGAAATAGCCGCTCCTGCGGCGCTCAATGATGACAGCATCGGTCTTAAAGGTGTATGCGCACCTTACCAAAAGAGAATGGTGGGGCGCATACACTAAGGAAAGTGGAATTAGGGTACCAAAGGTACCAGAACATTACACCAGTACCCCCTAAACGTTAAAGGGGCTATTTAACGAGTCAGACTAAAAGATGCCATGCAGTGCTTCAGCTTGTCTGTCTAGGGGACAGGAGCTACACTGGAACAGAGATTCTTTCAGCTGTACTAGGGCAGGCCCAGAGGTGATTCGCGCCATGCCAGCTTGAGCCAGGAATGGTGGTGTGCGATAATGGCACTAACCTCCTGTCTGCCCTTTGACAGGGAAAATTGAAACGTGTCATGCCTGGCATATTTCCCCAATTTGGTGGTGCAGCATTACTTAAACAGGTACACAGGGTTGCAGAATCTTCTGAAGCAGTCCAGAAGAGTCTGTAGCCATTTCAGACAGTCATCCACAGCCAGTGTTCGGCTGGCTGAAATTCAGTGGGAATTCCATCTGCCTATAAACAGCCTGATTTGTGACATGCCCACCAGGTCAAACTCAACTTTAGAAATGCTGCAATGGATGCACATGCTGCAGAAGGCAGTCAACGATTACCTGTGTGAGTATGGCACAACGACAGGCTCAAGGCAGCTCCGCTTTTTTGCCCCTTGCCAATGACTGCTGATAAAGGATGCATGCACTGTATTGTCACCATTTGAGGAGGCCACAACCTAGTTTTGAGGCTTCTGTTGGTCAAAGGAGGAGCGGTGGAGAAGGGGGCCATCTCAGTGATGCATTTCAAACATTTTTTAGTCCTTCTCGCCCAGGGCTGCCAGATTCCACATCCCATTAGCAGCGTCTGCATTAAATGGTGGGAGATTATCTAGGGACAAAAACAGACATAGAGAGCTTTTCAGTCGATGATCCCACTGGGTTACTTGGACATGTGAATAGACTTGCCCGGTATGCAGTTGAGCTGCTGGATTGCCCTGCATCCAGCATGCTTTCCGAACGGGCATTCAGTGCTGCTGGAGGTTTTCTGATAGATAAAATGCTCGTCTATCTACAGAGTCCATTGACCTGCTGACATTTATCAAAATGAATCAGTCCTGGATTACCAGCAGCTATCAAGCCCCTAATGCGGATGTCACTGATTAAGTGTTTTTTCGATGTGGAATCTCTGCAAGACTGTCTTGGCTGCCTAGCTTTGTGGGTGTGGATTTTATCTGGAATCATTTTTTTTTTGGTATAGGTTTCATGGGCACAATTAACACCCAAGGACCAATTTTTCTGCACCATTTGATAGGTGCATATCATTTAAATTTTGTACAGCAAGGCCAATTTTTGCTCCCATCATCCATCCACCTCTATTGGTTTATGGTGTGAAAGCACCAGCAACACTCAAAGCCCAATTTTTCCATCATTGTTTGACTGGGGCATATGGTTTAAATTATTTACAGCAAGGCCAATTCTTGCTTTCATCAACAGTACCTCTATAGGGTTACGGTGGGAAGGCACCACCAACAACCAAAGCCTAATTTTTCTGCACCTGTTACTTCTATCCAAAGTCCACAAAACAGACACCAGCATTTATCCAAAAAATCTCTAATCTTATTCCAAGTGCACTAAACTGTGGCTTCGTCATATAGACTATCTCCTCAAGCCATTGTTTACAAAATAAAGAAAGCTTGTACAGAAAATGTCACTTTTTTTCTTGATAAATGTCATTTTTGTTGCAGTAGGACTAAGGGGACCCCCCAGGCACTATATTTAAAGGAATTTTTCACTTTTATTGTTTCATTTTAAGCATCATAAAATCACTGCTCATTTAACTATGATCTTTTTTATTTATTTATTTTTTTTTGCGTTGATACATGTACCCCAGGGCAGTACTCGAATCCCCATACCCTTTGTATGCCCAATAACTTGCATATAAGCTTTCAAAAATTGGCAAATTTGATTTTTCTAGTTTGGGTCCTATAGACTTTAATTGGGTTTATTGTTCGGCTCCAAACTTTTGTGGTGTTCAAAAGTTCTGAACCAAACCAAACCCGGGGGTGTTCGGCCCATCTCTAGTCTGGAGTTACCAGCCCTCTCAGCAAAGCACTAAAGAGGGCTGAGCATATCGTAGGCATGGTGGTTTCAGAGCAACCTCAATCAGAAAGCACAAAAGAGGATGAAATCAAAAGATTTGTGTTGCCTCTGTAAAGAGGAGAAGCTTGTGTCAAGTTGGGTTCCTAGGACTATGTGTGGGAACTTAGAAAAGAGAGTGAATCACAACTAGGCTGTTTAGGACCAAGAAGTTTTCAGTGCTGAGAAACAGATGATCACATGCAGACTATCTATTCAGAGCTCATTGTTCTCTGGCAAGTTTGACTGCATCAACAGATTAAAGAACGCGGACACGGTGGCGTTGGGGTGTTGGAGATAGCAAAGCGGAGAGAACTCTATCCTCCAGACACACTTTATGGATACTTCAGTGCCTCTGAGCTGCTCTCCATTTGTGCTCCCCCCTGGAGCTGTGGGCATCCACTATCCATCCTAAAGCACTGATGTGGACTCCTTCGCATCCTTGAGACTTGTCCTCAAACATCCAGCCCTTCGCTTACATGGTGGTGTCAGAATGTATGATTTGTGAACCCTCTGGACCAGTTCTGCAGTAAGATCTCCATGGATGTTTGGTGTCTTCTGTAGCTTGACTTGGATGGCAGCACCATGTGTTGGTTTACAACACTGGTGGGTTCAGGGGGAGGTTTCACAGCTCTTTTGTTCTCTCCAAAATGCAGTTCCGTCCACCCGAGGCTGCTACCATAGCTCCCATGAGTCTTATTGATCCAGTGACTGCCTGAAGATGCATGTACTGCAGTTGGGGCACCTATAGAGTCACATTGGGTAATGGCCACATTCAGACTGGCCACAATAGTTTTTCCAACACTCTTATGCAGTAGGTAAATCCTACTTTTGGAGTAAAAACAAAGCCCAGTATTCAGCATCAACCCCTGGGGCAGACACTATATTGCTGCATGTGTATTTGGTAATTATGGGCTTGTGTAATGGTAGTTAAGTTTTGGGGAGCAAGTCATTTACGTGCACAGCCATGTGGATGGGGAGCACCTGTACTCTCCAATCATTTACTTTCTGGCGTAGGTTGGTCACTCTACCTATCATGACAATCTAAGATGGGCCTAAACTCAAATTTTAAGTTTAGTTTTAAACAATTAATCGAGGAATAAATGCATATTCCAGAGGGTCAATAGGAATAACCAAAACTAAGCAGATCCCTTGCTGCTCAGCTTTGTATAACCTAAACACGGCGTGACATCATGTGATCGCAGCACTGCATTATGTATCACTGCATTGAGTAAAATTAGCTATGACTGATAACTCTACTAACATCACAGCACTGCAAGTGAGGCTTTAGTCCATGTGACCATGCATAATGCTGCTGACAATAAATTAGTATATTTATTCACACTCCAGCATCCCTTATTATCTATGTAATGCTTCTTTAATGCTTCTATAGTTATCAGCAAGAGATATAGATTTCTTAAGCAAGTCCTCAGCACTTTGGCACCAGGACCTGATACCTATAAAAATGTTCTATTTTGGGAGTTGTTCACTCTATTCACTTAAAGGACACTGAAGCACCCCAGTGCCACAGAGACATATAATTAAATTATCTAAAACCAGATTGTCATGTTTACCACCTAACCTTCTTAAAACTGCTAATTAGTATGCTTTTGCCCATTTTAAAGCAATACTTCCTTATATTTCCCTAAACATGTACAGCACACCTAAACCCTTTAACTGGTACCCATTTTTAACAGTTATTTTAGGTTTACGATAGCATATGAATATGCATAGGCGTGTGCAGGAGGTGTGCCAGTCACCCTAATCACTGATCATTAATCACATCTGCAGGACCCATTCCCCCTGCTGCCTGGGCTCCCCCCTTGTCCCCCCCCTGCCCTGCAGTGCTGCTGGCTTCCCTCCTCTCCCCCCCCGGCTGCTGCTGGGGATGGTCCAGAATGCAGAGCGGGGAAAGGGGCTAGTATATATGTAATTTACTGGCCCCTTCCTTTTCTAAATGAACACAGTGAACACACTCGCTCACTGTGTCCAGTCATAACTGAAGCATAGTAGACAGTGTTTACTATACTTCAAATTGTGAATGAACAGGAAGCCACTCAGCACAGAGCGCTTCCCATTCATTCACTGTCCAGTGCAGCTCAGGCTGAAGAGAAAGGCATGTGTGATTGAGCTTTGGAGTGCACACCCTAATGAAATAAGCAGCACACACCTATGTGAATATGCATTTCTTTCCAAAATGTATAAATATAAGAATACTTTTTGTTTATTTTGCAAGCATTGCATGCGGTGTGTGTCCCAATTAAGTAGGAGAACACCTTAAAGGAATTGATTATTTTTAACTGTTTTCTCTATCTTAAAAAAGCAGCATTTACAGCACAGCTGCTGGTGCTTGCCTTAAACCAGCAACAACAAAAAAAAATTCTGGCAGCACATGGTTGTGATGGGTTAACAATTGTATAAATGTTACTGTTGTAAAATTACAGCTTGTTGTTCAGATGAATACTCTCCACTTCTCATATAGCTCTAAATTATGGACAAATGCTTGCAATTGTGAACTACCTACATTGTGGTTGCCTGTTCCCAGGCTTCATCAACCCGAGCTGTCCAATGGGATTACTGTAAGCCTTCACGGCAGTCTGCCAGCCACTGATCAGAAATTCATATCCCTGGATGTTAGATTGCTCTCTTTATTCCATCCATGTGACAGTGGTGATTGCTGGTGTTTGGTTAGAAATTAAAATTTTGTGGCCAGACTGCTGCTCTTCTGGAAAGAAAATGAATTAAAATGACATGTAGTTTGTTTAATGAAAACACAAAAACAAAATGAAAATTAAAAAAACTATGGAATTAATCTTGTACATTTCTGTAATATTGGTTCTAGACATCATTAAGGCATTGATGGCCCTTCTGAGTGGTGTTCAGGCCGTTGGCTTCTTTCAGTTACCACATATCAGTCTTCATAGATTAATGGTTTTTGTATGATAAAAAAAAAACGAAAAACAGAGTGAAACTATAGGTGGGCTTCAAGAACTCCTAAATTAAAAAACCAATGCTCTCAAGCAGATACTTTCAAGGACATGCTGAATTAATCACAAGAGGCTGGTTAGCAGGAGGTCAGAGCAAGACTTCTTAGCATCATTTTGGGTCATGTCTAGAGGCGATAGCTATGTATGTGCTGTAGTGCAGAATCTCCCTTCTAGTTTAGTTCCCACTCAAAAAAGGAAGAAGACACATTGCATAGATGTAGAGAGAAAAGAAAATCAATGGTAACTATGATTTATTTTTATTACTAGATTGAGTAAAACACACACACACACATACATACATATATTGTATATAACATATATATCATTTTTGTTTTCATTGTATGCATGTGGGTGGGTGTGCAAGAATTTGTATTTATGAGTGTGTGTTTTTGTGCTCATTGAATTTTCAAATCTTGTATAGTTTCCTTGTGCGTTTTCATACACATGCTAATTGTATCTTGTCATTAGTACTTGTATGCCAAGCTTTTGACATATGACTTGTGTACAATAAGCTAGTTGGTGCTTTTCCATCCAAGCTTATCCATCATTTTTATCTATGCAAATGCAAACTTAATTATTGTGTTTGTATTTGAAAAAAAAAAAAAAGACTACTTTCTGGTAAAATGGTTATCAATATACAAAAAAAAAAAAAAAAGATGGCAAAGGATTTTTTTGAGACAGAAGAAAGCTCCACTGATCTTGTGATGCTCATTTAAGACAATGATGTTGCTTACAAAATGATTTAATAAAATGCATTTTGATTTAGCTTTCTACAGTGTTTTTAAACATTTGATTAGGTTTTATGGTAAAACTATTGTGCATGTGTGTTATTTAACTAAAACAGAAATATTACAAACAGTTAATAAGACAGACAATAAACATCTTTATAAACAATGTCTTATTTTACTATGATACATAGCTTTAGTGTGTTTTTTCTTTATTTTATTGTTATTACATTTTTCTTTCTTTTTTGCAGACCTACTGTAACTATGAATCATCCTGATAATCGTAACATTTAACCTTATTGTGTATCTGTTTCATCTAACAAAAATGTACTTATTTATACACTGGTTCATCCAATCATCAATGATTTAAATATGTCATAGTGTTCACCCTATTTACATATATACAAGTCTACTATTTTGTAAAGACTACAAGCAGCATTAGCACTGCTTAAATGTGATAAACACGTGTGAATTATTTAATAATGTGGTCAAATCCAAAGGTTTTAATATTCTTTAAAATTAGGTTAGGTTCCAACATGCAATTCATTAAGAAATAATACAAATTAACTAGCTGAGACATTTTTTTTTAAATTACAAAGCATCTCTTATATAAATATGTAAGACACTATCCTAATCCTTTCATCTGTAACAATCATTTGGCAAATAGTAAAAACGAAAACACTGATTATTACATGACCACTATTTTTCTACAGATTCTAAACATAATTTCTCACACACTTACATTATTTACTATATATATATATATATATATATATATATATATATATATATATATACATCATTTAAAGTCCTAAAACATGCTGTACAAAATAACACAATTTTTGACTGTTTTGTTTAGTACTGTAAACCAATAACATTAAAATTATTGCCACTGATGATTTATCACCATATGATATTTATTGTGAGGAAGATATAATGCAGTTTATAAAGAGTAATAGTCATAATTATTTAAATGCTCTTTGCAGCTTGGGTAGAGATGGGAAATTAACATACTGTATATAAAATCCCTTTTTAGGAGTTTTTTTTTAAGAGTGTTTTTTAAGCAGTAGCATGTCAACATGTAAATATAAAAGCTACATTTTGACTTCAATGCTAAAAGGTAGAAACTTAAATTTAATTTATAATTTGTAATTCTGTTGGTAAGTATTTGACTCTTTGGCTACTGAGAAAAGTTTGCAAGATGTATGTTTTGATTTAGTAATTAATTGCTTCATATATCCCAGGACACAGTTTGCATTATTTATATTGTCACCTCATAAACATTAAAAAGGACAACACACCGATCTTTGGCTTTAGTTTTCCAGATATGCTGTAATTTGGATTTCTTTCTTTCTTGTCTTTCTTTCTTTCTTTCTTTCTTTCTTTCTTTCTTTCTTTCTTTCTTTCTTTCTTTCTTTCTTTCTTTCTTTCTTTCTTTCTTTCTTTCCTCCATATATGTGTGTGTGTGTTTGTGTGTAAAGAAAATATAGTTACTCTTAAAATTGACACTGGCCAACTATTCACAGTCAAAAACAATAAACACAATTGCAAAGAATATACTGTGATGCTCAACTAAGAACAATAGGTGGCAGCATAACCTAATAACAATTCTTGTATTGTTTAAATAATGCATAACATTCATTTTGCATTTCAGCGCAGCTTTGCAAGAAAATACACAAACATATTTATATTTCTATGTACACATGCAAATATTTAAAGCAGCTAGAACCAATTTTATAACAGTTAAATGTATACAGATTATACATTATTTAATATTCAGTAATGGTATATTAGTTATTGTTTATCTAAAATAATTATAACCATCTATTCATAAGTATTTTGATTGGTATTTAAACCAGATGTACTTATTTTATAGGAATAGGACCTACAAAATATATTTTCTAGACCTAAAAAAAAAAAAAAAATGTTACAGAAATATCATTTAAATTATTTTGTATCCTACTTGTACACTCTTTTACATAGCATTAACATGTATTTTATTGTTTTTCATTTTGTTTTTTTCTTTTGAATAATATGCTGTAAAAAAAAAAAATAACATGATAATTAAAACTTTGATACCAACTTCTATAATATAATGACATTTAAATGCTACATTAATATATTAAAGAACAACTACCTTTGTTTTTTTAACCAGTAATATAAAAAAAATCTATAAAACTGTACAAATTAGGTATTACATTATTTATAAATTGATATACTCATCAGCTATTAGATGTGTCAAAATGAAAATTTATTTTAATATACCATGTCATATTGTTTTCAGTTCCAGCACTTACTACCCCCCAACACTGAAGTCCCATCTGGTAGATTAGGGCCAAATGCTTTATTGTTAAAGCATTATTACAAAACAGCTTTCATCATATAGGCAAATTAATGCATTATCTATGCACATAATAAATTACATAGACATTAATATGTCCATCACCCCTAAGAATTACAATAACTTAAATTATAGGTGACTAATTTGAGGCCACAACCTCTATTAAAGTTTTCTTCTAATACAAACTCCAATTTTATTTTTGCATAAAGGAAAGTGGAAACAACAGGCACAGGGGTTAATTTTTTATTGTAATTGTGTATAGAATTTGCCCAAAAGTGCATTTTTTATGTGAAATAGCTTAAGTTGTCAACAATAACAAACCACAAAACTGTAGCATGAAGCTATTTTAGTTCAAGCAACTATAGGATGGCATGTGCTGTATTATACAATTAATCCCATCAAAGAAAAACATTATCATGCTGCCATTTTTAAAAATAAAATAAAATGAAAAATAAAAAGGCAAACCAAAAAATATTTATAACATATAGTTTATCTGAAATTCAGCTTACAGAATCATGAATCAACAAATGCACACTTAGCTCCATTAAATCAAATTTTTGAAACAGCATCTATTGCCATGTCATTAAATATTTCCCTCATTTATAAACATAGTTGCCTTCAGAAGTGATCTCTAGTGATAGATATGAATACAGTAAAAGTTAGCAGTAAAGGGAATTCCTTAAATGACAATTCTTTGTTGTGGTTCCATTTTTGTTGTAACACAGGGGGAATGCAGTAAAATGGTGTCTATTATTTTTTATGTTAAATGGAAATTCACTTTTGCCACGTGACCAATGTTTTTGTAGCTGTAACTGAATGTTTTCTCAGTGCTTTCCATATGAACGCAGACATGAATTTCATAGAAACCTAGATAACTGATTTAATTCTTCAACAAAACCTGCTTTGCAAAATTGAATTAATGATTACTTTTCTCAAGACTAAAAGCATAGCATGTTTGATTTATTCTTATGTTGAATTCAAAACTTTCTGTTTAAGTTTACTTTACCAAATTGAATTCTCTCACTTTGTGTTCTAGGTAAACTAAAATACAACTCAACAAATGAAATAGAGTAATTCTTACAGTAGTATAGCTCCTAAAGTTAGATATATGTGAATATAAATATATAATATAGATCTTTCTTTTTGTCCAAAAGCCAATTTAAATTCATGAAAACTTTAAATACTGATTTCTGTACTATTCTTATAGCATGTGTATAAGAATTAATTATGGTCCATTAATAAACAAATAAGAAAAATATCCGTTGTAAGCATCAGTTACGCCATAGAGTTGATTTACTAAGGGAGTAAAGTACATTTACTCAGCAAATAAGTAAATAAGGATAACAACATTTACTTTTAATACCTAATTATTTCTAGAACTGAACAAAAACTAGATTTTACCTTGCATATAAGTGGATGGTTCACATGAACATACCTTTACTTTGTTCACTAAGCTAAGTGAACATTTTCTAATGTGAAGATTCTCTACTGACTTGACATAGGCTGTCAGCATGGTGCAGGGTCTTTCTGTACTCACAAGGGAGAGCAGTAAAAATTTAGAGCAGCACTTCTGACAAGTCTGTTTGTCTTTTCACCCAAGGTATTCCATTTTATCTTTTCTCCATTACACTACCTAGAATGCTCATATTTGCCAAAAGGTTAATATAGCATTTAAATATTTTTTAACAGAAGGCCCTGTTGAGTTGCTTATGTAAAAATGCTTTACCAAAAACCCAAATGTAACAGATTCAAGCATTGTAAATGTGAGTCAACTTCTTTACTTCAAATGTTTTATTGAATTTCATATGTAATACAAAAAATATATACAACTGTTACTAAAACCTTTCACACACAAATATAAAACACGTGACAGGACACATAATAGGAGAAAGACTGACAAGGGTACAAATCCAAATTTTTAAAAATGTAAAGGGCAATAGCAACTGAAACTGCCTAATGATACATATTGGTATATGAGCAGAAGCTGCCAGTGTTTGACTGGTGTTTCATTTTCTGACTTCTTTTCAGTATCTGAGTGAATACTGATTATGAAGGAAACTTCTGCAACCTGTTGTACATATTTAGAGCCAGTGTCTTACAACTTAACAAGCAAATATTGTTCCGTAGTCTAGAGTCTCCTATATTTAAAAATGTTCTTTTTATACATATAATTAAGCTGCTACAATGGGCCCATTGTAAAACTGGTTACCAACCCTTTCCTTCTATCTTGATGTAAACATAACTATTCCATAATGCATATTAGGCCCATAACTCTTCGTGCTGTTCAGTTATACGTATTATAACTGAAGCAAAGATTAATAACTTTGTTTTATCTAAATACCTGCTAATAAATACATGCATTGGAATTCATTGAAATAAGCAATGTCTTTACCTGTAATCATAGTGAGTATGATGTTATTATTTACACTATAAGGAGGCCACTACATGGCTTATTTTTCTTTTTTTTAGAGACTAAATACTCACTTTAATTTACAGAACCATAAAATAACTCTCTAAACATTATCCTTGTTCAAAAAGCTTGTTGAGATATTGGCTATTTCTCTTAATGAGGTTGAATTTGTCAAAGTGCTGTTGATCCTCCTATTGGCTTGAAAGGTCAGCACATGATAAATATTGTGCTAGAAATGTCAATTCGAATTCTACACTGTTTATAAAAAAAACAACTTGCTCCTGAATCCCTTACCTACCCACATATTGACACCTAACCACTGTATATCTTTATATGTTTTTATAAATTAATTCAATGAAAATTAAAGACCTGTTGTACCACTACACTAACAGATGGAAAAGGGAGAACTCCCTTAGTTCTGTCTTCCCTATGGTGGCATAGGTTATTAGGGTACAGTGAATATCCTTTCTGATTATATTTAATTGAAACCCTTTCCTGATGGTAGGGTAGTAATCAGGGAACAATGGATGCTCTTCCTTGGCTATAGAATGTTTTAAGTCCCCCTCTCCTTGATGGACCCACACATGAACCATCTCTCTGCATAGGGGTGGAGTGCTCCAAATATTCTAGTCACAAAGTATAGGGAATTACCTAATTTTATTTTTATTTCCTATTATAAAAATAAAGTAAGTAATTGCATCATTGAGTGTTCTGCTCCAAGTATGCTTATCAAAGAACATTGAGTAAGGGTGGAAAAAGTGAGAATAGGAAGTATTAGAAGACTTGTTGCATCTGCAGCAGACCACATTATAGTATCACTCCAGTAATTGCTGGAATTTTGTCTTGTTTTATTTGGTATAAACACATTTGCACTCTGCAAGGAGATTTTCCCCAGTATAATAAAATGTGGTGAAACTTCCCTTAGCAAAAAATACCCAATCAGGAGCAAAGAAAATAAAAAAACAGCATTTTTTTCTTGCACATGATTGGATGATGGAACAAAAGAAAGAGATACTCACATCAGGAGCTGGGATTTTTAAGGGTGTCTATAACCCAAAATCATAATATCAGTTAAAATGTATCAATTTTGTTAAGTTGATTAAAAATAATTATTCAGGACAAAAAATATAAACATAAAGACAAAGAACAAAAGAAAAACATAATTTAAAGTTACTGGATCAGCTCATTTTGGAAATTTTTTACAAACATGATCAATAGTTGATGGGGAATATGGAATGATAATCCCAACATGTTTTGCCAATTGTTGGGCTTCTTCAGGGGATATTTATTATCACACCAAAGTAAATAAATTGAAGTATAGTCATCAGTGCATACAAAAGTTAAATAACTTCAAACAGCCATGAATGTATTATAAGGACATATAACATTATAAAACTTAAAAAACACCCCGAAGGGGTAAATGTTAATAGTAAGTCATACAGTTTAGTATTAGAGAAGTGGCAGCGGCAGTAAAAAATTTCTATAATGCAACAGTCCATATAGTAGGTGAACCAGAGAAATCACCACACACCAATGGCTAACAGATGAAAATACATGTTTTTTTGTCACCCAGCACCACGTCAGTATACAATGATCTGCTTACTAGACTAATCAAATTATAGAGAAGTCAACAACAGCAGGAAGATGCAGGACAAGATGGTATTCACATGTTAAACTGAGCTGTAAATCACAAGCTGTGAGGATAAGCTAAAACAATTCAGCGTTCATTGAGGTACGGGGTCCCCACCCTCAGCCTTGACTGAACTTCAGTTCAACTGAGTTCAGTCAAGGCTGAGGGAGGTGACCCCATACTTCAATGAATGCTGAATGGTCTAACCTATTATTCTGGCCGCCTATACACTTTATTCCAAGCGCAGATATTATTTTAAGTTTTTGATACAGTTTAGAATTACTCTTAAAAATTGGTGGGGGCATCTTACCATTGTATTGTATTTTTACATGTAGTCATCCAAAAAGGTTTGTATCGACACCAAGGTCCAAAGATCCAGGTGCAAAATTCAGCAAAAAAGGGGAAGCACACCAAAAAAATTTGATGATGGAACGGCACTTGCAAAGTGAACAGTCTAGCTGCGGTTAGTAAATCAACTCCAGTGCAATAAGCAGCCTATATGTAGACAGACAGACAGACAGATATTATTTGGCAAGTGCTAAGTGATAACAATGCCTGTCATAAAATAACACAAATAAGCTGTATCTGGCCCTTGCACCTTGAGACATGCCACCACATCTAGAAAAATCAACCTGTATATACACAATTAGCTGATTATTGTACCTTTCAGTGGTTCTCTAGTTTTCAATTTTCTACTGTTCAGTAAGTTCAAAGCAGAGATGATACTTTCAGCTTTCAGAAAATTATAAACAATCTGAATTATTACAGAAGTTTATGTTGGAAAGTCACATTAAAGTTCCAGACGTTTTACTCTTAAAATGCTCTATATTTTATTTTGTTGTACGCATTAGCTGGAGGAAAAAAGGTATGCAAACATACCCTACAGTAAATTCAACAAGTAAGATCGGAACAATCTCAATTCTTTCTGTACATCTCAGCTGCCTTTGCCCCCTCTACACACTGGGGGAGATTTACTTAAACTGGTACAGGCAGAATCCGGTGCAGCTGTGCATAGTAACCAATCAGCTTCCGGTTTTTATTGTCAAAGCTCAATTGAACAAGCTGAAGTTAGAGGCTCATTGGTTACTTTGCACAGCTGCATCAGATTTTGAGTGCAACTGTTTTAGTAAATTCCCATCCACTATGTTCTTTCCAGTAACAAAAAGTTCAGAAATGTACTAAGATCTAAAAGAAAACACTAAACATTATGGCACTAATTTACTAGAGACACATAGACTGTGTGCTTTGCAATTTTAATTGCACTCTGCAAGGAATGTTTCTACGGTGTTTAGTTAATGTGATGAAGGTTTATTTTGCAAAGAATACCCAATGACAAGCAAGAAAAATAAAAAACAGCATTTTTGCTTGCACATGATTGGATAATGGAAGTCAGCAGGGCTTGCAAAGTGCACAGTCTATTTGTCTTAGGTAAATCAACTCCAATGTGATTTACTAATTATTACCTGTCTTGTCAAATTGTTTTGAACTTCTTGTTAAACCCCCTATGTGTAGTAATCTGTGGAAAGCAATTGCCTTTTGTTCTTTTTTTCTGTAACACGTCAGTTTAGACCATGGATACATACTGTACATGCCATACATACATGGAAAAATACAACACACTGCTTGATTTAATGCTGATCTAAAAATCTTGCATTTATTTGTTAACAGCAACATTTTGTTAAACTAGGAACAAATGCTTTGCACTTGCAACTCCAGCCTTTAGCCTTCAACCTTTTAACTTTCTGTTGGCTTTCCCAGTGAAAGCACACATCATTTCAAAACTTACCTACAACTGCTGATCATGAAGGTTTAGTTGGTTTCTGAATGGCAACCCATAACAACTTTATAAGAAATAATGTTTTTTTTTAGCAAGAAACATACAATCTACAATTAAATTTATGCTACCAAAATGGGCGTGTGCTGTAATCTGACTACAGCATTGCTCTTAATTCTTCTTGCCAGAGGCTGCCATTTTGCTGAAGCCCAGAACCCCTAAGCAGCAGTAAATATTTAGGCTGTCAGCAGATCAGTTTCTAATTGTTCTGATTTTTGGCACAGTGCAGACACAATGCCGAAAAACAGAGAGCAACTGAGCATGTGCATTGCAGTGTGAGACAGTGTGAGACAGTGTATTACTGGATTGTAAACAGTATAGCAACTTATTTTAAACATTAGCTATACATGTGACAGGGACCAGCATGAAGTGATATAACAGGATTTAATTTCCTGACTAAAGTTCCACGTCCCAGTTGAACATTTTAGAAAATCTTGAGTGGCAATGTGAAAAGTAATCTAAAAACTATAGAAAGCGTGACAATGAACAACAACATTCAACTAGATCAAAGCATTGGTAACTCATTTTGTAGACAGTGAAGAAAATAAAACAATTTGATATGACTCAAATAAGAATTTGGATAGTGGTTGTTCACCTCTAACACGCCATTTCAATATAATAAGTATAATTACATACAGTTTATGTTGTAAATTTTAGTTTTGTCA
This sequence comes from Pelophylax lessonae, assembly GCF_965119305.1. NCBI lineage: Eukaryota > Metazoa > Chordata > Amphibia > Anura > Ranidae > Pelophylax > Pelophylax lessonae. The sequence continues at coordinate 452,535,413 of NC_138772.1, forward strand.
CTCTATAGCCAAGAGGATATTTCAACCTTACTGGAATATTTTTTTTAGTTTACAATAAAGTACAGGTAGGTTAAGACCTTCTTTTTTTCTTCTGTGTACCATCAGGTAGATATCCATTCACTTTCTGTTGCAGTGACACAGCAGGAAGTTAGAAGAGATCAATTTATAGTGGGGGGGGTAGTCCTTTACCCCCCATTCCCGTGAAAAATGAACAATGGTCAGCAGGACCAGCAGTGATGGACACAGAGAGCAATAAAACCAGAAAAGTGGTATCTAACTTTTTCACATTCTATCAAAAAAAATAAAATCTTTACACATATTTTAAAAGCATAGAAAAATACTGTATATTCTCCTTACATCACTCTTGTCAGCACTATAGTATATAGGTCATTTGACTGTTTTCTTGACAAATAGATACAAAAGGGAAGCTATTAGTAATTTTATTTTTTATTTTTTTAAAGATTTTAAAATAACTTAAACAGCCTTTCATACAGTAGGTGTAAATTATTATGCAGACAAGTTGCATAATCAAATTTAAACATTTTGTCTTTAATGAATACCTAAAGAATTCTGCAATGCAGGCTGCTGGCAAATACCAGGTACAGTGGAATTAAAAAATACATTTGTGTTGAAATATATCCTGGCTTCAATAGTCTTCCCAGATTCTTAAGAAGACATCATATCTACTTTATAACAAATATATATTATACCTAAAAACAAGAAATATGATGAGAGGAAACAAGTTAAAACACGATACATAATGGAAAATGTCATATGTATGCCATAGGCAAGGTTTACCCTCTGAAATAAAACTTATAGTGAAAAGCTTTTCCCCTGGGGTTTTAATGTCTACTTTAGTTTTCCTTGGACTTATGTTTTCCAGAAGTGAAGGAGGTTTTATCCTATATATATATACAGGTGTTGCTTCAACTGTATTATGTTTTTTTATATACTGCAGCCAACACAGACAGTTAGAAGGGTAGGATTCAGATTATTTTCAAACTGTGTGAAAAGCGATCAAAGATTTTAGGTCTGTATTCAGTACAGAAACTAAAAGGTTAGAATCCCTCACTTGCAGCTCTCATGCACCAGAAACAATATATCCATGGTGTTTGCAGATGTTTGTGTGTTTTTATTCAGTGCCTAGTGTGTATATAAATGATGCACTGTTCCTTTAAATGTTACATATATCTGAAAAGGTGCTCTCCAGGAATGTATTCCCAAATCCTCCTCAAAGAAGAAATATAACACAACGTGAAAGTGGCAAAAAATTAAAACATGCAATTATCTACATGTGCAATTATATATAAATCAAACATGATATCTATTGTGAAGTCCATGTTCATAGTTAATAAAAAAGTCCAATTGATATGTGCCAGAAAAAGTGCTCAGTGCTTATGGACCAATTTTCACTATATAAAGTGCTTCAGTGCTTCAAATGTGCTCCTCAAGTAAAAAATAGGCAGCCTCTTACCACATGCAAAGGATCTCGATTACAGAGATCAAATGAGCCTGCAATCAATTCCACAATAGAATCTTCAATAGTAAAGCACTCCTGCTGTGGCGCTCTTATAGATCGAAACATCTCTGGGTTTGAATCACTTATCAACATTGCACGTATACCGTGCAGAAAGGGAGAAGCCTTATAGTGTAAACCAGTCAATTTATGTAAATGTATATAAATTTAAGTACATTTATGCCAAACACTAAAATTACACTTACGAGAAAGCTGACAATCATGAGCAGGACAACAAAACAAGCCGGCCACAATGACGTCACACACAAGCTCCAGCTGACGCGTTTTCCTGAAATGGCATCTTATGGGATTGGAGGATGACGCTGTAGGCGGAGCGTTTGTGCGGTATCATTGTGACTGGGAAGACTGGTGACATTGTGGCTGGCTTGTTTGTTATCCTACTCATGATTGTCAGCTTTCTCGTAAGTATAATTTTATTGTTCAAAATAAATAGATTTTACTCGTTTACACTATGAGGCTTCTCCTTTCTGCATGGTATATGCGCAATTGATGAGTGGTTCAATCCCAGAGATGTTTTCGAATCTATAAGAGCGCCACAGCAGGAGTGCTTTACTATTAAAAATTCTATTGTGGAATTGATTGAAGGCTCATTTGATCTCTGTAATCGAGATCCATTGCATTTGCTAAGAGGCTGCCTTTTTCTAACTTGAGGAGCATGTTTGAAGCACCGGAGCACTTTATATAGTAAATTGGTCCAAAAGCACTGAGCACCTTTTCTGGCACATATCAATTGGACTATCTTTATTATATTTAAACATGGACTTCACATTATATATCATGTTTTATTTATATATCATTGCACATGTTAATAATTGTATGTTTTAATTATTGCCACTTGCACTTTGTGTTATATTTCTTCTTAGATGAGGATTTGGGAATTCATTTTTGGGAAGCACCTTTTCAGATATATGTAACATTTAAAGGAACAGCTCACCATTTATATACACACAATTTTTTCTAATTTAGTATTCAGACTTTTGTGTTGCAGCAGTAATTAATACACTAGCCGAGGGCAAAATAGTTTTTCTTTTTTTCTGTAGCAATGTTATGCACAATCCACAAAGCTATTGATATTATAGGGTAATTTGTTTTATTGCCAGATCCAGGGTGTGAGTTGTTATTGCTTAGTATGGACATTTGATCGTAAGCTGCATCGTAGACTGATTTCCATGTGTACTACTGTAGACTTTACACATTTTGCACCGTAAGTAGAATGACCCATCTATTCATTACTTAGCAAAATGTATTCATGTTAGTGTATTTTGAGTTAAACTTTGCCTTGATTAAGATTAAAAGGGCACCTCTGTGTTGAACCAATCAACTACTTTGTTTATCTGCCTTATATTATCTTTTGGAGACTGTGGTGGCAAGATTTCCATGTGCTAGTTTGTGTCTCCAAATAGTTGATAATGAAGATATGGTTGTATTTCCAATAATTTGTGTAATATATTTTAAAGAGGATCCATAGTGAAAGTGTGGCACGTGCATTTGCTTTTTTTTATTTCAGTGGCAGTATATTGGAGTGGGGAATTCTGTTGGTCAACTATTCTATCTTCCCTTGACATGGCCTTTAATTGGTATAAATAAGAACAGCTGCCTGGGGATTCAGATAAGACAAAATATAGACAGTATTCAGTATCAAATCTAAGAGTCAATTAGGTCAGTGAATATGATGGGCAAACTGGTTTGAAAGCTAAGTGAAATTGGCAATCTGCAAATTGCATATTTTTTTAGTTGTCCTGAACATACACATGCAAATTAGTCCAGACATATGGGATTATACAATTCATGAATCATGATTGCCTGGATTCTTAAACTGTGAGATTATTTGCAAATTAGTCAAATCTTCTGAGGAATAAAAAAAGTGATGACTTGGCTATTCACCTGCTTCAAATATACTGTACCAATTAGTGATCAAGGCTGACAAAAGAGTGACACGGTCATTACATTTTCAGAAAACTTTTACCTGTTATCAGTAATGCAGTTTAAAAACAGTAGCAGGAATAAAATAGGTATGACTTGATCAAGTGTAACTGCAGCCCAAAACAGGTGCTAACCAGAGCAAGTATTTGTTTGCAATGCATCCTTGCTACCTATAGGGTAATAATATGCATATACATGATAAAAGTGATGTTAAAGCATATAAAATATTTAGATGACATTACCAGGGTACAGTAATTGGTCCCAAAAGAGTGGATGGAATTTGCCAGCTGCCACCCATATAACACCTGTGGGCAGCAGAAAAGGGGTGGGCTTTAACACCCACACCACACATACTGTACAGGTTACTGCATGCCCGATGTATCTATGCTGAGATTGCACGGACTAGGCATGTGGTGTCAGAAGGGGATGTGCCACTGGGTGACGCGGCCTCCCAGGAGCCAGGAGTGTTTTTAATTTTTCGAGTTGGTGGGTGGCGTGATCGACAATGGATTTACATCAAGGGACACTATTTTTTTTTTTTTTTTTTATATAGGAATTGTCAAAAACTTGTCTTTTGTGTGTATTACTTTTGGACACTTTTTTGGTGAATGGATAGGGGTATTCTGTACCCAGTACTCATTCACATGGGAGGGGGCCGGGATCTGGGGGGCCTTTGTTAAGGGGGGCTTCCAGATTTCGATAAGCCCGCAGTCACGGTTATGGGGATGAGGCCCTTGTCCCCATAAACATGGGGACAAGGTGCTTTGGGTTGGAGGGGCAAAGCCCCCCTGCCCCAAAGCACCCACCCTCCATGTTGAGGGCATGTTGCCTGGTATGGCTCAGGGAAGGGCACTCGCTTGTTCCCCCCTTTCCTGACCTGTCAGGCTGCATAATGGATAAGGGTCTGGTACGCATTTTCTTTTCAAATTTTGGTGTGAGGTTCCCCTCAAAATTCATACCAGATTCAAAAGGCAGGGTATAGACAGGGGGGGGGGGGGCACACCATTTTTTTCTTTTTTTTTTTAACCAACACTTTTTTTTTATTGTTCAGCTGTCATCGGGGAAATCAATTGACAGCTGAGGACTAATTGGTTGTTGAGAATGCCGCAGCCTGCTCCTTAACAACCAGCTTAAACTGTGCAGAGTGCACTGTGCAGCACTCAGTGCATTGCAGAGTGTTCGTCGGGGCAAACACCCAGTAAACACCCTGTAAATTCGGGTTTTTGGCAACGGCCGAGCAGGCAAATGCTTGGCCCGAACTCAGGCCAAACTGTTCGCTTATCCCTACTCACCAGTTTACCCTTGTCACATGTCATGTGTCACTAGAAAAGAGTAAATAATCATAAACCTCTCACGTCCAATTTGCACAATCCATAGTGCCAGATTATAAGCAACCAATCTTCTGGTAACTATTATAGTAATTTTTTTTTTAATAACTTTTATTTATTTTTTACTGTATCTTTCATCTCTTCTTTGCAGCACAGGTGCTTGGCTGCCACTAAGTCATTCCTTATTAAAAATTACTATAGTTTTTATGGAATGTGAAATAATGATGGACTCCTATATTCCAGTTTGCACTGATTGATTGTAAAAGTTTAAAGTGAACAAATGAAGTAACTAATATTGACAATGTGGAAACTGGACTCTCTGATGCTTTAGGGGTAAATTATGACCTCTCTGAAAAAACACAGCATGTACTGCACTCTTGATGGCATCAGCATGACAAGAAGTTCAGCCTGCCTAGAAATGTGCTTGTGTTTTTTGGGGAAGGAGGATTGCACAGTTTTATTTTTTAGTATTTCATTTTGAATTACAGGAAAAAGAGAGGAAGATTAAATACAACCAACTATCATCCCTGAATCAGATTATATACCCGAATTCCTGCTAGCTGTGAGTAAAGGGAATTTGGGTTGAATCTGAAGATATGTCTGGGATATGTCCTGGGACGTAAAAACCCAAGGGCAGAATATAGAATATTTGACACAGTCCTGACCTCAGTATCTGAGGAAAGGGATTTAGGAGTAATTATTTCAGAAGACTTAAAGGTGGGAAGACAATGTAATAGAGCAGTACGAAATGCCAGCAGAATGCTTGGATGTATAGGGAGAGGTATAAGCAGTAGAAAGAGAGAAGTGCTTATGCCGCTGTACAGAACACTGGTGAGACCTCACTTGGAGTATTGTGCGCAGTACTGGAGGCCATATCTCCAGAAGGATATAGATACTCTAGAGAGAGTTCAGAGAAGAGCTACTAAACTAGTACATGGATTGCAGGAAAAAACTTACCAGGAAGGGTTAAAGGACCTTAACATGTATAGCTTGGAAGAAAGAAGAGACAGAGGGGATATGATAGAAACTTTTAAATACATAAAGGGAATCAACTCGGTAAAGGAGGAGAGCATATTTAAAAGAAGAAAAACTACCACAAGAGGACACAGTTTTAAATTAGAGGGGCAAAGGTTTAAAAGTAATATGAGGAAGTATTACTTTACTGAGAGAGTAGTGGATGTATGGAATAACCTTCCTGCAAAAGTGGTAGCTGCAAATACAGTGAAGGAGTTTAAGCATGCATGGGATAGGCATAAGGCTATCCTTCATATAAGATAGGGCCAGGGACTATTCATAGGATTCAGATATATTGGGCAGACTAGATGGGCCAAATGGTTCTTATCTGCCGACACATTCTATGTTTCTACGTTTCTATGTCTAATGATTATCTAAAGTCATTTAATGCTGTATTACAAGCATTAAAGAGCCCAAACCATAACGGTACAGCTAAGCAACTGGGCATCCTTACCAAGTGTTTTTTTTTTTTTTTTAACTTTACAGAAGGTCATAGGTTATCAAAAGTAAAAAAAAAAAGAAAAAAAAAGAATGGTTATCTTCCATTCTCACCATATCCTGCATATCCTGTTACCTCTTTCCTGCAATATGCCTCTCTGGACCACTGTGCAGCTGTACAAGCTTCACAATTAGTGTTGAGCGAACACGGACTGTATTATTCGTGTTCGTACCGAATAATTGGATTTTTTTTACCCGAACACGGACACGGACACTTTACTGTATGTTCGGGTAAAAATCCGTGTTCGGTCGTTTTATTTCCGGGTTTTGCATGCTTTGGCGCTCTTTTCATGGCGGGCTTTCAACAGCCAATCAACAATCGTTTAACTGGTGTGCCTTAAGCCATCCCAGCCATGCCTGCAAATGTCTTAGTAGCTGTGATTGGCCGTCTGAAGCATGTGACCAAGTCTTTATAAGTTCGAGGCAGCCGCCGCAGCAGCGTCATTCTGCTGCTTAGCTAAGGGACAGAGCACACATCAATGTGCTGGCTGCTGATTAGGGAAAGATAGGCAGGAAAAAACCATTTGTGTCCGGATAGAATTGAGGGACAGGTCGGAGTGTTTAGGCAGGGCGAGTTGTAGGCATTTTAGGGATAGAGTCTGCTGAATTATAGGGTCAGTGTCTTCTACAAACTACAATCGATATTGCTGTGTGGGGGGTGGGGTGAATCTGCACTCAATCCTGATCTACGATCTCTTCTCAATCCTGTTAGGGACAGAGTCTGCTGAATTTTAGGGAAACTGTGTTCTACAAACTACAATCGATATTGCTGTGTGGTGTGGGATTGGAGATAGGCAGGTGTCAGTGATCCACATCCATTTTTCTGTGTGTGAGCTGCAGTGAACACAATCTTTTTGGGCTGCAGTGAACACAATCTTTTTGGGCTGCAGTGAACACAATCTTTTTGGGCTGCAGTGAACACAATCTTTTTGGGGTGCAGTGAACAAAATCTTTTTGGGGTGCAGTGAACACAATCCTTTTTGGTGTGCAGTGAACACAATCTTTGTGGGGTGCAGTGAACAAAATCCTTTGTGGGGTGCAGTGAACACAATCTTTTTGGGGTGCAGTGAACAAAATCCTTTTTGGGGTGCAGTGAACAACATCCTTTTTGGGGTGCAGTGAACACAATCTTTTTGGGGTGCAGTGAACAAAATCCTTTGTGGGGTGCAGTGAACACAATCTTTTTGGGGTGCAGTGAACACAATCTTTTTGGGGTGGAGTGAACAACATCCTTTTTGGGGTGCAGTGAACAAAATCCTTTTTGGGGTGCAGTGAACAAAATCATTTTTGGGGTGCAGTGAACACAATCTTTTTGGGGTGCAGTGAACACAATCTTTGTGGGGTGCAGTGAACACAATCTTTTTGGGGTGGAGTGAACAACATCCTTTTTGGGGTGCAGTGAACAACATCCTTTTTGGGGTGCAGTGAACACAATCTTTTTGGGGTGCAGTGAACACAATCTTTGTGGGGTACAGTGAACAGAATCTTTGTGGGGTGCAGTGAACACAATCTTTGGGGGGTACAGTGAACACAATCTTTTTGGGGTGCAGTGAACACAATCTTTGTGGGGTGCAGTGAACACAATCTTTTTGGGGTGGAGTGAACAAAATCATTTTTGGGGTGCAGTGAACAACATCCTTTTTGGGGTGCAGTGATCAAAATCCTTTTTGGGGTGCAGTGAACACAATCTTTTTGGGGTGCAGTGAACAAAATCCTTTGTGGGGTGCAGTGAACAGAATCTTTGTGGGGTGCAGTGAACACAATCTTTGGGGGGGTACAGTGAACACAATCTTTTTGGGGTGCAGTGAACACAATCTTTGTGGGGTACAGTGAACAGAATCTTTGTGGGGTGCAGTGAACACAATCTTTGGGGGGTACAGTGAACACAATCTTTTTGGGGTGCAGTGAACACAATCTTTGGGGGGTACAGTGAACACAATCTTTTTGGGGTGCAGTGAACACAATCTTTGTGGGGTGCAGTGAACACAATCTTTGGGGGGGTACAGTGAACACAATCTTTTTGGGGTGCAGTGAACAACATCCTTTTAGGGTGCAGTGAACACAATCTTTGTGGGGTGCAGTGAACAACATCCTTTTAGGGTGCAGTGAACACAATCTTTGTGGGGTACAGTGAACAGAATCTTTGTGGGGTGCAGTGAACACAATCTTTGGGGGGTACAGTGAACACAATCTTTGTGAGGTGCAGTGAACACAATCTTTGTGGGGTGCAGTGAACACAATCATTGTGGGGTGCAGTGAACTCAATCTTTGTGGGGTACAGTGAACACAATCTCATACTTCTGAAGGTTTGAGGGTGCTGCCTGTTCCATACCCCCCCTACTCCTCATCTAGCCTTTTAGGGGTACAAACAATAGCAATTGGGGCCTAGTGTGGTTGTGTACGTGTGATATACATACACTTTTTTTGGATCATATTTTCTATTCCGCTATTTAATCAAAAACCTTTGGGGATCAGTTAAATTGGGGGATAGTCTGTGTTGGTACGTGTGAGAGAGATCCACCTTTCCAAGTTGTTGGGGTTCATCTCATACTTCTGAAGGTTTGAGGGTGCTGCCTGTTCCATACTCCCCCTACTCCTCATCTAGCCTTTTAGGGGTACAAACAATAGTAATTGGGGCCCAGTGTGGTTGTGTACGTGTGATATACATACACTTTTTTTGGATCATATTTTCTATTCCGCTATTTAATCAAAAACCTTTGGGGATCAGTTAAATTGGGGGATAGTCTGTGTTGGTACGTGTGAGAGAGATCCACCTTTCCAAGTTGTTGGGGTTCATCTCATACTTCTGAAGGTTTGAGGGTGCTGCCTGTTCCATACCCCCCCTACTCCTCATCTAGCCTTTTAGGGGTACAAACAATAGTAATTGGGGCCTAGTGTGGTTGTGTACGTGTGATATACATACACTTTTTTTGGATCATATTTTCTATTCCGCTATTTAATCAAAAACCTTTGGGGATCAGTTAAATTGGGGGATAGTCTGTGTTGGTACGTGTGAGAGAGATCCACCTTTCCAAGTTGTTGGGGTTCATCTCATACTTCTGAAGGTTTGAGGGTGCTGCCTGTTCCATACTCCCCCTACTCCTCATCTAGCCTTTTAGGGGTACAAACAATAGTAATTGGGGCCTAGTGTGGTTGTGTACGTGTGATATACATACACTTTTTTTGGATCATATTTTCTATTCCGCTATTTAATCAAAAACCTTTGGGGATCAGTTAAATTGGGGGATAGTCTGTGTTGGTACGTGTGAGAGAGATCCACCTTTCCAAGTTGTTGGGGTTCATCTCATACTTCTGAAGGTTTGAGGGTGCTGCCTGTTCCATACTCCCCCTACTCCTCATCTAGCCTTTTAGGGGTACAAACAATAGTAATTGGGGCCTAGTGTGGTTGTGTACGTGTGATATACATACACTTTTTTTGGATCATATTTTCTATTCCGCTATTTAATCAAAAACCTTTGGGGATCAGTTAAATTGGGGGATAGTCTGTGTTGGTACGTGTGAGAGAGATCCACCTTTCCAAGTTGTTGGGGTTCATCTCATACTTCTGAAGGTTTGAGGGTGCTGCCTGTTCCATACTCCCCCTACTCCTCATCTAGCCTTTTAGGGGTACAAACAATAGTAATTGGGGCCTAGTGTGGTTGTGTACGTGTGATATACATACACTTTTTTTGGATCATATTTTCTATTCCGCTATTTAATCAAAAACCTTTGGGGATCAGTTAAATTGGGGGATAGTCTGTGTTGGTACGTGTGAGAGAGATCCACCTTTCCAAGTTGTTGGGGTTCATCTCATACTTCTGAAGGTTTGAGGGTGCTGCCTGTTCCATACTCCCCCTACTCCTCATCTAGCCTTTTAGGGGTACAAACAATAGTAATTGGGGCCTAGTGTGGTTGTGTACGTGTGATATACATACACTTTTTTTGGATCATATTTTCTATTCCGCTATTTAATCAAAAACCTTTGGGGATCAGTTAAATTGGGGGATAGTCTGTGTTGGTACGTGTGAGAGAGATCCACCTTTCCAAGTTGTTGGGGTTCATCTCATACTTCTGAAGGTTTGAGGGTGCTGCCTGTTCCATACTCCCCCTACTCCTCATCTAGCCTTTTAGGGGTACAAACAATAGTAATTGGGGCCTAGTGTGGTTGTGTACGTGTGATATACATACACTTTTTTTGGATCATATTTTCTATTCCGCTATTTAATCAAAAACCTTTGGGGATCAGTTAAATTGGGGGATAGTCTGTGTTGGTACGTGTGAGAGAGATCCACCTTTCCAAGTTGTTGGGGTTCATCTCATACTTCTGAAGGTTTGAGGGTGCTGCCTGTTCCATACCCCCCCTACTCCTCATCTAGCCTTTTAGGGGTACAAACAATAGTAATTGGGGCCTAGTGTGGTTGTGTACGTGTGATATACATACACTTTTTTTGGATCATATTTTCTATTCCGCTATTTAATCAAAAACCTTTGGGGATCAGTTAAATTGGGGGATAGTCTGTGTTGGTACGTGTGAGAGAGATCCACCTTTCCAAGTTGTTGGGGTTCATCTCATACTTCTGAAGGTTTGAGGGTGCTGCCTGTTCCATACTCCCCCTACTCCTCATCTAGCCTTTTAGGGGTACAAACAATAGTAATTGGGGCCTAGTGTGGTTGTGTACGTGTGATATACATACACTTTTTTTGGATCATATTTTCTATTCCGCTATTTAATCAAAAACCTTTGGGGATCAGTTAAATTGGGGGATAGTCTGTGTTGGTACGTGTGAGAGAGATCCACCTTTCCAAGTTGTTGGGGTTCATCTCATACTTCTGAAGGTTTGAGGGTGCTGCCTGTTCCATACCCCCCCTACTCCTCATCTAGCCTTTTAGGGGTACAAACAATAGTAATTGGGGCCTAGTGTGGTTGTGTACGTGTGATATACATACACTTTTTTTGGATCATATTTTCTATTCCGCTATTTAATCAAAAACCTTTGGGGATCAGTTAAATTGGGGGATAGTCTGTGTTGGTACGTGTGAGAGAGATCCACCTTTCCAAGTTGTTGGGGTTCATCTCATACTTCTGAAGGTTTGAGGGTGCTGCCTGTTCCATACCCCCCCTACTCCTCATCTAGCCTTTTAGGGGTACAAACAATAGTAATTGGGGCCTAGTGTGGTTGTGTACGTGTGATATACATACACTTTTTTTGGATCATATTTTCTATTCCGCTATTTAATCAAAAACCTTTGGGGATCAGTTAAATTGGGGGATAGTCTGTGTTGGTACGTGTGAGAGAGATCCACCTTTCCAAGTTGTTGGGGTTCATCTCATACTTCTGAAGGTTTGAGGGTGCTGCCTGTTCCATACTCCCCCTACTCCTCATCTAGCCTTTTAGGGGTACAAACAATAGTAATTGGGGCCGTTTGTGCGCACTTTCGGCGTTCTCACCCTGCTGCTGCTCGCCTGGCAGCGCTGCAGCGTAACTTCGGCCTTCCCGCTCACCGCCTCATATGTGACGTGCCCACAAGGTGGAACTCCACCTTGCACATGCTGGAAAGACTGTGCGAGCAGCAGCAGGCCATAGTGGAGTTTCAGCTGCAGCACGCACGCGTGAGTCGCTCTGCGGAACAGCACCACTTCACCACCAATAACTGGGCCTCCATGCGAGACCTGTGTGCCTTGTTGCGCTGTTTTGAGTACTCCACCAACATGGCCAGTGGCAATGACGCCGTTCTCAGCTTAACTATCCCACTTCTATGCCTCCTTGAAAAAACAATTCGGGCGATGATGGAAGAGGATGTGGCACAGGATGAGGAGGAGGAGGAGGATGAAGAGGTAACATTTCCAAGGCTTTCAGGGCAGTCATTCGCAAGGGGCTCCGAGGGTGGGTTCCTGCACACGCAAACGCCAGGGACGCAATTGTCCAGCAGGGGCACAGTTCTGGAGGATGAGGAGGATGAGGAGGAGGAGGAGCTGGAGGAGGAGATGGAACCATGTTCACAGCAGGGTGGCACCCAGGCCAGCTCATGGCCATCACTGGTGCGTGGCTGGGGGGATACAGAGGACACGGACGATACACCTCCCACAGAGGACAGCCTTTCGTTGCCTCTGGGCAGCCTGGCACACATGAGCGATTACATGCTGCAGTGTCTCCACAACGACCGCCGAGTTGCCCACATTCTAACTTGTGCTGATTACTGGGTGGCCACGCTGCTGGATCCCCGTTACAAGGACAACGTACCGTCCTTAATTCACTCACTGGAGCGCGATCGCAAGATGCGCGAGTACAAGCGCACGCTGGTAGACGCCATGCTGCTGGCATTCCCATCTGACAGCGGGGCCACAGTGGAAGCACAAGGCAGAGGAGGAGGAGGAGGAGGTCGCCAACGCAACCAGGGCACCGCCAGCACCTCAGAAGGCAGGGTTAGCATGGCCGAAATGTGGAAAAGCTTTGTCAGCACGCCACAACAAACAGCAGCACCAGCAGCTCAGATGGAACGTCTTAGCAGGAGGCAGCATTTTACCAACATGGTGGAGCAGTATGTGTGCACACGCCTACATGTAGTGAATGACGGGTCTGCCCCCTTCAACTTCTGGGTCTCCAAATTGGGCACATGGCCTGAGCTTGCCCTTTACGCCTTGGAGGTGCTGGCGTGCCCTGCAGCCAGTGTATTATCTGAACGGGTATTTAGCACGGCTGGGGGCGTTATAACAGACAAGCGCAGCCGCCTGTCCAGAGACAATGTGGACAAGCTCACGTTCATTAAAATGAACCAGGCATGGATCCCACGGGACTTTTCCGTACCTTATGCAGAATAGCAATGGATACCGACCTTACCCACCCATTGTTCCATTTTTGCTCTTTCTCACTCTTTTGGGGTGTACCCTCATTTAAAATTTTTGAAAAGAAGCAGTGTTGGCTACCTCGTCCTCCTCCTCAGGGCCAGATTAATGTAGGGGCTATTGGAGCTGCAGCTCCAGGCCCCTACCTTTTATATAGGCCCCGGGTTGGCCATATTCACTGTTACCGCTCTTCTGTCACTTGTAAACACAGAAGTCTGGCTTCTATGCTCGCTTCCCCAGGCAGCACCCTCAGAACCTCCCCACACAGCGTGAAGGCCGGACAAGGAGGGACAGTTGGCGATGCATGGATGTGTTTATGGGCTTCAGAGACAGCATCCCATGTTGAATTAGGCATGCATGGCTGCACCCTTCCTCCTCTGGGTGCATGGCAAGGCACGGCCCTTAAGGCCCTTCAAAATCCTCAGCACCAAGCCCATGATGCTGTTAATCCGGCCCTGGTCCTCCTCCACCGCCGCTTCCACCTACACCGCCCATAGGTGTGCGCAGCCTATTGCATTAAGGTGTGCACCCCAAAGTTGAAATACACATGCATGTGTTTGCCAGCAGGGAGAGTAATGTATCGGGGCCATGTACCTGTAGGCAAGGAGAAATAGAGCAGAGCAGGTCCCAGGGAGATCTTTCCCATCTCCTCACTGGCAATGCTATGTGCCCTAGGTGATTAGGGTGTGCCCAGGCACACCCAGCACACCCTGTGCGCACGCCTATGTCACCGCCACATCCACCACCACCTCAACCTCCCTCCTACTCCATATGGGCCTCGTCCTTCAGAGATGAAGAAGAACATTGTTTTATTTTTCTGTTTTTTATTGTTGTTTTAAGTTATTTCCCTATCCACATTTGTTTGCAGAGCACTTGCCATGCTCTTAATTACGTTTTGCTGCCATTTGCAGCACTCTAGCCCTTTCCTTTGGTGTTTTAGAGCCATTTTAGTGCCTTAAAGTTCGGGTCCCCATTGACTTCAATGGGGTTCGGTGTCCGGGAAAAGTTCGGTAAAAGTCCGGGACACGGACCCGGACTTTTTTTTAAAGTTCGGCCGAACCCGTCGAACACGGACATCTAGGTGTCCGCTCAACCCTATTCACAATCAGTTTGCTAGACCCTCACTGCACTGCAGATACTGTAGACATGGAATTAACCAAAGTGGCAAAACACCAGTTTGCCATATTAGTTACACGGTCTCATTCACATAGCATAACTTAAAAAACTGTAGGTTCATTTTTTTAGATGTTCTGTTCTGGAACTTCTAGCATTGTAAAATCCTATTAGTTCTGTTTGTTTATGAGGGGCTGAGCAGCTCTGTTTGTCATAATTAACCCTTTTAGTACTGTGCTGGCATATCTTTATTATCAGTTGTAAACAAGATTTTAACACTGTTTGTTCTAACAAACTATTAAATATTTTGAAGTTTGATTTTTTTTGCATTGTATATCATTGAGAAGCGACTCAGCCTGTCCTTAGAATAGACTCATGTTGACATTGGTAATAAAATAATTGAAGTCATACATGAGCCCTCCTCTTGAGAAACATTTAAAATGTATATATATATATATAGATATATATATCTATATATATATATATGCCTGAAGGGAGGTAAGAGAAAGGGTGGGGTGGGAGGGTGCGCAGAATATTTAGATTTATACACAAGTCACCTTTTTTTTTTCTTTCTTCCTCTCACAATATATTTATTATCTTTATCACATTGAGATGGTCTGTAATTTCACAACACATGTAATAGGTGGAGGTTGGGAAAAAAGTGCGAGGAAGGGAAACAGAGGTGTTGGAAAGGATATGGGGAGTAAATGGCAGGGCTGGGTAACTTAAATATTTTATGCCTTCCAATTAAGAGGATCTCTGCCCCTCCTATTGTCCCCCCTTTCTCTCTTAGAAATGGGACGTAGCGCACATACAACTTTTTATGTTTTTTTTTTATTTTTTATTTTTTTTCTGATGGTGTTGCGAGTACGAGTTTTTAATGTTTGTAAAAATCTATTTTTTGGATATCTATTTGTAAACTAATTAAAATGAATAAAAAGGATTTAAAACGTAAAACGTTTCCTTTTTTTCATTAATGAGATGACTTTATTAATAATGATTGTGTTATTTGACGTTTATTTGATTTACTACCATTTTTCAACTGGATAGATTAGTTCTCTATTTACAGAGTCTAGAATCTCAGTTAACATTTTGCAGAACAAATTGAAAGTGAAGGTCTCTCCTAGGTAAGGGTTATCTTAAAGCAGAAAAATAGGAACCTAAGTAACATCTGAAAGTATTGATTTTGTAATTTCACCAAATTAAGAACATGACAGGAAACCTATTAAGCTTTTCAACTGGGCATTTTTAGGTGATGCCGTAGCTGACATAAAATTGCATACACCTGTCTCTTTAAACACTAATCATATAGAAATGATAGAGAAGTATTTCCAGTGAAGGTGCATATAAATTTAATCTCTTAAAATTTCTTTCTAATTATATATCTGACACATAAAACTTTTGATGCCTGATGATACAAATGCCAAATAACACATCTAAAATTTTCATAAATTATATCTCAACTTACATGTACTTTTATTACATTTTAACAAATTAAAATTTTCACAAAGCCAGAAGAGTTTTGTAATAACAGCAAGAAGGGGACTATGGTAATAGTATTATCTGTCAGAACATTATGAGTAATGATTATAAAAAAATCTATATACCAACCATAAAACGAAGGAGAGATCAAATTATAGGCTTCTGTGTCAAAGTATAACACACAATATTTTATTGCAACAGAGCGAACCAAAAGGTATCTTAAAGGGATTTTAAAATTAGTTTTTTAAATCATTTTTCTAATGTAATTTTAAAGAATCATCAAATTTTGCATCCCTTGCATGTTTTGAATTACTATATACTCATTTTCCAATAACGCTTTTCAGTGATTATAAATTATTACAGTTTATATTGGGTATTGAATAATGAAGATAATAGGTTAACATTCAAAAACATTGTTGTTATTGTTTTTTTGGTAAATATAATACATGGTAATACTACAATACAAAGTTATTATAGTTTGCCAAAAGTGTTGCCTGACAATCTTTATATGCCATATTCCACATTACTAAATGACAGATCCCTGGTGCTCCAGTAATCTAGACAGAGAGCTGGGAATCCTGGGTGACCCAGATTTGGTCAATGACAGCATCTGTGATTCACAGCAGTGTGTTTATATTAATGGAGTGTCAGAGATCCGACATTCAGCAACCAGATTGTGGTGTATAAAGCTCATTGAGAGATGGGTGATCACGATTGTTGGATGTGGATTTAGATCAATGACTGGCATAATGGATTTTATTGCTGGACCACATGATTGATTGATGTGGATTTACATTGGTTAATAACTTTTATGTGCATTTTTTTTCAGTTAAAGGACTTCTACAAGGCGGGTGCTTGTTTATTACCTTTTAACTGTTTGTGAGAATAGGAACAGGACATTAATGAACCCTTATACTAATTCCTTTCATATACCACATTAAGACCCAGTACCCCCCCCCCCCATATTACCCTCATCTTTTTCTTCAGTGGGAAAGAGTGCCCTTGTCACTCAAAATTGGGACAAGGGAGACTTGCAAAGGGAGAGGCTTTTCCAGACTGCATTCATGAATAAGGGTCTGGGTGGAATTTTAAGGGCTATTGTTTCCTCATTTTTAAAAAATAAATATGTATTGTTAATTTAAATGAAGGAAAAAATAATGTGGGGTTAACCTTAAAATTCCACTCAGAACCTTACCCAGGCTTGAGTGGCCAAGCAAGGGTGGTCATGGAAAATACATCCCCCCCTTTCTGAATAAAAAAAAAACACATGCCTTTTAACATGGGGGGTGGCGGGGTATCTTGTGAGGGGGAGTGGCAAAGCCCACCCCCCTTGCAAGGCACCCTTGCTTCAATATTGAGTGTCAAGGGTCTTTTCGTCACCTTCTATGCCCCAGGAAGGGGGTGGGGATAAAATGGGGAACCTAATGTGGCATTCTGAAAAAAACCCTTTATTTTAGGGGGCCAAAATATATGGAATAAGTACATGGTACATTGAAGCATTTGACACGGTACCCAATAAACACTTAATCCACAAATTGAGGTCTGTGGTCATCGATAATAGTATATGTACCTGGATACAAAAATGGTTGCAGGGGTGCGCCCAAAGGGTGATGATAAATAATGTATATATGGAAAATGAGGTTCAATGTAGGAAAATGTAAATGAATGCCCTTAGGGGTTAAAAATTTGAATGCAAGTTACACGTTAGGGGGAGAACCTCTGGGGGAATCAGGAACGGAAAAATATCTGAGGGTCCTAGTTGATGACAGACTGAGTAATAGCATGCAATGCCAAGCTGCAGCAAACAAGGATAGCAGAATACTAGCATGTATCAAAAAAAAAGGTATTTACTATAGAGATAAACTATAATTCTATCACTTTACCAAACTCTGATTTGGCCACATTTTGAATATGCCATCCAGTTCTGGTCATCAGTCCTCAGGAAGGATGCACTAGAATTGGAAAGAGAAAGGCAACAAAGCTAATAAGAGGGCTGGGGGATCTCAGTAATGAGGAAAGACTACAAGCATTAACCACTTTAAGACTGGAAGATTTTACCCCCTTCCTGACCAGGCCATATTTTGCCAATTGGCACTGCATTATTTTAACGGACAATTGCGCTGTCGTGCGATGCTGTACCCAAACAAAATGTACGTCCTTTTTTCCCTACAAATGGAACATTCTTTTGGTGGTATTTGATCATCACCTGTGTGATTTTTACTTTTTGCGCTATAAACAAAAAAAGAGCGACAATTTTGAGGAAAAAAAAAACAATATTTTTCACATTCTGATATATAACATTCCCAAAAAAAAAAATAAATAAAAATCAAAATGTTTTAACATTTTAGGCCAATTTGTTTTCTGCTACATATTTTTGGTAAAAAAAAATCGCAATAAGCGTATTTTGATTGGTTTGTGCAAAAGTTATCACGTTTACTAACTACGGGAAAGATTTATGTCATTTTTTTTTATAATATTAATGGCGGCGATCTGCGATTATTTGCGGGACTACGACATTACGGTGAACAGATCGGACCCCTAACTGACATTTTTGACACTTTTGGGGGGGACCAGTAACATTACTACAGTAGAGATGTATAGAACTGTTCGCGTTCGCCGCTGCGGGCGAACATATGCAATGTTCGGTCTGCCTCCTATACATCATCATTGAGGCAAACTTTGACCCTGAACATCACAGTCAGCAGACACATTCCAGGCCAATCAGCATACCTCCCTCCCACCTCCTATAAATAAGCAAGGGCAGCATTTTAGATAATTTCTGTGTTACTGAGAGCAGGGAAAGTGCTGGTGCTGCTGCTGTTGTTATAGCTAGGGACAGTTCCCGGTCTTGTTAGCCAGTGTTCTTGGTACACTCCTGCTGTAAGGACAGCACCCCAAAAAGCCCTTCCTAGGGCTGGTATTTGAGGTTTTTTTGGATATATATATATATATATATATATATATATATATATATATATATATATATATTGTCCCCAAAAGCCCTTTTGAGGGCTGGTATTTGTGTAATTTTTTTTGTTCTGTGAAATATATATATATATATATATATATATATATATATATATATATATATATATATATATATATATTGTCCCCAAAAGCCCTTTTGAGGGCTGGTATTTGTGTAATTTTTTTGTTCTGTGATATATATATATATATATATATATCTATTGTCCCCAAAAGCCCTTTTGAGGGCTGGTATTTGTGTAATTTTTTTGTTCTGTGATATATATATATATATATATATATATATATATATATTGTCCCCAAAAGCCCCTTTGAGGGCTGGTATTTGATTATTTTTTTAATAGATATATGTATATATGTAGCATGTCCAGAACCAGAAAAAAAAATTCATATAGGTGTAAAAGGGGTTCCCACCATTCCTGCTCTACTGGAAAATTATCTTTTTTTTCTGGTTCTGGACATGCTACAGAGCTGAAACTTCACAGGTACACTTTTTAGACCCCCTATACACTAAATCACACAAAAATAAGTTCTTAAAAATTGTCATTTTTGATAGAGAGCCAATTATTGGAAAAATAAAAAAATAAAAAAAACTTAACAAAAAAAACATTTCTTTGGATTTATTGTTTGGGGGGTCTAAAAAGTGTACCTGTGAAGTTTCAGCTCTGCAGCATGTCCAGAACCAGGAAAAAAAGATCATATAGGTGTAAAAGGGGTTCCCACCATCCCTGCTCTACTGAAAAATTATCTTTTTTTTCTGGTTCTGGACATGCTACAGAGCTGAAACTTCACAGGTACACTTTTTAGACCCCCTATACACTAAATCACACAAAAAAAGTTCTTAAAAATTGTCATTTTTGATAGAGAGACAATTATTGGAAAACTTAAAAAAAAAAAAACTTAAAAAAAAAATTTCTTTGGATTTATTGTCTGGGGGGTCTAAAAAGTGTACCTGTGAAGTTTCAGCTCTGTAGCATGTCCAGAACCAGAAAAAAAAATAGAATTAGGGTTAGGGCTAGGGTTAGGGTTAGGGCTAGGGTTAGGGTCAGGGCTAAGGTTAGGGTTATTTTTAGTGTTTAGGGTTAGAGGGTTAGAGTTAGAGGGGTAGGGGTAGGGCTACTAACTCTAACCCTAAGTATCTCACCGTAAACCTAACCCTAGCCCCTACACTAAACCTAACCCTAACCCTCTAACCATAACCCTAAACCTCTAACCTTAACCCTAACCCTCTAAGCCTAGCCATAAAAATAACCCTAACCCTAAACCTAACCCTAGCCCTAACCCTAACCCTAACCCTAGCCCTAAGCCTAACCCTAGCCCTAACCCTAATTTGTATTTTTTTCTGGTTCCGGACATGCTACAGAGCTGAAACTTCACAGGTACAATTTTTAGACCCCCTAGACACTAAATCACACAAAAAAAGTTCTTAAAAATTGTCATTTTTGATAGAGAGACAATTATTGGAAAACTTAAAAAAAAAAAAAAACTTAAAAAAAAAAATTTCTTTGGATTTATTGTCTGGGGGGTCTAAAAAGTGTACCTGTGAAGTTTCAGTTCTGTAGCATGTCCAGAACCAGAAAAAAAATAGAATTAGGGCTAGGGTTAGGGTTAGGGTTAGGGCTAGGGTTAGGGTCAGGGCTAAGGTTAGGGTTATTTTTAGTGCTTAGGGTTAGAGGGTTAGAGTTAGAGGGGTAGGGGTAGGGCTACTAACTCTAACCCTAAGTATCTCACCGTAACCCTAACCCTAACCCTAGCCCCTAACACTAAACCTAACCCTAACCCTCTAACCATAACCCTAACCCTCTAACCTTAACCCTAACCCTCTAAGCCTAGCCATAAAAATAACCCTAACCCTAAACCTAACCCTAGCCCTAACCCTAACCCTAACCCTAGCCCTAAGCCTAACCCTAGCCCTAACCCTAATTTGTATTTTTTTCTGGTTTCCCTACATGCTACAGAGCTGAAACTTCACAGGTACACTTTTTAGACCCCCCAGATGCTAAATCCAAAGAAATTTTTTATTTTTATTTTTTTTTTAATTTTTCCAATAATTGGCTCTCTATCAAAAAATTACAATTTTTAAGAACTTTTTTTTGTGTGATCCCTCTCCGGCATGCCACAGTCCAGGTGTTTGTCCCCTTGAAACAACTTTTCCATTACTATTGTGGCCAGAAAGAGTTTTAAAATTTGCCTGCCTATTAAAGTCTATGGCGGTTCGCCCGGTTCGCCGATTCGCGAACATTTGCCGATGTTCGCGTTCGCCATTCGCGAACGGCAAATTTTAGGTTCGCGACATCACTATACTACAGTAATCAGTGCTAAAAATATGCACTGTTACTGTAATAATGACACTGGCAGGGAAGGGGTTAACACTGTTGGTGATCAAGGGGTTAAACATATGCCTCATGCTTACTGACGTGTGTGTGTGTGGGGGGGGGTGGGGGTTCTGTGACACACACAGAGATTGCAGGTTCAGGTATGCTGATTCCTGTGATCTCCTCCTGTCTGTCACAGAGAAGATCCACCTGCTTTGTTTACACAAGCAGGCAGATCTTCTCACACTTTCCCCGACGATCGGGGAAGAGAGGCAGCAATCGCCACCGCTTCTCCCCTGGCCCAACTCCCGCTGTGTCTAAACACAGCAGGAGCGAGCCTCTGGCGGCGTGCGCGTGCCCCCGAGATCACTAGGAGTCCAGCGACGTAGGTCTTCATCTGGAAAATAACAGTGCAAAATGATATAAACTGTTAGCTGCGCACATATATCATCCAAAACAGTGACATGTGTATAAGTGATCAATCAAATAATCAAATACGTGAACAATAAAATTCAAAAACACTGCCACCAAAAATATATTTGTATATAAATATGAAAAATAAAAATAGTCCAAAAAAGTTCATGAACTAAACTGAAAATCCATAGTGATAAGTATAGATAGTCCGGTGAGATTCCAGTGACTTCAAGATAAAAGAAACACCACAAAAAGGTCCACCACCTCTGTGTTCCACACCCCTTTGCCAAGTCACTCACCCCCACTTAATGCCCTCCACTCTCATGGAATGGTCAAAAGACAGTTGGATGTTCCACCTTAGTTCAAGAGTACACTGGCTGGTAGATCACTGATGCCTAGATAGCCTTCCTTCTGCTCATAGCATGAAAAGAAAGAGAAGATACCACTAGTGCAATAACTTCTGAAAGACCTTTTAATTAAATATCAGCTTCCAATGTTTACACTCACATGTAGGTCTACATCGCTGGACCCAGGGGAGCCGACCTGCAGTAGTAGTACTGTGAGTGGTCGGCAAGTGGTTAAACATATTCTCCCTGGAGAAGAGACACTTAAGAGGGGATATGATAGTGAAATACAAATATCATAATAGTGATTCTAGCATTGGGAGGAAACTATTCAGTCTCAAGTCACTCGTGGAGACACATGGCCACTCAATGACGTTTGACGAGAAAATTTTCAACCTTAAAATGCGTAAGTGGTTATTTTATGTTAGAGCAGTAAGGATGTGGAAATCACTTCCACAATTAGTGGTTGCAGTGGGAAATATATCTAATTTAAAAAAAATCCTTAGATGAAAATCCTCTTGAACACAATATTTAGGGATATGGGAAATGGTAGGGACATACACAACCACACAGGTTGAACTGCATGGATTGATGTCTTTATTCAACCCTAACAACTGACTATGTACTTGATATAAAACACAGACACATAAATATAACTTTTTTAACTGCTCCAATGTAAGTCTGTGTCACCAGACAATCTTTACATGCCACATTCTTATCACTTTTGATGACATGTCCACGGTGCAGCAGTAATGTAAATACACAGCCTGGGATCCTGGGTAATGGTATTAACCAAATTTTGTCATGACTGTAATTGATCGATTATATCACCTGGGATCCCCAACTATCAATAAACACTACTATAGTGGGGGATTAAAAAGAATGTGGTGCATATACATTAACAGGTATCGGGTCATTGGGATTGATAAGGATCACATCATTGGATGCTGTAATCAACACAGGGACTGTGCTTTGCAAAGGGGGGAGGCTTTTCCCTTGCAGGGTAGCCCCTTAATGTGGAATTTAGCCTGGTCTTGTACAGGATGGGGGCCCAATGCTTTCTTCACTCCCTTTCCTCGTCACCTGGAATTACATTTTATAAAAATGCTATGGGGACTACAATGGAGATCTCCCAAAAAAATGGTAATTGAGAGGATAACTACCGGGCAGTCTACACTGTAGTTTTCCTTTTTTAAATGAAAAAATATAGAAGTTTATAAATCTTAAAAAAAGGTAGAAATTCCATACTTTGCATGTAGGTAGTCAGAAATCTGGTTGTATTAGTTTGGTTTTGATGTGGGATTTATAAATAATCTTTCACAATGAAAAAAGACCTGAAAAATATGGATTTTTTACTACATTTTACCTGTAAAATCCATTTCTTGGAGTACATCACGGGACACAGAGCCATGTGGGTTATACGACACCTTCAGGTGAATGGACACTGGCAACCAATCAGACAGGAAGTCTCCCTATATAACCCCTCCTACACAGAAAGTACCTCAGTTTTGTAGCAAGCAATAAAAAGGCCCCATACAAGAGTGGAGGGACCTCTGTGTCCTGTGATGTACTCCAAGAAATAGATTTTACAGGTAAGCTTTAGAAAAAAATCCATATTTCTTTTTCGTACATCATGGGACACAGAGCCATATTTATTACCATATGAGACATTGCATAGCAATGCATATGAGCGGAGGGGGGCACCATAATTACTGCCATCCGACCACAAAAGATCTACACAGCTGCCTGCAGAACACCGTGGCCAAATGCAGACTCCTCCGAGTCCTGGGTCCTAACATCCACTCGATATAAACAACTGAATGTATGCACTGACGACCAAGTCACGGCTTTGCAAATCTGAGCCATAGAAGCTTTATGGCAAACTGCCCAAGAGGCACCTACTCTTATGGTAGAGTGCGCCTTCACAGGAAAAGGTGGAACCTTCCCTTTCAATGCATACACCTGGATAATAATCTGGTGAATCAAAAAAAACTTGTGCTGATCTTTCTAAATAAATCTTAAGTGCCTGTACTACATCAAGAGAATGCAATAACTTTTCCGCCTCTGTTTGAGGATCTGGATAAAAGGAAGGCAGTATTATGTCCTGATTCAAATAAAAAGTGGACACCCCCTTGGGCAAAAAACCTGGGTGTGGACGTAAAATCACCCTATCTTGATGTAAAATCAGGAATGGCTCTTTACAAGAAAGAGCTGCTAGTTCTGATACTCTTCTGACTGAAGTTATCGCAATCAAAAAGACCAGTTTTCTGGTCAGAAGAACCAGGGGAATATGCCCCATGAGCTCAAACAGCTGTTTCTGTAAAACTGCCAGCACCAAAGTTAGATCCCAAGGACACAATGGTGGCTTCACTGGTGGAAGCATACATAACATCCCTTGGATGAAGGTTTTAACCAAGGAATGCAAAGCGATCGGTTTCTGGAAGAAACTGACAAAGCAGAAATTTGACCCTTAATAGTGCTCAAGGCTAATTTATTATTTACCCCTACTTGCAAGAAGGCTATAATTCTCCCGACGATATACTTGTGGGGATGCCATTTCCTGGTTTCACACCAGGTAATGTAAGATTTCCAGACTCTGTGATAAAAGTTTCTAGAGATACGTATTTATATATATATATATATATATATATAAAGTACAGTAAAACTGCAGGAAAGGGCACTGGGGGGCAAACTAAAGTGAATTTATTTTATTTTGCATTGTATTAGTGTGTTTGGTGTGTTTTACATTTGAATTTGCCACTGGTTCCACCCTCCTGCAAATGTCACGTCGCAGGAGACGGAAGTCGGGGCACACAGAGCATCGGGAGGAAGATCCGCCGCCACACACCGCCGAGATACATTGCTGGATCCCGGTGACAAGGTAAGTAACCCCTCTACCAGGATCCAGCGATCTTCCGAGCGGTACCCCGAGTGTGGCTCGGGGTTACCGCTTTTGGCACTGAAATTTAACCCTGAGCCACACTCAGGAATACCGCTTAAACCGAAAACGGAAATCTCCCTAACCAGCTATTCAACATAAACTCATATTGCAAGATATTGCTATTGCCT
Source organism: Pelophylax lessonae (assembly GCF_965119305.1). Classification (NCBI taxonomy): domain Eukaryota; kingdom Metazoa; phylum Chordata; class Amphibia; order Anura; family Ranidae; genus Pelophylax; species Pelophylax lessonae. Next base: position 452,560,279 of record NC_138772.1, read on the forward strand.
GGAGGGAGACCTAGAAAAAACTGGATCTTTCCCCCTTTATTTTCTGGCACCTACCTATCCAGGTCAACCCGATGTCCCTTCGGGGCTGGATCACGAAGCCTTCACAACTTTGAAATGTCAAGGCCTAACCCTGCTTTTGTCATTATTCAATGTGGAATCTGAAGCACCCTACGCCTTTGCAGAAATTGCCAAGACGTTTACCTTACCTGCATCTCACTCATTCCACTACTGTAAATGTATCAGCTATGCTACCACCTCTAGGGTTACAAAAGTATAATCCACCTAAACCCCAAAAAATTTTGGAGGGAGACACAATTGAAACTGATTCACTGTGCTTTCATACCTTTTTTTTCTGAGAAATCCAACCTGCGGCCTTAGCTATGCCCACTCTGCTCACATCAGAAACCATCCCTGGCACACCACCTCTGGTTATTTACATACAGTACATCTCAACTTTCTGGGACCAAGTCATATCTTTTATATCTGTTGTCACCCTCATCCAACTTCCAAAGACCCAATTCTGTTCCTCTTATGTTATTGGAACATCCGTCCTTCTTCTCAATTGCTAACCCTCCAGAGGCAAGAGCACATCTCCTAGATTCTAATCTGTCTCCTGGTAGCCCAGGGAAAAATCCTAAAACAATGGATTACCACACTACCTCCAAAAATCTCACTAATCAAGTGGGAACTAACTATACTATTATACAGAGAGAAACTCACATCAACCTTTTCCAGAGCCACATCGGGACATTATTTTTATAGGAGATGGCAAACCTTTATGTCTACAACCATGTCCCCCAAGGAAAACAAGTCCCTTTCAGGCTCTTCCATTTCCTTCCAAGGACTTCAAAAACTCTACGACTTTAAGGACACATCCCCCCCCTTAATAGGCACCCCCCATTTTCGCTTCCAGGGTTGGTGCCATAGAGATACGTTATTGGCCAAATCTACCTCATCCAACGTAATTAGTTATGCAGTACTCCCCTATTGCCTCTCTTTTCACTTTTACCCCCCCTCTTTTCTACTTAATCACTAGAAAAGATCCATCCAGTGCATTCAAATTGTTGTATTCTCTTGTTTACCTTGGTGATTATTTCTTGTTAGACATGTAACCACGACATATAGTATGTATTGACAATATTAGGATTGTTTACAGTCAGGTCCATAAATATTCGGACATCAACACAATTCTAATCTTTTTTGGCTCTATACACCCCCACAATGGATTTTAAATGAAACAAACCAGTGGTGTTTTTTGGTTTTGTGCTGCCCTAGGCAAGACTAAAATTGGGCGCCGCCCTCCTCCTCCTTTGTAAATTTGCCCCACCCCTTCCTGTTTAACAGCTGTGACTCCCTCCAAAATTGAGGGACTCCAAGTCCCAGCAAGGACCCCAGAGATCTCACGAGATGGGGGGGTTAGAGGGGGTGGGAGAGGGGAGTGGGTAAGGCAGGGTGAGAGGGAGAAAGAGGGTGGCAGAAAGAGAGAGAGGGAGAAAGAGGGTGGGAGAGAGGGTGGGAGAAAGAGAGAGAGAGGGAGAAAGAGGGTGGGAGAAAGAGAGAGAGAGGGAGAAAGAGGGTGGGAGAAAGAGAGAGAGGGAGAAAGAGGGGGAGAGAGAGGGAGAAAGAGAGAGAGAAGGAGAAAGAGGGTGGGAGAGAGAGAGAGGGAGAGGGAGGGTGGGAGAAAGAGAGAGAGGGAGATAGAGGGTGGGAGAAAGAGAGAGAGGGAGAAAGAGGGTGGGAGAAAGAGAGAGAGAGGGAGAAAGAGGGTGGGAGAAAGAGAGAGAGAGAGGGAGAAAGAGGGTGGGAGAAAGAGAGAGAGAGAGAGAGAGAGCATGGTGGAAGAGAGAGAGAAAGAGGGTGGTGAGAGAGGGAGAGAGGGTGTTGGGAGAGGGAGAGAGAGAGGGGGGAATGAGAGAGAGAAATGGGGGATGGGAGAGAGAGAGAGAGAGAGAGAGAGAGAGAGAGAGAGAGAACGAGGAGTGAGAAAGAGGGGGGTGGGTGAGAGAGAGGGGGGAATAGAGAGAGAGAGGGGGTGAGAGAAAGAGAGGGAGAGTGGGAGAGAGAGGGTATGGGTGGGAGAGAGAGAGAGAGAGGGTGTGGGTGGGAGAGAGAGAGGAGGTGGTGGGAGAGAAAGAGGGGGGTGGGAGAGAGAGGAAGAAGGGAGTGGAAGAGAGAGCGAGAGGGGGAGGGAGGAGCTCTAGGTGCAGAGGAGGAGGAAGTTAAATCCTCCTCAACTTTGAATTACGGGCTAGGGCCAGGGAGTCACGGTGCAAGGTAGCTCTAGCAACCAGTGGCCAATAGAGTTTCAAATGGAGGCAGAAGCCGCTATTTTGCTGCCTCCCGGCAAAGTGATGCCCTAGGCCTGGCCCTTGTTGGTCTAGGCCAAAATACAGCACTGAAAGAAAAACAAGATGTGCTTTAACTGCAGACTTTCAGCTTTAATTTGAGGGTGTTTACATCCAAATCAGGTGAACGGTGAAGGAATTACAACAGTTTGTATATGTGCCTCCCACTTTTTAAGGGACCAAAAGTAATGGGACAGATTAACAATCATAAATCAAACTTCCACTTTTTAATACTTGGTTGCAAATCTTTTGCAGTCAATTACAGCCTGAAGTCTGGAACGCATAGACATCACCAGATGCTGGGTTTCATCCCTGGAGATGCTCTGCCAGGCCTCTACTGCAACCTGCTTGTTCTTGGGGCATTTTCCCTTCAGTTTTGTCTTCAGCAAGTGAAATGCATGCTCAATCGGATTCAGGTCAGGTGATTGACTTTGCATAATTTTCCACTTCTTTCCCTTAAAAAACTCTTTGGCTGCTTTTGCAGTATGCTTCATGCCATTGTCCATCTGAACTGTGAAGCGCCGTCCAATGAGTTCTGAAGCATTTGTTTGAATATGAGCAGATAATATTGCCTGAAACACTTCAGAATTCATCCTGCTTCTTTTGTCAGCAGTCACATCATCAATAAATACAAGAGAACCAGTTTCATTGGCAGCCATACATGCCCACGCCATTACACTACCACCCCCATGCTTCACTGATGAGGTGGTATGCTTTGGATCATGAGCAGTTCCTTTCCTTCTCCATACTCTGTTCTTCCCATCACTCTGGTACAAGTTGATCTTGGTCTCATCTGTCCATAGGATGTTGTTCCAGAACCGTGAAGGCATTTTTAGATGTTGTTAGGCAAACTCTTATCTGGCCTTCCTGTTTTTGAGGCTCACCAATGGTTTACATCTTCTGGTGAACCCTCTGTATTCACTCTGGTGAAGTCTTCTCTTGACTGTTGACTTTGACACAAGTGTTTTCTTCACCAGGGAAAGAATTCTTCGGTCATCCACCACAGTTGTTTTTTGTGGTCTTCTGGGTCTTTTGGTGTTGCTGAGCTCACTGGTGCGCTCTTTCTTTTTAAGGATGTTCCAAACAGTTGATTTGGCCACACCTAATGTTTTTGCTATCTCTCTGATGGGTTTGATTTGTTTTTTCAGCCTAATGATGGCTTGCTTCACTGATAGTGACAGCTCTTTGGATCTTATATTGAGAGTTGACAGCAACAGATTCCAAATGCAAATAGCACACTTGAAATTAACTCTGGATCTTTTATCAGCTCCTGTAAATGGGAAAATGAGGGAATAACACACACCTGGCCATGGAACAGCTGAGCAGCCAATGGTCCCATTACATTTGGTCCCTTAAAAAGTGGGAGGCACATATACAAACTGTTCTAATTCCTACACCTTTCACCTGATTTGGATGTAAATACCCTCAAATTAAAGCTGAATGTCTGTTTCATTTCAAATCCATTGTGGTGGTGTATAGAGCCAAAAAGATTAGAATTGTGTCGATGTCCCAATATTTATGGACCTGACTGTATTTCTCTTCATACCTTTTGCTAATGTAAAAAAATAAAAACAAAATACACTGCGCTTGATAGATAAAATTGTAGAGATGTGGTATCAGCAGCTAATATAAAACAGTTGTGGGACCTCAACTATAAAAAGAATAAATAAGGTATACAGCGCTTGACACAGTAATCTCAATCTCAGCAAAAGCTTAAGATAAAGGTGACTCCATACAGACTATATGTAAATCAATAAATCACTCAATAGATGAAAGTCCATATAGAAAGGAGTCCTAGAGGAAATCCCGTAGACCATCCTTGATGCCTGATACATTTATGCTAAATGTGAGTGTGTTTTTTGCTTTATACTTATTAAAGTTTATGGTTTGACATACTACACCATGAGGAACTTTCCTTTTTTACACATATGATATTTGGGCTGGTACCATTTCCTGTGAGGGGAAGTACATCTAAGATTATTGAGGCTGTACCTGTAGGAGAAGATCATTTCATCCGTGTATCCATTGGGGGTTACGAGGAGTTCCTGTAAGGCGCACTGAGATCCCTGTAATGGGGATCATATGACTCCGGTAAGAGGCCACACTTATTGGTGGCTGGTGGAGGCTTTATCTTTATATTCACCACCTGGTCTACGGGATTTCCTCTAGGACTCCTTTCTATATGGACTTTCATCTATTGAGTGATTTTTGATTTACATATAGTCTGTATGGATTCACCTTTATCTTTTGCTAATGTATTTGTAAAATGTCATATCCCTATGGGGTTTCACATTCCTTTTCTTTTGTACACTTGAATTAGTTCAATAAGTTATATATAAAAAAAAAATAGCCTTTGTTCACCCAGCATTGGACTCAGTGCTGCCCAAAGTCGATTCTTATACCTAGTCATAAAATGCACCGTCACATGTTCAGAGTACTGCTTAGCCACATTAAACTTTTCTAGGTATTTTTTTTTTTTATAGAACAGCAAATATTCAGTGTTTAGTACTGGCCCATTTCAAATTTAAAAATAGTATCAAACTGCATTTAAAATAGTATTCAAGGGGGTTCATTTACCAAAGAAGTGGAACATTTACTTGCACACAAGAAAGCTGTGTTTACTTCAATCATCCAGTCCCAAGCAAGGGGAATTTCCAATTTTTCTCCTGCACATGTTTAGGCAGTTGAAGTGAAGACAGGTTCAATGGGCCTAGGGAACTAATCTAATATATCAACCCCTTTAAGAATATATGCTAGTTCCCTTTATGTTACTGAGACATTAAATGATGTATTCTTTTATTTTAAGTATGTTCTTGTCTAAGGGCAATTTGACTAAATTTAAGGCTATATAGATACTGCACTGGTTTAAGCATTGTTCATAATGTGGTAATAAATAATACTTGCTAAGGTATTGAGAGATCTGTGACAAGCTAATGGAATCATTGGCTTTGGTGATTCATGGTTCAAATGTTATATTATTTGCTTATTTTTACAATAAGTCTTAAGGTGGAAATGGAAAAGGATCAAACTGCTTCAGTATAGAAAATTATTTTAAAAATATTAATTTGTGTCTCAGAAATTACCGTTGGCACAATGCTTATTCTGTATTGAATAGTCAGTAGCTTTGTTTCCAATAGCCTCATTTTAAAGAGGTTGTAAACTCAGTTAAATGTTTTTTTTTTTACAAGCTGAAAGAGAAATACATAATGAGCTAGTATGCATCGCATACTAGCTCATTATGAAATACTTACCTTAGAACGAGCCCCCCGCCGTGCCGTCCGCTCACCTCTATGACGGGCGACATGTCCAGTCACCATCTGATTGGACGGAGCCGCGGTGACGTCACTCCCGCGCGCGGGAGCCGACAGTCACGGCACGGGTCTCTGAAGAAACGGCACCAGCGGCCATTCCTTCAGAGCACATGCGCCAGTGACGTCACTGGCTGCATGTAAGGTAAATATCTCCTAAATGTTTAGGAGATATTTACAGTACCTATAGGTAAGCCTTATCATAGGCTTACCTATAGGTAAAAGTGTCAGAGGAGGGATTACTTCCTCTTTAACAAAAACTCCCCCCTAGCTTTATTTGCAGTATTGATGCAATAACTGTCTAAAAAAAATAAAATAAATAGATGCTGGCTGGCTACACATACACAACCTAGCCACCAAGCAATCTCTTGAAAGTTTTAGTAGATCCTATCAGGCAAATTCACTGCCTACGGAGGATAAAAGGTCTTTGTGGGTAAAGACACGTTAGTAATCTGGGAAATTTAATCCTGGTATCCTGGTAGGCTTGTCCAGAGTAGAGGAGGGGTCTGCAAACATAAAAAACGTTCCTCACTGGAGCCAGATAGGAAAAAGGCTTTCTTAAATCTTTAGCCACCTTTAATTTGCTTCTTTGAAAGCTGGAATTACAACCACAGTGTGGCTTTGGTGAAGTGAAAGTGAACAGCCTATTTACCTTTAGTAAATCATCCCCACTGAATCTTTCATATCAATCCCTGAAGGATACCCAAACAAAAGCAAGGCATCAGAGTATTTGTTCACACACGTGTTAAAGCAGGCTCTCAGAACATATTTCAAAATCTGTTGAATGTCCCCAAATGTTAGAGTGTATATAGAACAGAATGGTCTAGTACAGACCTTCAGTACATATTCTCACTCATTCTCACTTTTTGCAGCACACTGCTCCTCTCCATTGACATTTATTTAGTGTTGTATATATTTTTATTGTCATTTTTCAAAAAAGTTTTACAACAGGTATAAGAGAATATAATAGAGGACTGGGAGCTCAATTCATGGTCCAAAGAAAAATAAAAAAATTGTCACAAGAAAAATAATGCTTACAATGTAAGAAACAGAAAACTGGACCATATTAACAAACAAGTACTGGATTTGCATTGCCACTTAGAAATCCTGTTAATAGTATGTTAATGTATAGTGTACATATTCATTGGTAAATTGGGTGCTCTCATAGGTGACACAATTGTGAGAGAAAATGTACAAAAGATAGAGAGAAGAAAAGGAGAAATGCAGAGAGAGAAGAAGATCTGTCTGGTCTAGAGCCTCCACTACAAAAGGTTGGAATATAAACTTAGCTAAGAGGTAAACTAAGCAAAGGTAATATTTGTTGGGGAAGATCCACACAACTGTGAGATTAGGCATGATCGTCTGAAATAACATTTACATTTGAAGTCTATATTTCAGAACATCAGAGAAAGAATACCAAATCCATGGTGACCATTGGACATTCATGTAAACTTATGCTGGAACCCCAAGTGTTCTAAATTAGAAGTAATACAATTGAGTTGTTTAAATACAAGTGTAAAAAATGTTTAGCAAAGTTAATGTTCAGTTTAATAAACAAGGTAAAGTTGGGTTTGTTTTAATTACCAATTTACGAGAAAGCAAAAATCCATTGTTTTCATATCACATACATAATTGGGTTTTCCAAATTATAAAGAATTTCACATTATCCACAAAGCAATGTGAACATTCTCCACTCAATAACACAATAAATGAACACCAAAACCAAAGGCTGTACCATAGAAAAATGGGAACTGTTTCTTACAAATGTATGATCAAGCATGACAGAAGCTGTTTTAGGATGCAGAAACATATTCTCTAGGTTAATTTAGTAGTTTTAAGTAGAATTCACTTGATAAATGGCATCTAAAACAACTTTCTTTCATATACAAAGAATAACACAGTGCTTAAGTATGCTTTATGTCATTTTTAAAGTATGCTGAGCTGCAACTATACCGTACGGACTTTATTTGAAAACACCTTTCCTGCCTGATTTTCCCTTCATGCATGATTGGCCTTTATAGTCTTTACATATTTAGTGTGAAATTAAATTAAAATTAAATTATCACCTGCCTTTAGATGTCTCGTATGCTTGTTGTTTGAATAGAAACTTGACATTACTAAGAGAAATTTTCTTTTCTGAGACTGTGTAGCATAGAAGTCTCTTAAACTGAATTACCTGACTGTAAAATTATTGATATAATGCAATATATGCACCATTAATATTTTCCTGGCCATTAAAATGCTACAAACTATATCTTGCAGTTGTATCTCAATAAATGTTTTAACCAAGCCATAAAGAAGTTTTGAAATTGTGTTCAAAGTTTGTTGATTGGTAAATTTTTAAATCAGACTATGTTCATTGCTCTTTTTAATAATAGGCTGCAGTAGTACCTACAGATCGAAGATTAGTATGTACAACTCAGAACCCACCAACCAAAAAAAATTGAATGATTTTTAAAGAATCAATATGTGCAGAACTTAAACATGTGTTTAGTTTCATTTTGGATAGATTTGTTATGTTACTAATTTCGTTAAGTTTATTAATTTTTCAATGAATACCAAATTTTCAGAAGCATTCGCATTTAGATCGGTTGAAAAATGATCAAACAATTTGAATTTTGTGTGTTAAGAATAGCTGGTTTTTAAGGAGCGGCATTGCATCCTTTACAACTGATGATTTATTAGCTGTCAACAGGCTTCCCCACTGGCAGCTGAAATGTAAACAAAAGAATGCCAGAAATTAAATATGCAGAATACAAACTTTTTTCGGGTTGACGGTGGAGGCAGGCATTGTGATTGACGATGGAGCTATAACAGAAGACATTTTTTTAACCAGTTGCCTACCGTCCGCCGCAGTTTTACTGCGGCAAGGTGGCTGCGTGAACCAACATAACTGTAGGTCGGTCTAACGCGGGGCTAGGGGGCAAGCATGCGTGCCCTTGCCGTGCCCGCAATGTTTTGATTTTGTTCAAAACTGATCAGTTATCAGGTCCAGTCCAATGATTTTTGGCCTGGACCTGGTGATCGGTTCTGACCAATTGCAGAACATCCTGTGCCTGTGTAATGTAAACATAGGCACAGGAAATTATGCAATCTTCACTCCTGGAGCCCTTTTTTGTTCCAGCGTGAGAAGAGAGAACATTAACTGTGAGTACACAAGCACTACACTGACACCAGTACACGTAGGCACACATTTAACCTCCTGATCACCCCCAATTAACCCTTTCATTCCCTGTCACAGTGTACACTATATACAGTATACAGATAGTTTACTGATCACTGTATTAGTGTCACTTGTGACTTCAGTTAGTGTAGGAGACAGTTAGTGGTAGTTAGAGGCAGTCCCTGATAGGTTTAGGGTACCCACCATATATCCCCTAATATTTAACCCCCTGATCACCCCCAGTTAACCCTGTCATTGCACTGTCACAGTGTCACTATTATAGTGTACAGATATTTTTCCTGATCACTGTATTAGTGTCACAGGTGACATCAGTTAGGGTTAACGGTAGTTAGCGTCAATACAGGATAGCAACAGATTGCCCGCCGCATATTTAGCAATACATTTTAACCCTTTGATTGCTAGTGATACACACACACACTAAACACCTCCATTACTAGTAAAGTGTCAGAACAGATCAATATCTTTGATCTGAGCAGAACTATACTAGCGTCCCCAATAGTTTAGTATAGTGTTCCCATAATGCAGCGTTAGCAGGATCAGCACCAACACCTGCCAGCACCTGCATTTAGTACCTCCGTCCTGCCCCCAAGAAGTGCAGAATCAGCAGATTACTGTCACTTTCAATACACAGCACACTAAACCACAGCATTAGCAGAGTTAGGCCTGATCTCTGCTAGCACTAGCAGTTACATTTTTTGGTAGCAGTTCAAACAGTTGCTGACAACCAGGTGCTTTTTTTACCTGTGAGTCACACTAGTCACACTAGGTACCTATAAATTTATTAGCCGAAATGTCCAAACAGAGGTACACTAGTCTCTAAAACAACACTCCACTCTCCTGCGCTTGAAGGTGGGCCTCACACAAAGAGACTCTCAGGGCTTAAATGCTGATCAACCAGGAAGGCTCTCGCCTTGCTGCCCCCTAAGACTGGGGATACCTGGATAAACTAAGAACAAGAAAAAACAGAGGGCGCATCGGCCTAGCACATTACCTCAAATAAAACGGCTTTATTAAAAGTAAGTGCAGATATATACTCACAAACAAAGATGACATAAAGGCATATCAAACAATATTGTTACAGAATCTGGATAGTCGCCTCACAGATGTAAACACCTTGCAGGGGCTGGCTAATGCATTTCGAGGACCTGCCTCTTCCTCAGAGCCTGCTGCACTGAGACACAACCTCTAAATTTATGCAACTAAACTGATTGCACGGGGTTTAAACCAGGGGGTAACCCCTCCCAGGTGGGTGTGTGAGCTCTCAATCCGCACCCCCACCTGGTGATGTCAAACAAACATGCTGTATATACAAGTGTTTCAGTATGTACCAATAACATAACATAAATCAGAATATATGTTAAAAATAAATTCCACATTGGTATTACTTAGAAAAACTTCAAATTAAAATTAAAATTAAATAAAATAGGAAAACATGTAGATATTCACGGATATTAGCGTATTCCATGATGTACAGGTAAGTTGACGCATGCAGATATTCAAATAATAGTAGCTAGCTTAAAATAATAATAGCTAGCTTACTCTATAATGCAGGCTGACCCCTTACTGCTAAAGTGCAGAGGTGCATCCTGATAAAACATCCATATCGTTCACTATCTAGGGGAGGGATCTAGCAAAATGGGAACTGTGGAACAAACCTAAGAAAAATGGAATTAATAAAGGGGATCTTACACATGTCCCTGCAAGCATCCTGTGTAGTGTCCCGTTATGGCAAGCTAGAAAAATCCCTCATAGGATGCAGACAGAAAACTAGCTGGAACACAAACCGCTGCCAGCAGGAACTGCAGGCGCCTTGTGCATTCCAAGCCACTCACGTCATTTCCGCCTACATCTCTTCAGGGCCAGACTATGCCGAATTGTTGGAACACACTCTGACGCCAGCACAAAGTGCGGGGCCCCAGGCGTTCCAAGCCAAAAACATAATTTCCGCTCTCATCGCCTCTTGGTTGAACCATGTAAATAAGTATGTACAGCGGTGATCGAAATTTTGGGCACCCCAGGTAAAAATTTGTATTAATGTGCTTAAAGAAGCCAAGGAAAGATTGAAAAATCTCCAAAAGCTATCAAATTACAAATTAGACATTCTTATAATATGTCAACAAAAGTTAGATTTTATTTCCATCATTGACACTTTCAAAATTACAGAAAACAAAAAAATGGCATCTGCAAAAGTTTGGGCACCCTGCTGAATTTATAGCATGCACTGCCCCCTTTGCAAGGCTGAGACCTGCCAGTGTCATGGATTGTTTTCAATCATCGTCTGGGAAGACCAGGTGATGTCAATCTCACAGGTTTTAAGTGCCCAGACTCATCTGACCTTGCCCCAACAATCAGCACCATGGGATCTTCTAAGCAGTTGCCTAGAAAACTGAAACTGAAAATAGTTGATGCTGACAAAGCTGGAGAAGGCTATAAGAAGATAGCAAAGCGTTTTCAGATGTCAATATCCTCTGTTCGGAATGTAATTAAGAAATGGCAGTCATCAGGAACAGTGGAAGTTAAAGCAAGATCTGGAAGACCTAGAAAAATATCAGACAGAACAGCTCGCAGGATTGTAAGAAAAACAATTCAAAACCCACGTTTGACTGCACGATCCCTCCAGAAAGATCTGGCAGACACTGGAGTTGTGGTACACTATTCCACTATAAAGAGATACTTGTACAAATATGGTCTTCATGGAAAAGTCATCAGAAGAAAACCTCTTCTACGTCCTCACCACAAAAATCTAAGTTTGAACTTTGCAAATGAACATATAGACAAGCCTGATGCATTTTGGAAAAAAGTTCTGTGGACCGATGAGGTTAAAATTGAACTTTATGGCCGGAATGAGCAAAGGTACGTTTGGAGAAAAAGGGGCACAGCATTTAACAAAAAGAACCTCTGTCCAACTGTTAAGCATGGGGGAGGATCAATCATGCTTTGGGGTTGTATTGCAGCCAGTGACACAGGGAACATCTCACGAGTAGAAGGAAAAATGGATTCAATACAATTTCAGCAAATTTTGTATGGTAACTTGATGCCATCTGTAAAAAAGCTGAAGTTAAAGAGAGGATGGCTTCTACAAATGGATAATGATCCTAAACACACCTCAAAATCCACAGGGGATTACATCAAAAGGCATAAACTGAAGGTTTTGCCATAGCCTTCACAATCTCCTGACCTCAACATAATTGAAAATCTATGGATAGACCTTAAAAGAGCAGTGCGTGACAGACAGCCCAGAAATCTTAAAGAACTGGAAGACTTTTGTAAGGAAGAATGGGCAAAGATACCTCAAACAAGAATTGAAAGACTCTTGGCTGGCTACAAAAAGAGTTTACAAGCTGTGATACTTGCTAAAGGGGGCAGTACAAGTTATTAACTCTGCAGGGTGCCCAAACTTTTGCAGACACCATTTTTTTGTTTTCTGTTATTTTGAAAGTGTAAATGATGGGAATAAAATCTAACTTTTGTTGACAATATAAGAATGTCTAATCTGTAATTTGATGCCTTTTGGAGATTTTTCCATCTTTCCTTGGCTTCTTTAAGCACATTAATACAAATTTTTACCTGGGGTGCCCAAACTTTCGATCACCACTGTATGTGTGATACCGGGAAGGGAAGAGGGCGGAACCCATAGAAGAGACCCTCTTCTCCCACCCCTCTCTGCTGTCCTCCTACAGCCCTGGGCTCTAATGCTATCTAGAGGAGAGGGAATATGCTTAACCACTTTACCACCGGAGGATTTTGCTGTCTTCCGTCCAGGCCACTTTTTGCGATTCGGCGCTGTGCAACTTTAACTGACAATTGCGCGGTAGTGCGATGCCGTACCCAAACAAAATTTACGTCCTTTTTTTCCCACAAACAGAGCTTTCTTTTGGTGGTATTTGATCACCTGTGCGATTTTTACTTTTTGCGCTATAAACAAGAAAATAGCATTTATTTTGAAAAAATAACAATATTTTTCACATTTTTTATATGAAATTCCCCCCAAAAAAATTTAAAAATCAAATTTTTTTAAAATTTTTGGCCAATTTGTTTTCTGCTACCTATTTTTGGTAAAAAAAATCACGATAAGCGTATTTTGATTGGTTTGCGCAAAAGTTATTGCGTTTACTAACTACGGGAAAGATTTCTGTCATTTTTGGTGTTTTTTTTTTAACGTGTAATGGCGGCGATCTGCAATTTTTTTTGCGGGACTGCGACATTGCGGTGGACAGATCGGACCCTTGACTGACATTTTTGACACTTTTGGGGGTACCAGTGACATTACTGCAGTAATCAGTGCTATATATATGCACTGTTACTGTAAAAATGACACTGGCAGTGAAGGGGTTAATTTTATTGGAGAGGGAGGGGTTAATGTATGCCTGGTGCTTACTGACGTGTGGGGGGGAGGTGACTTTGTGAGACAGGGACAGATCGGATGTCCAGCTATGCTGAACACTCCGATCTGTCACTCCCTGTCACTATGGAGATCCGCCCGCTGTGTTTACACACAGCGGGCGGATCTCCAGACTCGATCCCCGACGATCGGGTAAGAGCAGCGGCGATCGCCGCTGCTCCTCCCCTGGCCCGACTCCCGCTGTGAATGAAAACAGCGGGAGCGCACCTACAGGGGGAGGAGTCCAGCGACGTAGGTCTACGTCGATGGACGGGATCGTGGCAAAGTGCCGCAGTAGCCTCCATGTGAGCGGAGGTAAAGTGGTTAATGGATGGTAAAAAAATATATATATATATTTATAAACAATATATGAGGCTGAAACAATACACAGTGGTAAAAAGGTACACTAGTGAAGAGGCCTACAGGATGCTGAGCATGACAGATTAGAGCGATGGTGAAGCCTCCCTGTCAGAATCAGGTTCAGTATTTGAAGCTGTAGAGAGCAGCGGCACCCTGACATAGCTCTGATGACAGAGTAGTGGTCCCTGCTAAGGTTGTACCCGACCCTATATGCACAGAGTGTCGGTACCCGACCCCATAATTCTGTTGCTGAGGTGCAACAATTGCAGGGTTCTCTTATGCAGCAGAGTGTCGGTACTAGTGCCGCTCAACCTTCTGGTGAACTGGCAAGCACCAGCTGCCTAGTACATTCTGGTCATAGTCAAACCAGCACTGCAGTGACACTTGGCGACGTTGCAAGTCCCATACGTGCAGTTCAAGCTGGTGCAGTGGCTAACACAAGTAGTTTCCCGCAGCCACCAATAATTCAAAGACTGGCCCATAGAGCCCGTAGTGTCCTTCCTGATGTGCTTGCAAATCCTGATTGGGAGCCCACCACTTCTGCAGCGCCTATACTTCCCCCATTCACTGGCCAACCCAGAATTCAGGTGGAAAAACAGATTTTACTCCCCTTGGTCTTTATGAGCTGTTTTTCATGGAAGATCTTTACAGATCTATTGTGGACCAAATCAATTTATATGCCGATCAATTAATCGACGCAAATCCAAATTTGATCCTTTCCAGAGAATATGAATGGAAACGTATCACTGTTTCCGAATTTAAAACCTTTCTGGGCCTATCCCTCCCCTGGGCATTACTAAAAAGAGTGAGTTGGAGTCATATTGGTCCACTGACCAAATTCATCATATGCCCGTGTTCTCTGCTGCCATGGTCAGGACTAGATACGAGCAAATCTTGCTGTTCATGCACTTCAGTGACAATGAACTCTGTCATCCTCGGGGTAAACTTGGATATGATCAGCTCCACAAAATTCGGCCCCTCGTAAATCATTGTAACCAGAGGTTTGCAGCCTTGTATACGCCCCAACAAGCTGTCTGCGTTGATGAGTCCCTGATTAAATTTTCTTTCAAACAGTTTCTCCCCAACAAGCATACCAGATATGGGGTCAAGACGTATAAGCTCTGTGACAGGGCAACAGACTATACATGTAAGTTCTGGATTTACGAGGAAAAAGATAGCAATGTTGAGCCCCCCAGCTGCCCAGACTACATGGGGAGCAGTGGCAAGATTGTTTGGGACTTGGCCTCACTCTTATTCAGAAAGGGATACCATTTATACGTGGACAATTGTTACACAAACGTGATACTTTTTAGTCACCTTTTTGATTTTGGAATTGGCGCATGTGGCACTGTGCGACCTAATCGCTGGGGCTTCCCCCAACGGCTTGTAGATTCCCAACTTAGATGGGGGGAGAGAGCCTCCTTGAAGTGTAATTCGTTTCTTTCAGTGAAGTGGAGGGACACACAAAATGTTATCGTTCTGTCCTCCATTCACACAGATACGACAGTCAAAATTGCAACGGCGATTGGTGTTGTTGAAAAGCCCCTCTGTGTCCACAAATTGAACCTTAACATGGGAGAGGTGGAATTCAATGACCAGATGATGGTGTTGTACTTAATTTCCCGTAAGGCCAGATGCTGGTACAAAAAAGTGTCTGTATACTTATTCCAATTGGCTCTGCTGAACGCTTATGTGCTAAACAAAGCGTCAAGAAGAAGTGGATCCTTCCCAAAATTCCAGGAAGAGATCATCACAACTCTTCTGTATCCAGAAGGTGCTGTGGCCAAAATTCACAATCCAGATGCAGTGGGCCAGTTGCAAGAGAGGCATTTTTCAGATGCCCCCTCTAGTACCCCCACCAAAAAGAGCACCCCAAAGAAGATGTGTCTGTAGAAAGCATGGATATAGACTTGACACATGCTTTTTTTGTCTCTCCTGTCCTGGCCAACCTGGTCTCTGCATCGGGGACTGTTTCCCTCGCTACCACACACTAGTAGAGTATAAGTGTAGGGTACAGCATGGCACAGTCTAGGACACGCTTTCACACAGGGTCTCGAAAGATGTTAGCTATCACATTTTGAGAGACCCTAGCCTGGAGCAGTTTTTTTACAGTTACAAAAAAAGTTTTAAAAAAAGTAAAAAAAAATAAATAAATAAAAAAACAAAAATAGTTGTCATTTTATTGCGTTAATTTTCTGTTCCTACTCTAATTTTCTACTCTTTCTACTTTTACTGTACTTTATAATATACTGTTATACTGTAATATTTTATAGCTACTTTGTTTTATTGTTAACCATTGTTTGCTTTGCATGTATGCCCATCAGCTGCAGCACTGATTTTTTTATTCTGACAGCAACAGCGTTTGCTCTCAGCATATATGTAAATCAATGATTGCAGCTCTGTAGGAGGGGATTTCGCCACTGCATTAAAAAAAAAAAAAAAAAGAGCATATATGGCAAAGGGGATGGGGGACAGAGAGGGTGGATCTCCCCTATGCTTCACCATATATTTTTTAATACTTCTCTTAGCTGAGATTTCTTCATCCACATCGATCAATGCGAATGGAGGAATCTGCAATGTTCTTTTTTTTTCGTTCAGTCGATGGGCTGAATGAAAAAAAAGAATAATTCTTGTAAGCCAATCATTAGAAGTGGTTGGATGCTGGGAGGTCAAATGGTGGGCATACCACACACTTTCTGGTATTGTTTTTACAGCCAGCAGTCGGCTTTCATGCAAAAGCAATCCTAGCAGATAATTAGCCGCCAGACTGCTTTCCAAGCAGTGGGAGGGGACCCCCCCCTTCCGCTCCCTTCCACAGTTTTCTCTGGCTCTCCTGTCCCACCGGATAACCCAAGACCGGTGGTGCTGTCATTTGACCATAGAGCTGATTGGAGACCAGAATTGCTCCAATCATCTCCATGGCCTAAGATACTGGAAGCTATGAGCATTTCATGACTTTGGAATTCTGGTGTGGTCACATGCTTTAAGGTCAGAGGAGAGATCTAGAGCCTAATAGACCCCAGTTTTTATTTACTTTTTTATTTTTTAAAGAACACCTGTCACTAGTTATTGCTATTATATGGGATATTTAAATTCCCTGTGATAACAATAAAAATTGATTAAAAAAACAACAAAGAAAAGTGATTCTTGCAGTAGACCTCCTCTGTAAATCTAAAGTGGTAACCTGTAAAGGCTTTTACAGGCTTTTAAAAATGTAAGTAGTATGTTGCTGCTGCACGGACGTGCGCAATTTTAAAGCATGCCATGTCATAAGATCATCTTTTATATGTTACCAAACAAATGGGCAATATATAGTGTATTTGTGCATTAAATTTTAAAAAAGTGTTTGGAAAATCTCTGCACAAATACTGTGTGAAAAAAATTGCAACACCCACCATTTTGTTCTGTAGTGCCTCTGCTTTAAGAAAATATATAATTTTTGGGGTTTCAAAGTAATTTTCTAACAAAAAAAATATTTTTCCATGTACACAAAAAGTGTCAGAAAAGGCTTGGTCTTCAAGTGGTTAGAAACGTGGGATATGTGGCATAAGCTTCTAATATTGGGCATAAAATGCCAGGACAGTTCAAACACTCCCATTTTTTGGAAAGCAAACACCCCAAGCTATTTGCTGAGAGGCATGTTGAGTCCATGGAATATTTTATATTTTGCCACAAGTTTTGGGAAAATGACAATTTTATTTATTTTTTTTTTTTACACAAAGTTGTCACAAAATTATATTTTTCTCACACATGCTATGGGTATATGTGGAATGACACCTCAAAATACATTCTGCTGCTTCTCCTGAATACAGGGATACCACATGTGTGAGACTTTTTGGGAGCCTACTTGTGTACAGGATCCCGAAAACCAATCACCGCCTACAGGTTTTTCTAAGGGCGTAAATTGCTTATTTTACTTCCACTACCTATCACAGTTTTGAAGGCCCTGAAATGTCCAGATAGCACAACCCCCCCCCCCCCCCCCAATAACCCCATTTTTGAAAGTAGACACTCCATGCTATTTGCTGAGAGGCATGTTGAGTTCATGGAATATTTTATATTTTGCCATGGGAAAATGACAAAAATGACAAAAAAGGTTTTCTAAGGGCGTAAATTGATTTCACTCCTCACTACCTATTACAGTTTTGGAGGCCATGAAATGCCAAGATCGCACAAAACTCCCAAAATAAAAAACTCTTTTCGGAAAGTAGACACCCCAAGGTATTTGCTAAGAAGCATGGTGAGTATTTTGCAGCTCTCACTTGTTTTGGAAAATGAAGAAGAAAAAAAATGAAGAAAGAAAAATATTTTTTTTTTCTTTTATTTAATTTTCAAAACTTTGTGACAAAAAGCAAGATCTGCAAAATACTCAACATGCTTTTGAGCAAATAGCTTAGGGTGTCTACTTTCCTTAAAAGGGGTCATTTGGGGGGGGGGGGGTGTGCTGTCTTGAAATTTCATGGCCTTGACATCTACTGTGATAGGAAGTGAGAAGTGAAATCAACAATTTATGCCCTTAGAAAGCCTGAAGGCAGTTATTGGTTTTCAGGTCCTAAACGCGGCTAGACTGCCAAAAAAGTCTCACAGATGTGGTATCCCCATACTCAGGAGAAGCAGCAGAATTTATTTTGGGGTGTAATTCCACATATACCCATGGCACGCATGAGCAATATATCATTTCAATGACAACTTTGTGTAAAAGATGTTTTGCCATTTTTCAAACACCTATGACAAAAAAAATGTAATATTGAATGGACTCAACATGCCTCTCAGGAAATTCCTTGGGGTGTCTACTTTGCAAAAAGGGGTAATTTGGGGGGGAGGTTGTACTTTTCTGCCATTTTAGCACTTCAATAAATGAGATAGGCAGTCAGAAAGTAAAAGCTGCATAAATTCTTGTATATACATAGTATATATATATATATAACTTTTGCACAATCCAATAAATATACACTTATTGAGATTTGTTTTTATCAGACATGTAGCTAAATACATTTTGGTCTAAATGTATGACAAAAATTTAGTTTATTGGATATTTTTATAAGAAAAAGTAGAAAATTTAATTTTTTCTCAAAATTTCCATTTCTTTTTGTTTTTATTGCAAAAAATAAAAACCGCAGAGGTGATCAAATACCACAATAGGAAAGCTCTATTTGTGGGGAAAAAAGGACATCCATTTTTGTTTGGGTACAGCATTGCATGACCGCGCAATTACCAGTTAAAATCACACAGTGCCAAATTGAAAAAAAATGGCCTGGTCATTAAGGGTGTAAAACCTTCCAGCCCAGAAGTGGTTAATTTAAATTTTTAATAAAGAACTTGTCAAAAACTTGTGTTGTGTTTTTATTTACTTTTAACACATTTTTGGTAAATGAGTAGGGGTACTATGTACTCCATATTCATTTAGAAAGGGGGAGGCGGGATCTGGGGGCCCCCTTGTTAAATGGGGCTTCCAGATTCGGATAATCCACCGGCCAGGGTTGTGGGGAAGAGGCCCTTGTCCCCATCAACATGGGTTGACAATGCGCTCTGATGCGAAATGCATTGGGAGGTGCTAGAATTTGTGATGTCATACACCCACCGAGGAGGCTTGCCGGTGAGACATCTGTGTTTCTGTGATTTGCTTCTATTATGTTTGTGTTTTTAACAAATATATGCCTAGCAGTTTTTACACTATATGCTGCCTCTGTTTTATTCCTCCACTTTGTTTGACACATACGACCTAGCTGTGTTTGCCAACTTGGAGCTGCTCAGCTTGATTGTTGGATGAGGACCACCATAGGGTATCTAGAGGCGCCTGTTTTGGCACATGCTTGATTGATCTCTGTCACCGGAGACTTATAGCATCTGGTAGGAGGCGGATTTGTGGTGGAGGGCACAAGATTGTTTGGAGTGTTTCCTACGCCATCATTCACGCTGCTGTGGGTGAACCCAGGAACCTGCACATTTCACTATTATTTGGTGGATGGACTTTTATACATTTATTTTTAATTTTTTTTTTTTTGATTGCTTCCACTTGTAGTTTATATTGGACTTTTGGATTGGTCACATAGATTTGATTTTCAGCACTTATCAAATCATTGAGTTGGCACTGCACTTTATATACAAAAAAGTATAGCTGCCTAGAGGTGCCTGCAAATGTCTACAGCTGTTTTCAGTCATCCCACTCAAGCCTAATGCCAGGTTGTTCTGATTGAGCAAAAATATGACACTTCCCAGTGGTGTCAAACTTACCCACTCTCTCTCACCCTCTATATATATGTAATGATCCACCAATATAAGCAGTGATATGTAACAAGTGGTAGGGTGGTAGAAAAGTTTTAAAACTATGAAAAAGTGATGAGTTTGATGAGTTTGCTGATTTTCCTAATGTGAATGACCTGGAATTTAGGGTAGAGCAGGGGAAGTAAAAGCTGCTGCAGGTGTTTAAAGGTATAACATTTTATGATAATCATAAGAAATAATGGCTTGCAATGATTAAAATATGTTTTAATTAAAAAATAAAAATTGTTCTAAAGCATATGTGCATATAATTTGCATTATTATTTCTGTTAATGCTCAACCAGTTTTCTACCTGGAAATACACAGAGTTCCTGTTAGTCATTAAACTTGAGTTTTTTTTCCTGTTTTATTAGTTTTATTTGGTTTTAACAGCAAGCAAAAGATTTGCCCACGCAATGGCTAGCATTGAGGTTGTAGCAGAAGTTAGCTCACAAAGAAGAAAAAAATAAACAATACACAGATAACAAAAAACAAAACATTGCGAGCTAACACAACAAAAGTAAATAAAAGTATTTATATAACCATAAGGACCAAGTGCCGGTTCACACTACCGCGGCACGACTTCGGGGGCGACCTGTGAAGTCGCGTGCACCACGACTTCGGCGCGACTTGCACAGACTTCATATAATGAATGTCAATGCAAGTCGCTCCGATGTCGCCCCGAAGAAGTACAGGAACTATTTTCTAAGTCGGAGCGACTTGAGTCGCTCCTATTAGAACGGTTCCCGTAGCACTGCATGGACCGTGACTTGTCAGGCTGACCAGTCGCCTGACAAGTTGCGGTAGTGTAAATGGGCACTAAGGGGTCCTAGTGAGATTTCCTACAACTACGGTACATCCCCTGGACCCACCAATACCCATAGGGTAGTGTAAAATGCAGTCTAGACTGGACTAAGGAGGAAGAGAAAAAGAAAAAGAGGAAAGTTAGGTGGAAAGATGATACTAGGGAAAAGGAGCTAGCCCACCTACCAAGTAGGGAGCTAGAGAAGGGGTAGAGAAATTTGGAGAAGAAAGAGAGACCAGAAGGTTAGAGGCCAAAAGATGGGGAGAAGGTGGGGGCTCAGGAGCACCGGGACCAACCATCACAGGTGGCTCAAGCTGGCTGGGGGAGGGTAGGAAAGGCATATGACAGCAATCGCTCAAAAATTTAAAGGAACTTGGCATGATAGTGGTTGCGGATACTTAACATCTGTGCATTATGCACCCCACTGGAAGGGGACAGATGTTTTTTTTCCAGGCTTGGACAATTGTTCCCTTGGCTGACCAAAAAAGATAGGAGGCAAGCGAACAGGTCTGGCATTGGACAATGTAGTAGGGCAAATTTGGTTTCTTTTGGTATGGGCAGATGAAATAATGAGAATAGAAGGCCGAATATGGGAGACCAGAAACCAATTAGTCTAGGACACTTCCACCATATATGTACCACATAACCCCAATGGCCACAACTCCGTAAGCAGCACTCTCTGCAGGATGGATTGGCATGGTCAATGCGAGCAAGAACCCAATACCAAAGTAAAAGTGCCTTATATGCCGTTTCTAGGGTGGCTGTGTTAAATGAGCATTTGGCCACAGAAGACCAAGCCCCGCTCCAATCCAAGTCTATTTTGGTCTCCAAGTCTCATTCCCACTGAGCTACATAGGTGACAGAAGTAGGGGAAGATCGGTTATTCAGAGAAGCATAAAGAGCAGAGATGAGGCCTGGGGATCCCAGGTAGTGCAGGCAGGTGTGTTCAAATACAGTTTGCTGGAATGGATAAGTAGAAGTCCTACACAGCGAAGGGAGCCAGTGCTGAAATAGGAAATAGCGGAAGAGCTCTGCTTCTGGTATGTCATGGGTCTCCCAAAGTGAGGTCCACGTAGGAAGAAATCTGGTGGTTAGAGAGTGTCAAACTTGTGAAAATCCATTAGCTACCCACCAGGAGAATGCCTGTGGTTGATATGGGCCTGGGAACTGTAGTTTTAAATATACAGAGTATGCACACCATAGTTTATTTACTAAAGGAAAATCCACTGTGCACTACAAGTGCACTGCAAGTGCACTTGGAAGTGTAGTCACTGTAGATCTGAGGGGGGCATGCAAGGAAAATAAAAAACTGAATCTTTTCTTGCACGGGATTGGATGATAGAATTCAGCAGAGCTTCCCCTCATTTCAGATATCCCCCCAGATCTACAGTGACTGCACTTCCAAGTGCACTTGCAACACACTTGTATGGCACAGTGGATTTGCCTTTAGTAAATCGACTCCATAGTTACATAGTTGGTAAGGTTGAATAAAGACAATAGTCCATCCAGTTTAACCTTTTCTTGGTGTGTGTGCTCAGAATTGGCCCATACACTCCAGCATGTCGAAGACATGGGGCAATGCCTGGATCAACATCATACAGCTATTCCAGATCTACAGTCCCAGGTCTGCCGTCTATCCATAGCCCCTCATCTGGCACACTACAAAATTGAAGACCAGGAGAACCGCAATCGGTGGAACAATCTCCGCATCAGGGGCGTTCCTGAGGCTACCAGGAATGAGGACCTGCCTGCCATGATCAGGCATTTTCAGCTCCATCCTAGGCAAGCCAGCTACTGACACCCTGCTATTTGACCAGGTTCACAGAGCCTTTCACCCTTTCGCCCTCGCCATATCACCTCTGAGGCGCCGCGCAATGTAATTTGCATTACTATACTGATAAGGAAGCCATCATGAAGAAATTGAGGGATATCCCCTCCTACGACTACGACTTTAATGGAGCAATTCTTTCAATATACCCTGACTCGGCAAAGGAGACACTTGAACGCCGATGAGCACAACATCCTCTGCTGGATTAGATCCCTGAAGCTGGTTCAACGTACCGGCGGGGTTTCTCAGCATGCCTCATAGCTATGAAAGATGGAAGATCTTCCACCCTACGCTTCCCAGAAAATTCTGTCAGGAGATGCAGATGGAGTCACCAGATGGCAGGATCACCTGCTGATCCTCACACCACTATTAGATCAACAATGCCACGAAACCTCCAAAAAACACTGCTCAGTGACTCCAGGATCTTTTTACAAGAATGGGTGGCATCTGCCCTTTTTGAAGACCATGGCTCTTTTTGAATTATCTTTTTGAAGTTACCTAACGGAGCACTGTGGGAGGAGTGCCTCTCACTTTCTCCACTGGAGACACACGTTCAATCTCTCTGTATATAGTTTGTTTACTTTGTTGCCAGCCGACAATGCGATTTGATGTTTATCGTAGCTGCAGTGTGTATGTTATGTTATATATGTATGGATCCCTCGTTGCACCATCTCCTGAGGAAAGTCTCACTGATTTTGTACATACCTGGTTTACTTTTATTTAACCACACTCTGTAGGTATTTTATCCCACCATGATGGGGGGGTCGCCCTGGGCTGCGCCCACACTATTGGGGACATTGTGCCCGGATGATGGGGACGCGGTGCGGGAGGCTCAACCCCCATTTCACTACCGCATTTATTTGCGTGATTCCCATACTGTTGTATTGTTTCCCCTCTTCCACCCACTTCCCTACCTCTTCTTTCTCATTTCTCCTCTTTTATTCCTCCTCCTCCTTCTTTCACCTTTACCTTCGGGTGACCTTCCGTGCCTGAGATCTCGAACACAGAAGTTGAAAGCTTCATCTTCTCCTGCCCCCTATGGTGACTCTAAATATTATCTCTTATAATGTACATGGTTTACATGCTGCTGGTAAGAGACATCAATATAGTGAGAGAACTACAAAGTCTCTCATGTGATGTCGCATTCCTGCAAGAAACCCATCTTACTCATTCCACATTGGTTAAAATCTAATCTAAAACTTATCCCATGTTGTATTATAGCCTCTCTGATATTCATGAGGCTAAAGGAGTAGCAGTTGGGTTTCATAAAGACGTCAGCTTTTAACTACAAGACATGGTAGCAGACCCCCTGGGAAGATTCCTGCTTTTGAAGGGACACCTGGGAAACACCCTTGGTACTCTGGTGACTGTTTATTCACCCAACAAACAGCAAGCTGGATTCCTTATTCATCTATTACCCAAGCTCACAAACTTTGCACAATGATTGGTAGTTCTTGCTGGAGACCTCAACATGGCTCTCCATCCACAAACTGATACTTCCCGTGGCTCCACTCACCTTACCATCAGAAAGCTGGGACACACACGTGAAAGTCTCCGTGAACATTAGCTGATAGACACCTGGAGAACAACTCACCCTCTAGGGGGAAATTACACTCCACATACTCACAAATGAATTACATTTGTATAGATCACTATCACTTAGAATTGCTTAGAAAAGCGGATATAAGGATAATTACTCTGCCTGACCACGCTCCTATCTTGACTCAACTATACATTCTAACAATGTCCCCAAAGAGACCTAATTGAAAACTTAACGACTCTCCAACCCTGTCCTTGCTCACCTCACATCTTCAGCAATTATTTGTTGACAACAATACAGAAGATATTCTTCCATGGACAATTTGGGAAGCCAATAAGGCCTTTATGAGAGGCAAACTGATTGAACTAGGGGCTCATAAGAAGAGAGAACACACCTCTCTTATTGGTGAAGCGCTGCATCGGGTTGGAGAGTTGGAGAGCATCCATAAACACACCCAACCATATTCTTCCAAATAGTGGCTAAATGAGAGGAACTAAAATCCTTGTAACATCTTGACCATAAACTGTTTTTTTTACTTGGTGTCCAGGGATATCTACAAATGGAGTAACAAATGAAGTTACTTTCCCATTCACTTAGGGCCAAAAAATCATCCCTATTTATCCCCAAAATTAGGTCCATTACAGACACCCTGGTTCATACCTCAACTGATATTGAAAAAGTATTTCGAGAGTATTATCAACAATTATATAATGTTCGTAGAGACCACCCAACACCTGACCCTCATATTCATTCTAACTTAATAGCAGACTTTTTGTCTGAAACAAATCTGCCAAAACTCTCCTCTGATATAATTCAAAAATTGGAGGAACCCATCCAGGAAGAGGAACCTAGAGGAAGCAGTAAAAACTCTACCAACTGGTAAGACACCAGACCCAGATGGCTACACTGCCAAATACTATAAAGCTTTTCATCACATCTTATTTCCTCACTTAACCAAATAAGCAACTCCCTATCTGAGGGGAATTCATTCAGACCTGAAAACCTCCACACATTACTATCATTCCCAAACCGGGTAAGGATCCCACATGCTCTACTAGTTACAGACCTATCTCCCTGTTAAACATTGACGCTAAACTTTATGTTAAAAAGTCTTGGCAAGTTGACTAGCTCCTCTGATTTCAAGATGGATCTCTCCAGACCAAACCGGCTTTATACCTGGAAGAGAGGCTAAAGATAACTCCCTTAGAACGTTGGTTGATTGCAAATACAAAACATTGTCCCCAACCCAATCTATTACTTTCTACCAATGCAGAGAAAGCATTTGATAGGGTGGATTGGAGATATTTAATAACCATACTAACTCACTTCAGCCTCAGTAATCGGATGATTGCCCGTATTGCAGCCCTTTATAATCACCCCACTGCCCAAATCAGAATCAATGGTATACTCAGTGATCC
This sequence comes from Pelophylax lessonae, assembly GCF_965119305.1. NCBI lineage: Eukaryota > Metazoa > Chordata > Amphibia > Anura > Ranidae > Pelophylax > Pelophylax lessonae. The sequence goes on from NC_138772.1 coordinate 452,585,709, forward strand.
CTTTAGCCTGCCCAACAATACACAACAGGGATGTCAATTGCCTCCACTATTGTTTGCGCTTTCTCTTGAACCCTTTTTTTCCCTTATTGCTCAAAACCCTAATATCCATGGTATTCCCATAGGCCAAAGAGAACAAAAATACATGGCATATGCTGACGACATTCTTTGTATATATATATATAAATATACAGTATCTCACAAAAGTGATTACACCCCTCACATTTTTGTAAATATTTAAATATACCTTTTCATGCGAAAACGCTGAAGAAATGACACTTTGCTACAATGTAAAGTAGTGAGTGTACAGCTTGTATAAAAGTGTAAATTTGCTGTCCCCTTAAAATAACTCAACACACAGC